>NW_024470782.1:226703-559612 GCF_017639515.1 Carcharodon carcharias | reverse complement strand
CCATATTGTTTGCCCTGTGTGTGGGGTGGTCTGCACATGATTCCATATTGTTTGCCCTGTGTGTGGGGTGGTCTGCACATGATTCCATATTGTTTGCCCTGTGTGTGGGGTGGTCTGCACATGATTCCATATTGTTTGCCCTGTGTGTGGGGTGGTCTGCACATGATTCCATATTGTTTGCCCTGTGTGTGGGGTGGTCTGCACATGATTCCATATTGTTTGCCCTGTGTGTGGGGTGGTCTGCACATGATTCCATATTGTTTGCCCTGTGTGTGGGGTAGTCTGCACATGATTCCATATTGTTTGCCCTGTGTGTGGGGTGGTCTGCACATGATTCCATATTGTTTGCCCTGTGTGTGGGGTGGTCTGCACATGATTCCATATTGTTTGCCCTGTGTGTGGGGTAGTCTGCACATGATTCCATATTGTTTGCCCTGTGTGTGGGGTGGTCTGCACATGATTCCATATTGTTTGCCCTGTGTGTGGGGTGGTCTGCACATGATTCCATATTGTTTGCCCTGTGTGTGGGGTGGTCTGCACATGATTCCATATTGTTTGCCCTGTGTGTGGGGTGGTCTGCACATGATTCCATATTGTTTGCCCTGTGTGTGGGGTAGGTCTGCACATGATTCCATATTGTTTGCCCTGTGTGTGGGGTAGTCTGCACATGATTCCATATTGTTTGCCCTGTGTGTGGGGTGGTCTGCACATGATTCCATATTGTTTGCCCTGTGTGTGGGGTGGTCTGCACATGATTCCATATTGTTTGCCCTGTGTGTGGGGTAGTCTGCACATGATTCCATATTGTTTGCCCTGTGTGTGGGGTAGTCTGCACATGATTCCATATTGTTTGCCTGTGTGTGCGGTAGTCTGCACATGATTCCATATTGTTTGCCCTGTGCGTGGGTTTGTCTGCACATGATTCCATATTGTTTGCCCTGTGTCTGGGCTAGTCTGCACATGATTCCATATTGTTTGCCCTGTGTGTGGGGTGTCTGCACATGATTCCATATTGTTTGCCATGTGTTTTTTGGGTAGTCTGCACATGATTCCATATTGTTTGCCCTGTGTGTGGGGTGGTCTGCACATGATTCCATATTGTTTGCCCTGTGTGTGGGGGGTGGTCTGCACATGATTCCATATTGTTTGCCCTGTGTGTGGGGTAGTCTGCACATGATTCCATATTGTTTGCCCTTGTGTGGGGTAGTCTGCACATGATTCCATATTGTTTGCCCTGTGTGTGGGGTGGTCTGCACATGATTCCATATTGTTTGCCCTGTGTGTGGGGTGGTCTGCACATGATTCCATATTGTTTGCCCTGTGTGTGGGGTTGTCTGCACATGATTCCATATTGTTTGCCCTGTGTGTGGGGTGGTCTGCACATGATTCCATATTGTTTGCCCTGTGTGTGGGGTGTCTGCACATGATTCCATATTGTTTGCCCTGTGTGTAGGGTTGTCTGCACATGATTCCATATTGTTTGCCCTGTTTGTGGGGTGGTCTGCACATGATTCCATATTGTTTGCCCTGTGTGTGGGGTAGTCTGCACATGATTCCATATTGTTTGCCCTGTGTGTGGGGTAGTCTGCACATGATTCCATATTGTTTGCCCTGTGTCTGTGGGGTGGTCTGCACATGATTCCATATTGTTTGCCCTGTGAGTGGTGTAGTCTGCACATGATTTCATATTGTTTGCCCTGTGTGCGGGGGGTGGTCTGCACATGATTCCAAATTTTTTGCCCTGTGTGTCGGGTGGTCTGCACATGATTACATATTGTTTGCCCTGTGTGTGGGGTCGTCTGCACATGATTCCATATTGTTTGCCCTGTGTGTGGGGTGGTCTGCACATGATTCCATATTGTTTGCTCTGTGTGTGGGTAGTCTGCACATGATTCCATATTATTTGCCCTGTGTGTGGGGTGTCTGCACATGATTCCATATTGTTTGCCCTGTGTGTGGGGTGGTCTGCACATGATTCCATATTGTTTGCCATGTGTGTGGGGTGGTCTGCACATGATTCCATATTGTTTGCCCTGTGTGTGGGGTGGTCTGCACATGATTCCATATTTTTTGCCCTGTGTGTGGGGTGGTCTGCACATGATTCCATATTGTTTGCCATTTGTTGAGCGTGGTCTGCACATGATTCCATATTGTTTGCCCTGTGTGTGGGCGGTGGTCTGCACATGATTCCATATTGTTTGCCCTGTGTGTGGGGGGTGGTCTGCACATGATTCCATATTGTTTGCCCTGTGTGTGGGGTGGTCTGCACATGATTCCATATTGTTTGCCCTGTGTGTGGGGTGGTCTGCACATGATTCCATTTTGTTTGCCCTGTGTGTGGGGGGTGGTCTGCACATGATTCCATATTTTTTGCCCTGTGTGTTGGGTAGTCTGCACATGATTCCATATTGTTTGCCCTGTGTGTGGGGGGTGGTCTGCACATGATTCCATATTGTTTGCCCTGTGTGTGGGGTGGTCTGCACATGATTCCATATTGTTTGCCCTGTGTGTGGGTAGTCTGCACATGATTCCATATTGTTTGCCCTGTGTGTGGGGTAGTCTGCACATGATTCCATATTGTTTGCCCTGTGCTGGGGGGTGGTCTGCACATGATTCCATATTGTTTGCCCTGTGTGTGGGGTAGTCTGCACATGATTCCATATTGTTTGCCCTGTGTGTGGGGTGGTCTGCACATGATTCCATATTGTTTGCCCTGAGTGTGGGGTGGTCTGCACATGATTCCATTTTGTTTACCATGTGTGTGGGGTGTCTGCACATGATTCCATATTGTTTGCCCTGTGTGTGGGGTGGTCTGCACATGATTCCATATTGTTTGCCCTGTGTGTGGGGTGGTCTGCACATGATTCCATATTATTTGCCCTGTGTGTGGGGTGTTTTCTGCACATGATTCCATATTTTTGGCCCTGTGTGTGGGGTAGTCTGCACATGATTCCATATTATTTGCCCTCTGTGTGGGGTAGTCTGCACATGATTCAATATTGTTTGCCCTGTGTGTGGGGTGGTCTGCACATGATTCCATATTGTTTGCCCTGTGTGTGGGGTGGTCTGCACATGATTCCATATTGTTTGCCCTGTGTGTGGGGTGGTCTGCACATGATTCCATATTGTTTGCCCTGTGTGTGGGGTGGTCTGCACATGATTCCATATTGTTTGCCCTGTGTGTGGGGTGGTCTGCACATGATTCCATATTGTTTGCCCTGTGTGTGGGGTGGTCTGCACATGATTCCATATTGTTTACCCTATGTGTGGGGTGGTCTGCACATGATTCCATATTGTTTGCCCTGTGTGTGGGGTGGTCTGCACATGATTCCATATTGTTTGCCCTGTGTGTGGGGTGGTCTGCACATGATTCCATATTGTTTGCCCTATGTGTGGGGTAGTCTGCACATGATTCCATATTGTTTGCCCTGTGTGTGGGGTGGTCTGCACATGATTCCATGTTGTTTGCCCTGTGTGTGGGGTAGTCTGCACATGATTCCATATTTTTTGCCCTGTGTGTGGGGTAGTCTGCACATGATTCCATATTGTTTTCCCTGTGTGTGGGGTGTCTGCACATGATTCCATATTGTTTGCCCTGTGTGTGGGGTGGTCTGCACATGATTCCATATTGTTTGCCCTGTGTCTGGGGTAGTCTGCACATGATTCCATATTGTTTGCCCTGTGTGTGGGGTGGTCTGCACATGATTCCATATTGTTTGCCCTGTGTGTGGGGTGGTCTGCACATGATTCCATATTGTTTGCCCTGTGTGTGGGGTGGTCTGCACATGATTCCATATTGTTTGCCCTGTGTGTGGGGTGGTCTGCACATGATTCCATATTGTTTGCCCTGTGTGTGGGGTGGTCTGCACATGATTCCATATTGTTTGCCCTGTGTGTGGGTTGTCTGCACATGTTTCCATATTGTTTGCCCTGTGTGTGGGGTAGTCTGCACATGATTCCATATTGTTTGCCCTGTGTGTGGGGTGGTCTGCACATGATTCCATATTGTTTGCCCTGTGTGTGGGGTAGTCTGCACATGATTCCATATTGTTTGCCCTGTGTGTGGGTGGTCTGCACATGATTCCATATTGTTTGCCCTGTGTGTGGGGTAGTCTGCACATGATTCCATATTGTTTGCCGTAATGTGTGGGGTAGTCTGCACATGATTCCATATTGTTTGCCCTGTGTGTGGGGTGGTCTGCACATGATTCCATATTGTTTGCCCTGTGTGTGGGGTAGTCTGCACATGATTCCATATTGTTTGCCCTGTGTGTGGGGTGGTCTGCACATGATTCCATATTGTTTGCCCTGTGTGTGTGGTGGTCTGCACATGATTCCATATTGTTTGCCCTGTGTGTGGGGTGGTCTGCACATGATTCCATATTGTTTGCCCTGTGTGTGGGGTGGTCTGCACATGATTCCATATTGTTTGCCCTGTGTGTGGGGTAGTCTGCACATGATTCCATATTGTTTGCCCTGTGTGTGGGGTAGTCTGCACATGATTCCATATTGTTTGCCCTGTGTGTGGGGTGGTCTGCACATGATTCCATATTGTTTGCCCTGTGTGTGGGGTGGTCTGCACATGATTCCATATTGTTTGCCCTGTGTGTGGGGTAGTCTGCACATGATTCCATATTGTTTGCCCTGTGTGTGGGGTGGTCTGCACATGATTCCATATTGTTTGCCCTGTGTGTGGGGTGGTCTGCACATGATTCCATATTGTTTGCCCTGTGTGTGGGGTGTGGTCTGCACATGATTCCATATTTTTTGCCCTGTGTGTGGGGTAGTCTGCACATGATTCCATATTATTTGCCCTGTGTGTGGGGTAGTCTGCACATGATTCCATATTGTTTGCCCTGTGTGTGGGGTAGTCTGCACATGATTCCATATTGTTTTCCCGTGTGTGTGGGGTGTCCTGCACATGATTCCATATTGTTTGCCCTGTGTGTGGGGTGGTCTGCACATGATTCCATATTGTTTGCCCTGTGTGTGGGGTGGTCTGCACATGATTCCATATTGTTTGCCCTGTGTGTGGGGTAGTCTGCACATGATTCCATATTGTTTGCCCTGTGTGTGGGGTGGTCTGCACATGATTCCATATTGTTTGCCCTGTGTGTGGGGTGGTCTGCACATGATTCCATATTGTTTGCCCTGTGTGTGGGGTTGTCTGCACATGATTCCATATTGTTTGCCCTGTGTGTGGGGTGGTCTGCACATGATTCCATATTGTTTGCCCTGTGTGTGGGGTGGTCTGCACATGATTCCATATTGTTTGCCCTGTGTGTGGGGTGGTCTGCACATGATTCCATATTGTTTGCCCT
This sequence comes from Carcharodon carcharias, assembly GCF_017639515.1. Classification (NCBI taxonomy): domain Eukaryota; kingdom Metazoa; phylum Chordata; class Chondrichthyes; order Lamniformes; family Lamnidae; genus Carcharodon; species Carcharodon carcharias. The sequence continues at coordinate 554,291 of NW_024470782.1, read as the reverse complement.
GTGTGTGGAGTAGTCTGCACATGATTCCATATTGTTTGCCCTGTGTGTGGGGTGGTCTACAAATGATTCCATATTGTTTGCCCTGTGTGTGGGGTGGTCTGCACATGATTCCATATTGTTTGCCCTGTGTGTGGGGTGGTCTACACATGATTCCATATTGTTTTCCGTGTGTGTGGGGTGGTCTGCACATGATTCCATATTGTTTGCCCTGTGTGTGGGGTAGTCTGCACATGATTCCATATTGTTTGCCCTGTGTGTGGGGTAGTCTGCACATGATTCCATATTGTTTGCCCTGTGTGTGGGGTAGTCTGCACATGATTCCATATTGTTTGCCCTGTGTGTGGGGTGGTCTGCACATGATTCCATATTGTTTGCCCTGTGTCTGGGGTAGTCTGCACATGATTCCATATTGTTTGCCCTGTGTGTGGGGTAGTCTGCACATGATTCCATATTGTTTGCCCTGTGTGTGGGGTAGTCTGCACATGATTCCATATTGTTTGCCCTGTGTGTGGGGTGGTCTGCACATGATTCCATATTGTTTGCCCTGTGTGTGGGGTGGTCTGCACATGATTCCATATTGTTTGCCCTGTGTGTGGGGTGGTCTGCACATGATTCCATATTGTTTGCCCTGTGTGTGGGGTGGTCTGCACATGATTCCATATTGTTTGCCCTGTGTGTGGGGTAGTCTGCACATGATTCCATATTGTTTGCCCTGTGTGTGGGGTGGTCTGCACATGATTCCATATTGTTTGCCCTGTGTGTGGGGTGGTCTGCACATGATTCCATATTGTTTGCCCTGTGTGTGGGGTGGTCTGCACATGATTCCATATTGTTTGCCCTGTGTGTGGGGTAGTCTGCACATGATTCCATATTGTTTGCCCTGTGTGTGGGGTGGTCTGCACATGATTCCATATTGTTTGCCCTGTGTGTGGGGTGGTCTGCACATGATTCCATATTGTTTGCCCTGTGTGTGGGGTGGTCTGCACATGATTCCATATTGTTTGCCCTGTGTGTGGGGTGGTCTGCACATGATTCCATATTGTTTGCCCTGTGTGTGGGGTGGTCTGCACATGATTCCATATTGTTTGCCCTGTGTGTGGGGTGGTCTGCACATGATTCCATATTGTTTGCCCTGTGTGTGGGGTGGTCTGCACATGATTCCTTATTGTTTGCCCTGTGTGTGGGGTGGTCTGCACATGATTCCATATTGTTTGCCCTGTGTGTGGGGTAGTCTGCACATGATTCCATATTGTTTGCCCTGTGTGTGGGGTGGTCTGCACATGATTCCATATTGTTTGCCCTGTGTGTGGGGTGGTCTGCACATGATTCCATATTGTTTGCCCTGTGTGTGGGGTAGTCTGCACATGATTCCATATTGTTTGCCCTGTGTGTGGGGTGGTCTGCACATGATTCCATATTGTTTGCCCTGTGTGTGGGGGGTAGTCTGCACATGATTCCATATTTTTTTGCCCTGTGTGTGGGGTAGTCTGCACATGATTCCATATTGTTTGCCCTGTGTGTGGGGTGGTCTGCACATGATTCCATATTGTTTGCCCTGTGTGTGGGGTGGTCTGCACATGATTCCATATTGTTTGCCCTGTGTGTGGGGTGTTCTGCACATGATTCCATATTGTTTGCCCTGTGTGTGGGGTAGTCTGCACATGATTCCATATTGTTTGCCCTGTGTGTGGGGTGGTCTGCACATGATTCCATATTGTTTGCCCTGTGTGAGCGGTAGTCTGCACATGATGCCATTTTGTTTGCCCTGTGTGTTGGGGGAGGTCTGCACATGATTCCATATTTTTTGCCCTGTGTATGAGGTAGTCTGCACATGATTCCATATTGTTTGCCCTGTGTGTGGGGTGGTCTGCACATGATTCCATATTGTTTGCCCTGTGTGTGGGGTGGTCTGCACATGATTCCATATTGTTTGCCCTGTGTGTGGGGTAGTCTGCACATGATTCCATATTGTTTGCCCTGTGTGTGGGGTGGTCTGCACATGATTCCATATTGTTTGCCCTGTGTGTGGGGTGGTCTGCACATGATTCCATATTGTTTGCCCTGTGTGTGGGGTGGTCTGCACATGATTCCATATTGTTTGCCCTGTGTGTGGGGTGGTCTGCACATGATTCCATATTGTTTGCCCTGTGTGTGGGGTGGTCTGCACATGATTCCATATTGTTTGCCCTGTGTGTGGGGTGGTCTGCACATGATTCCATATTGTTTGCCCTGTGTGTGGGGTGGTCTGCACATGATTCCATATTGTTTGCCCTGTGTGTGGGGTGGTCTGCACATGATTCCATATTGTTTGCCCTGTGTGTGAGGTAGTCTGCACATGATTCCATATTGTTTGCCCTGTGTGTGGGGTAGTCTGCAAATGATTCCAAATTGTTTGCCCTGTGTGTGGGGTGGTCTGCACATGATTCCATATTGTTTGCCCTGTGTGTGGGGTGGTCTGCACATGATTCCATATTGTTTGCCCTGTGTGTGGGGTGGTCTGCACATGATTCCATATTGTTTGCCCTGTGTGTGGGGTGTCTGCACATGATTCCATATTGTTTGCCCTGTGTGTGGGGTAGTCTGCACATGATTCCATATTGTTTGCCCTGTGTGTGGGGTAGTCTGCACATGATTCCATATTGTTTGCCCTGTGTGTGGGGTGGTCTGCACATGATTCCATATTGTTTGCCCTGTGTGTGGGGTGGTCTGCACATGATTCCATATTGTTTGCCCTGTGTGTGGGGTGGTCTGCACATGATTCCATATTGTTTGCCCTGTGTGTGGGGTAGTCTGCACATGATTCCATATTGTTTGCCCTGTGTGTGGGGTAGTCTGCACATGATTCCATATTGTTTGCCCTGTGTGTGGGGTAGTCTGCACATGATTCCATATTGTTTGCCCTGTGTGTGGGGTGGTCTGCACATGATTCCATATTGTTTGCCCTGTGTGTGGGGTAGTCTGCACATGATTCCATATTGTTTGCCCTGTGTGTGGGGTAGTCTGCACATGATTCCATATTGTTTGCCCTGTGTGTGGGGTGGTCTGCACATGATTCCATATTGTTTGCCCTGTGTGTGGGGTAGTCTGCACATGATTCCATATTGTTTGCCCTGTGTGTGGGGTTGTCTGCACATGATTCCATATTGTTTGCCCTGTGTGTGGGGTGGTCTGCACATGATTCCATATTGTTTGCCCTGTGTGTGGGGTGGTCTGCACATGATTCCATATTGTTTGCCCTGTGTGTGGGGTGGTCTGCACATGATTCCATATTGTTTGCCCTGTGTGTGGGGTGGTCTGCACATGATTCCATATTGTTTGCCCTGTGTGTGGGGTGGTCTGCACATGATTCCATATTGTTTGCCCTGTGTGTGGGGTAGTCTGCACATGATTCCATATTGTTTGCCCTGTGTGGGGGGTGGTCTGCACATGATTCCATATTGTTTGCCCTGTGTGTGGGGTGGTCTGCACATGATTCCATATTGTTTGCCCTGTGTGTGGGGTGGTCTGCACATGATTCCATATTGTTTGCCCTGTGTGTGGGGTGGTCTGCACATGATTCCATATTGTTTGCCCTGTGTATGAGGTAGTCTGCACATGATTCCATGTTGTTTGCCCTGTGTGTGGGGTTTACTGCACATGATTCCATATTGTTTGCCCTGTGTGTAGGGTATCTGCACATGATTCCATATTGTTGGCCCTGTTTGTGGGGTGGTCTGCACATGATTCCATATTGTTTGCCCTGTGTGTGGGGTGGTCTGCACATGATTCCATATTGTTTGCCCTGTGTGTGGGGTGGTCTGCACATGATTCCATATTGTTTGCCCTGTGTGTGGGGTGGTCTGCACATGATTCCATATTGTTTGCCCTGTGTGTGGGGTGGTCTGCACATGATTCCATATTGTTTGCCCTGTGTGTGGGGTAGTCTGCACATGATTCCATATTGTTTGCCCTGTGTGTGGGGTGGTCTGCACATGATTCCATATTGTTTGCCCTGTGTGTGGGGCGGTCTGCACATGATTCCATATTGTTTGCCCTTTGTGTGGGGTGGTCTGCACATGATTCCATATTGTTTGCCCTGTGTGTCGGGTGGTCTGCACATGATTCCATATTTTTGCCCTGTGTGTGGGGTGGTCTGCACATGATTCCATATTGTTTGCCCTGTGTGTGGGCTGGTCTGCACATGATTCCATATTGTTTGCCCTATGTGTGGGGTAGTTAGCACATGATTCCATATTGTTTGCCCTGTGTGTGCGGTAGTCTGCACATGATTCCATATTGTTTGCCCTTTGTTGGGCTTGGTCTGCACATGATTCCATATTGTTTGCCCTGTGTGAGCGGTAGTCTGCACATGATTCCATATTGTTTGCCCTGTGTGTTGGGGGTGGTCTGCACATGATTCCATATTGTATGGCCTGTGTGTGGGTTGGTCTGCACATGATTCCATATTTTTTGCCCTGTGTATGAGGTAGTCTGCACATGATTCCATATTGTTTGCCCTGTGTGTGGGGTAGTCTGCACATGATTCCATATTGTTTGCCCTGTGTGTGGGGTAGTCTGCACATGATTCCATATTGTTTGCCCTGTGTGTGGGGTGGTCTGCACATGATTCCATATTGTTTGCCCTGTGTGTGGGGTGGTCTGCACATGATTCCATATTGTTTGCCCTGTGTGTGGGGTAGTCTGCACATGATTCCATATTGTTTGCCCTGTGTGTGGGGTAGTCTGCACATGATTCCATATTGTTTGCCCTGTGTGTGGGGTGGTCTGCACATGATTCCATATTGTTTGCCCTGTGTGTGGGGTGGTCTGCACATGATTCCATATTGTTTGCCCTGTGTGTGGGGTGGTCTGCACATGATTCCATATTGTTTGCCCTGTGTGTGGGGTGGTCTGCACATGATTCCATATTGTTTGCCCTGTGTGTGGGGTGGTCTGCACATGATTCCATATTGTTTGCCCTGTGTGTGGGGTGGTCTGCACATGATTCCATATTGTTTGCCCTGTGTGTGGGGTGGTCTGCACATGATTCCATATTGTTTGCCCTGTGTGTGGGGTGGTCTGCACATGATTCCATATTGTTTGCCCTGTGTGTGGGGTAGTCTGCACATGATTCCATATTGTTTGCCCTGTGTGTGGGGTAGTCTGCACATGATTCCATATTGTTTGCCCTGTGTGTGGGGTAGTCTGCACATGATTCCATATTGTTTGCCCTGTGTGTGGGGTTGTCTGCACATGATTCCATATTGTTTGCCCTGTGTCTGGGGTATCTGCACATGATTCCATATTGTTTGCCCTGTGTGTGGGGTAGTCTGCACATGATTCCATATTGTTTGCCCTGTGTGTGGGGTAGTCTGCACATGATTCCATATTGTTTGCCCTGTGTGTGGGGTGGTCTGCACATGATTCCATATTGTTTGCCCTGTGTGTGGGGTAGTCTGCACATGATTCCATATTGTTTGCCCTGTGTGTGGGGTGGTCTGCACATGATTCCATATTGTTTGCCCTGTGTGTGGGTTGGTCTGCACATGATTCCATATTGTTTGCCCTGTGTGTGGGGTGGTCTGCACATGATTCCATATTGTTTGCCCTGTGTGTGAGGTGGTCTACACATGATTCCATATTGTTTGCCCTGTGTGTGGGGTAGTCTGCACATGATTCCATATTGTTTGCCCTGTGTGTGGGGTTGTCTGCACATGATTCCATATTGTTTGCCCTGTGTCTGGGGTGGTCTGCACATGATTCCATATTGTTTGCCCTGTGTGTGGGGTGGTCTGCACATGATTCCATATTGTTTGCCCTGTGTATGGGAAGGTCTGCACATGATTCCATATTGTTTGCCCTGTGTGTGGGGTGGTCTGCACATGATTCCATATTGTTTGCCCTGTGTGTGGGGTGGTCTGCACATGATTCCATATTGTTTGCCCTGTGTGTGGGGTAGTCTGCACATGATTCCATATTGTTTGCCCTGTGTGTGGGGTGGTCTGCACATGATTCCATATTGTTTGCCCTGTGTGTGGGGTGGTCTGCACATGATTCCATATTGTTTGCCCTGTGTGTGGGGTGGTCTGCACATGATTCCATATTGTTTGCCCTGTGTGTGGGGTGGTCTGCACATGATTCCATATTGTTTGCCCTGTGTGTGGGGTGGTCTGCACATGATTCCATATTGTTTGCCCTGTGTGTGGGGTGGTCTGCACATGATTCCATATTGTTTGCCCTGTGTGTGGGGTGGTCTGCACATGATTCCATATTGTTTGCCCTGTGTGTGGGGTGGTCTGCACATGATTCCATATTGTTTGCCCTGTGTGTGGGGTGGTCTGCACATGATTCCATATTGTTTGCCCTGTGTGTGGGGTGGTCTGCACATGATTCCATATTGTTTGCCCTGTGTGTGGGGTGGTCTGCACATGATTCCATATTGTTTGCCCTGTGTGTGGGGTAGTCTGCACATGATTCCATATTGTTTGCCCTGTGTGTGGGGTAGTCTGCACATGATTCCATATTGTTTGCCCTGTGTGTGGGGTAGTCTGCACATGATTCCATATTGTTTGCCCTGTGTGTGGGGTGGTCTGCACATGATTCCATATTGTTTGCCCTGTGTGTGGGGTGGTCTGCACATGATTCCATATTGTTTGCCCTGTGTGTGGGGTAGTCTGTACATGATTCCATATTGTTTGCCCTATGTGTGGGGTGGTCTGCACATGATTCCATATTGTTTGCCCTGTGTGTGGGGTAGTCTGCACATGATTCCATATTGTTTGCCCTGTGTGTGGGGTGGTCTGCACATGATTCCATATTGTTTGCCCTGTGTGTGGGGTGGTCTGCACATGATTCCATATTGTTTGCCCTGTGTGTGGGGTGGTCTGCACATGATTCCATATTGTTTGCCCTGTGTGTGGGGTGGTCTGCACATGATTCCATATTGTTTGCCCTGTGTGTGGGGTGGTCTGCACATGATTCCATATTGTTTGCCCTGTGTGTGGGGTGGTCTGCACATGATTCCATATTGTTTGCCCTGTGTGTGGGGTGGTCTGCACATGATTCCATATTGTTTGCCCTGTGTGTGGGGTGGTCTGCACATGATTCCATATTGTTTGCCCTGTGTGTGGGGTGGTCTGCACATGATTCCATATTGTTTGCCCTGTGTGTGGGGTGGTCTGCACATGATTCCATATTGTTTGCCCTGTGTGTGGGGTGGTCTGCACATGATTCCATATTGTTTGCCCTGTGTGTGGGGTGGTCTGCACATGATTCCATATTGTTTGCCCTGTGTGTGGGGTGGTCTGCACATGATTCCATATTATTTGCCCTGTGTGTGGGGTAGTCTGCACATGATTCCATATTGTTTGCCCTGTGTGTGGGGTAGTCTGCACATGATTCCATATTGTTTGCCCTGTGTGTGGGGTGGTCTGCACATGATTCCATATTGTTTGCCCTGTGTGTGGGGTGGTCTGCACATGATTCCATATTGTTTGCCCTGTGTGTGGGGTGGTCTGCACATGATTCCATATTGTTTGCCCTGTGTGTGGGGTAGTCTGCACATGATTCCATATTTTTTGCCCTGTGTGTGGGGTAGTCTGCACATGATTCCATATTGTTTGCCCTGTGTTTATGGTGGGTGGTCTCACATGATTCCTTATTGTTTGCCCTGTGTGGGTGGGGTAGTCTGCACATGATTCCATTTTATTTGCCCTGTGTGTGGGTAGTCTGGACATGATTCCATATTATTTGCCCTGTGTGTGGGGTAGTCTGCACATGATTCCATATTGTTTGCCCTGTGTGTGGGGTAGTCTGCACATGATTCCATATTTTTTGCCCTGTGTGTGGGGTAGTCTGCACATGATTCCATATTGTTTGCCCTGTGTTTGGGGGGTGGTCTGCACATGATTCCATATTGCTTGCCCTGTGTGTGGGGTAGTCTGCACATGATTCCATATTTTTTGCCCTGTGTGTGGGGTAGTCTGCACATGATTCCATATTGTTTGCCCCGTGTGTGGGGTAGTCTGCACATGATTCCATATTGTTTGCCCTGTGTGTGGGGTGGTCTGCACATGATTCCATATTGTTTGCCCTGTGTGTGGGGTGGTCTGCACATGATTCCATATTGTTTGCCCTGTGTGTGGGGTAGTCTGCACATGATTCCATATTGTTTGCCCTGTGTGTGGTGTTGTCTGCACATGATTCCATATTGTTTGCCCTGTGTGTGGGGTGGTCTGCACATGATTCCATATTGTTTGCCCTGTGTGTGGGGTGGTCTGCACATGATTCCATATTGTTTGCCCTGTGTGTGGGGTGGTCTGCACATGATTCCATATTGTTTGCCCTGTGTGTGGGGTGGTCTGCACATGATTCCATATTGTTTGCCCTGTGTGTGGGGTGGTCTGCACATGATTCCATATTGTTTGCCCTGTGTGTGGGGTGGTCTGCACATGATTCCATATTGTTTGCCCTGTGTGTGGGGTGGTCTGCACATGATTCCATATTGTTTGCCCTGTGTGTGGGGTGGTCTGCACATGATTCCATATTGTTTGCCCTGTGTGTGGGGTGGTCTGCACATGATTCCATATTGTTTGCCCTGTGTGTGGGGTGGTCTGCACATGATTCCATATTGTTTGCCCTGTGTGTGGGGTGGTCTGCACATGATTCCATATTGTTTGCCCTGTGTGTGGGGTGGTCTGCACATGATTCCATATTGTTTGCCCTGTGTGTGGGGTAGTCTGCACATGATTCCATATTGTTTGCCCTGTGTGTGGGGTGGTCTGCACATGATTCCATATTGTTTGCCCTGTGTGTGGGGTGGTCTGCACATGATTCCATATTGTTTGCCCTGTGTGTGGGGTAGTCTGCACATGATTCCATATTGTTTGCCCTGTGTGTGGGGTAGTCTGCACATGATTCCATATTGTTTGCCCTGTGTGTGGGGTAGTCTGCACATGATTCCATATTGTTTGCCCTGTGTGTGGGGTGGTCTGCACATGATTCCATATTGTTTGCCCTGTGTGTGGGGTGGTCTGCACATGATTCCATATTGTTTGCCCTGTGTGTGGGGTGGTCTGCACATGATTCCATATTGTTTGCCCTGTGTGTGGGGTGGTCTGCACATGATTCCATATTGTTTGCCCTGTGTGTGGGGTGGTCTGCACATGATTCCATATTGTTTGCCCTGTGTGTGGGGTGGTCTGCACATGATTCCATATTGTTTGCCCTGTGTGTGGGGTGGTCTGCACATGATTCCATATTGTTTGCCCTGTGTGTGGGGTGGTCTGCACATGATTCCATATTGTTTGCCCTGTGTGTGGGGTGGTCTGCACATGATTCCATATTGTTTGCCCTGTGTGTGGGGTAGTCTGCACATGATTCCATATTGTTTGCCCTGTGTGTGGGGTGGTCTGCACATGATTCCATATTGTTTGCCCTGTGTGTGGGGTGGTCTGCACATGATTCCATATTGTTTGCCCTGTGTGTGGGGTGGTCTGCACATGATTCCATATTGTTTGCCCTGTGTGTGGGGTAGTCTGCACATGATTCAATATTGTTTGCCCTGTGTGTGGGGTAGTCTGCACATGATTCCATATTGTTTGCCCTGTGTGTGGGGTAGTCTGCACATGATTCCATATTGTTTGCCCTGTGTGTGGGGTGGTCTGCACATGATTCCATATTGTTTGCCCTGTGTGTGGGGTGGTCTGCACATGATTCCATATTGTTTGCCCTGTGTGTGGGGTGGTCTGCACATGATTCCATATTGTTTGCCCTGTGTGTGGGGTGGTCTGCACATGATTCCATATTGTTTGCCCTGTGTGTGGGGTAGTCTGCACATGATTCCATATTGTTTGCCCTGTGTGTGGGGTGGTCTGCACATGATTCCATATTGTTTGCCCTGTGTGTGGGGTGGTCTGCACATGATTCCATATTGTTTGCCCTGTGTGTGGGGTGGTCTGCACATGATTCCATATTGTTTGCCCTGTGTGTGGGGTGGTCTGCACATGATTCCATATTGTTTGCCCTGTGTGTGGGGTGGTCTGCACATGATTCCATATTGTTTGCCCTGTGTGTGGGGTGGTCTGCACATGATTCCATATTGTTTGCCCTGTGTGTGGGGTGGTCTGCACATGATTCCATATTGTTTGCCCTGTGTGTGGGGTAGTCTGCACATGATTCCATATTGTTTGCCCTGTGTGTGGGGTAGTCTGCACATGATTCCATATTGTTTGCCCTGTGTGTGGGGTGGTCTGCACATGATTCCATATTGTTTGCCCTGTGTGTGGGGTAGTCTGCACATGATTCCATATTGTTTGCCCTGTGTGTGGGGTAGTCTGCACATGATTCCATATTGTTTGCCCTGTGTGTGGGGTGGTCTGCACATGATTCCATATTGTTTGCCCTGTGTGTGGGGTAGTCTGCACATGATTCCATATTGTTTGCCCTGTGTGTGGGGTAGTCTGCACATGATTCCATATTGTTTGCCCTGTGTGTGGGGTGGTCTGCACATGATTCCATATTGTTTGCCCTGTGTGTGGGGTGGTCTGCACATGATTCCATATTGTTTGCCCTGTGTGTGGGGTAGGTCTGCACATGATTCCATATTGTTTGCCCTGTGTGTGGGGTGGTCTGCACATGATTCCATATTGTTTGCCCTGTGTGTGGGGTGGTCTGCACATGATTCCATATTGTTTGCCCTGTGTGTGGGGTGGTCTGCACATGATTCCATATTGTTTGCCCTGTGTGTGGGGTGGTCTGCACATGATTCCATATTGTTTGCCCTGTGTGTGGGGTGGTCTGCACATGATTCCATATTGTTTGCCCTGTGTGTGGGGTGGTCTGCACATGATTCCATATTGTTTGCCCTGTGTGTGGGGTGGTCTGCACATGATTCCATATTGTTTGCCCTGTGTGTGGGGTGGTCTGCACATGATTCCATATTGTTTGCCCTGTGTGTGGGGTGGTCTGCACATGATTCCATATTGTTTGCCCTGTGTGTGGGGTGGTCTGCATTTGATTCCATATTGTTTGCCCTGTGTGTGGGGTAGTCTGCACATGATTCCATATTGTTTGCCCTGTGTGTGGGGTGGTCTGCACATGATTCCATATTGTTTGCCCTGTGTGTGGGGTAGTCTGCACATGATTCCATATTGTTTGCCCTGTGTGTGGGGTAGTCTGCACATGATTCCATATTGTTTGCCCTGTGTGTGGGGTGGTCTGCACATGATTCCATATTGTTTGCCCTGTGTGTGGGGTAGTCTGCACATGATTCCATATTGTTTGCCCTGTGTGTGGGGTGGTCTGCACATGATTCCATATTGTTTGCCCTGTGTGTGGGGTGGTCTGCACATGATTCCATATTGTTTGCCCTGTGTGTGGGGTGGTCTGCACATGATTCCATATTGTTTGCCCTGTGTGTGGGGTGGTCTGCACATGATTCCATATTGTTTGCCCTGTGTGTGGGGTGGTCTGCACATGATTCCATATTGTTTGCCCTGTGTGTGGGGTAGTCTGCACATGATTCCATATTGTTTGCCCTGTGTGTGGGGTAGTCTGCACATGATTCCATATTGTTTGCCCTGTGTGTGGGGTGGTCTGCACATGATTCCATACTGTTTGCCCTGTGTGTGGGGTGGTCTGCACATGATTCCATATTGTTTGCCCTGTGTGTGGGGTAGTCTGCACATGATTCCATATTGTTTGCCCTGTGTGTGGGGTAGTCTGCACATGATTCCATGTTATTTGCCCTGTGTGTGCGGTAGTCTGCACATGATTCCATATTGTTTGCCCTGTGTGTGGGGTAGTCTGCCCATGATTCCATATTGTTTGCCCTGTGTGTGGGGTGGTCTGCACATGATTCCATATTGTTTGCCCTGTGTGTGGGGTGGTCTGCACATGATTCCATATTGTTTGCCCTGTGTGTGGGGTGGTCTGCACATGATTCCATATTGTTTGCCCTGTGTGTGGGGTGTCTGCACATGATTCCATATTGTTTGCCCTGTGTGTGGGGTGGTCTGCACATGATTCCATATTGTTTGCCCTGTGTGTGGGGTGGTCTGCACATGATTCCATATTGTTTGCCCTGTGTGTGGGGTAGTCTGCACATGATTCCATATTGTTTGCCCTGTGTGTGGGGTGGTCTGCACATGATTCCATATTGTTTGCCCTGTGTGTGGGGTGGTCTGCACATGATTCCATATTGTTTGCCCTGTGTGTGGGGTAGTCTGCACATGATTCCATATTGTTTGCCCTGTGTGTGGGGTGGTCTGCACATGATTCCATATTGTTTGCCCTGTGTGTGGTGTAGTCTGCACATGATTCCATATTGTTTGCCCTGTGTTTGGGGTAGTCTGCACATGATTCCATATTGTTTGCCCTGTGTGTGGGGTGGTCTGCACATGATTCCATATTGTTTGCCCTGTGTGTGGGGTGGTCTGCACATGATTCCATATTGTTTGCCCTGTGTGTGGGGTGGTCTGCACATGATTCCATATTGTTTGCCCTGTGTGTGGGGTGGTCTGCACATGATTCCATATTGTTTGCCCTGTGTGTGGGGTGGTCTGCACATGATTCCATATTGTTTGCCCTGTGTGTGGGGTAGTCTGCACATGATTCCATATTGTTTGCCCTGTGTGTGGGGTGGTCTGCACATGATTCCATATTGTTTGCCCTGTGTGTGGGGTGGTCTGCACATGATTCCATATTGTTTGCCCTGTGTGTGGGGTGGTCTGCACATGATTCCATATTGTTTGCCCTGTGTGTGGGGTAGTCTGCACATGATTCCATATTGTTTGCCCTGTGTGTGGGGTGGTCTGCACATGATTCCATATTGTTTGCCCTGTGTGTGGGGTAGTCTGCACATGATTCCATATTGTTTGCCCTGTGTGTGGGGTAGTCTGCACATGATTCCATATTGTTTGCCCTGTGTGTGGGGTAGTCTGCACATGATTCCATATTGTTTGCCCTGTGTGTGGGGTGGTCTGCACATGATTCCATATTGTTTGCCCTGTGTGTGGGGTGGTCTGCACATGATTCCATATTGTTTGCCCTGTGTGTGGGGTGGTCTGCACATGATTCCATATTGTTTGCCCTGTGTGTGGGGTGTCTGCACATGATTCCATATTGTTTGCCCTGTGTGTGGGGTGGTCTGCACATGATTCCATATTGTTTGCCCTGTGTGTGGGGTGTTCTGCACATGATTCCATATTGTTTGCCCTGTGTGTGGGGTGGTCTGCACATGATTCCATATTGTTTGCCCTGTGTGTGGGGTAGTCTGCACATGATTCCATATTGTTTGCCCTGTGTGTGGGGTAGTCTGCACATGATTTTATATTGTTTGCCCTGTGTGTGCGGTAGTCTGCACATGATTCCATATTGTTTGCCCTGTCTGTGGGGGGTGGTCTGCAAATGATTCCATATTGTTTGCCCTGTGTGTGGGGTAGTCTGCACATGATTCCATATTGTTTGCCCTGTGTGTGGGGTGGTCTGCACATGATTCCATATTGTTTGCCCTGTGTGTGGGGTAGGTCTGCACATGATTCCATATTGTTTGCCCTGTGTGTGGGGTGGTCTGCACATGATTCCATATTGTTTGCCCTGTGTGTGGGGTGGTCTGCACATGATTCCATATTGTTTGCCCTGTGTGTGGGGTGGTCTGCACATGATTCCATATTGTTTGCCCTGTGTGTGGGGTGGTCTGCACATGATTCCATATTGTTTGCCCTGTGTGTGGGGTAGTCTGCACATGATTCCATATTGTTTGCCCTGTGTGTGGGGTGGTCTGCACATGATTCCATATTGTTTGCCCTGTGTGTGGGGTGGTCTGCACATGATTCCATATTGTTTGCCCTGTGTGTGGGGTGGTCTGCACATGAATCCATATTGTTTGCCCTGTGTGTGGGGTAGTCTTCACATGATTCCATATTGTATGCCCTGTGTGTGGGGTAGTCTGCACATGATTCCATATTGTTTGCCCTGTGTCTGGGGTAGTCTGCACATGATTCCATATTGTTTGCCCTGTGTGTGGGGTAGTCTGCACATGATTCCATATTGTTTGCCCTGTGTGTGGGGTAGTCTGCACATGATTCCATATTGTTTGCCCTGTGTGTGGGGTGGTCTGCACATGATTCCATATTGTTTGCCCTGTGTGTGGGGTGGTCTGCACATGATTCCATATTGTTTGCCCTGTGTGTGGGGTGGTCTGAACATGATTCCATATTGTTTGCCCTGTGTGTGGGGTGGTCTGCACATGATTCCATATTGTTTGCCCTGTGTGTGGGGTGGTCTGCACATGATTCCATATTATTTGCCCTGTGTGTGGGGTGGTCTGCACATGATTCCATATTGTTTGCCCTGTGTGTGGGGTAGTCTGCACATGATTCCATATTGTTTGCCCTGTGTGTGGGGTAGTCTGCACATGATTCCATATTGTTTGCCCTGTGTGTGGGGTGGTCTGCACATGATTCCATATTGTTTGCCCTGTGTGTGGGGTAGTCTGCACATGATTCCATATTGTTTGCCCTGTGTGTGGGGTGGTCTGCACATGATTCCATATTGTTTGCCCTGTGTGTGGGGTGGTCTGCACATGATTCCATATTGTTTGCCCTGTGTGTGGGGTGGTCTGCACATGATTCCATATTGTTTGCCCTGTGTGTGGGGTAGTCTGCACATGATTCCATATTGTTTGCCCTGTGTGTGGGGTGGTCTGCACATGATTCCATATTGTTTGCCCTGTGTGTGGGGTGGTCTGCACATGATTCCATATTGTTTGCCCTGTGTGTGGGGTGGTCTGCACATGATTCCATATTGTTTGCCCTGTGTGTGGGGTGGTCTGCACATGATTCCATATTGTTTGCCCTGTGTGTGGGGTGGTCTGCACATGATTCCATATTGTTTGCCCTGTGTGTGGGGTGGTCTGCACATGATTCCATATTGTTTGCCCTGTGTGTGGGGTGGTCTGCACATGATTCCATATTGTTTGCCCTGTGTGTGGGGTGGTCTGCACATGATTCCATATTGTTTGCCCTGTGTGTGGGGTGGTCTGCACATGATTCCATATTGTTTGCCCTGTGTGTGGGGTGGTCTGCACATGATTCCATATTGTTTGCCCTGTGTGTGGGGTGGTCTGCACATGATTCCATATTGTTTGCCCTGTGTGTGGGGTGGTCTGCACATGATTCCATATTGTTTGCCCTGTGTGTGGGGTGGTCTGCACATGATTCCATATTGTTTGCCCTGTGTGTGGGGTAGTCTGCACATGATTCCATATTGTTTGCCCTGTGTGTGGGGTAGTCTGCACATGATTCCATATTGTTTGCCCTGTGTGTGGGGTGGTCTGCACATGATTCCATATTGTTTGCCCTGTGTGTGGGGTGGTCTGCACATGATTCCATATTGTTTGCCCTGTGTGTGGGGTAGTCTGCACATGATTCCATATTGTTTGCCCTGTGTGTGGGGTGGTCTGCACATGATTCCATATTGTTTGCCCTGTGTGTGGGGTAGGTCTGCACATGATTCCATATTGTTTGCCCTGTGTGTGGGGTGGTCTGCACATGATTCCATATTGTTTGCCCTGTGTGTGGGGTGGTCTGCACATGATTCCATATTGTTTGCCCTGTGTGTGGGGTAGTCTGCACATGATTCCATATTGTTTGCCCTGTGTGTGGGGTGGTCTGCACATGATTCCATATTGTTTGCCCTGTGTGTGGGGTAGTCTGCACATGATTCCATATTGTTTGCCCTGTGTGTGGGGTGGTCTGCACATGATTCCATATTGTTTGCCCTGTGTGTGGGGTGGTCTGCACATGATTCCATATTGTTTGCCCTGTGTGTGGGGTGGTCTGCACATGATTCCATATTGTTTGCCCTGTGTGTGGGGTAGTCTGCACATGATTCCATATTGTTTGCCCTGTGTGTGGGGTGGTCTGCACATGATTCCATATTGTTTGCCCTGTGTGTGGGGTGGTCTGCACATGATTCCATATTGTTTGCCCTGTGTGTGGGGTGGTCTGCACATGATTCCATATTGTTTGCCCTGTGTGTGGGGTGGTCTGCACATGATTCCATATTGTTTGCCCTGTGTGTGGGGTAGTCTGCACATGATTCCATATTGTTTGCCCTGTGTGTGGGGTAGTCTGCACATGATTCCATATTGTTTGCCCTGTGTGTGGGGTGGTCTGCACATGATTCCATATTGTTTGCCCTGTGTGTGGGGTGGTCTGCACATGATTCCATATTGTTTGCCCTGTGTGTGGGGTGGTCTGCACATGATTCCATATTGTTTGCCCTGTGTGTGGGGTGGTCTGCACATGATTCCATATTGTTTGCCCTGTGTGTGGGGTAGTCTGCACATGATTCCATATTGTTTGCCCTGTGTGTGGGGTAGTCTGCACATGATTCCATATTGTTTGCCCTGTGTGTGGGGTGGTCTGCACATGATTCCATATTGTTTGCCCTGTGTGTGGGGTGGTCTGCACATGATTCCATATTGTTTGCCCTGTGTGTGGGGTGGTCTGCACATGATTCCATATTGTTTGCCCTGTGTGTGGGGTGGTCTGCACATGATTCCATATTGTTTGCCCTGTGTGTGGGGTGGTCTGCACATGATTCCATATTGTTTGCCCTGTGTGTGGGGTGGTCTGCACATGATTCCATATTGTTTGCCCTGTGTGTGGGGTGGTCTGCACATGATTCCATATTGTTTGCCCTGTGTGTGGGGTGGTCTGCACATGATTCCATATTGTTTGCCCTGTGTGTGGGGTAGTCTGCACATGATTCCATATTGTTTGCCCTGTGTGTGGGGTGGTCTGCACATGATTCCATATTGTTTGCCCTGTGTGTGGGGTGGTCTGCACATGATTCCATATTGTTTGCCCTGTGTGTGGGGTAGTCTGCACATGATTCCATATTGTTTGCCCTGTGTGTGGGGTGGTCTGCACATGATTCCATATTGTTTGCCCTGTGTGTGGGGTGGTCTGCACATGATTCCATATTGTTTGCCCTGTGTGTGGGGTGGTCTGCACATGATTCCATATTGTTTGCCCTGTGTGTGGGGTGGTCTGCACATGATTCCATATTGTTTGCCCTGTGTGTGGGGTGGTCTGCACATGATTCCATATTGTTTGCCCTGTGTGTGGGGTGGTCTGCACATGATTCCATATTGTTTGCCCTGTGTGTGGGGTGGTCTGCACATGATTCCATATTGTTTGCCCTGTGTGTGGGGTAGGTCTGCACATGATTCCATATTGTTTGCCCTGTGTGTGGGGTAGTCTGCACATGATTCCATATTGTTTGCCCTGTGTGTGGGGTAGTCTGCACATGATTCCATATTGTTTGCCCTGTGTGTGGGGTGGTCTGCACATGATTCCATATTGTTTGCCCTGTGTGTGGGGTAGTCTGCACATGATTCCATATTGTTTGCCCTGTGTGTGGGGTAGTCTGCACATGATTCCATATTGTTTGCCCTGTGTGTGGGGTGGTCTGCACATGATTCCATATTGTTTGCCCTGTGTGTGGGGTAGTCTGCACATGATTCCATATTGTTTGCCCTGTGTGTGGGGTAGGTCTGCACATGATTCCATATTGTTTGCCCTGTGTGTGGGGTAGTCTGCACATGATTCCATATTGTTTGCCCTGTGTGTGGGGTAGTCTGCACATGATTCCATATTGTTTGCCCTGTGTGTGGGGTAGTCTGCACATGATTCCATATTGTTTGCCCTGTGTGTGGGGTGGTCTGCACATGATTCCATATTGTTTGCCCTGTGTGTGGGGTGGTCTGCACATGATTCCATATTGTTTGCCCTGTGTGTGGGGTAGTCTGCACATGATTCCATATTGTTTGCCCTGTGTGTGGGGTAGTCTGCACATGATTCCATATTGTTTGCCCTGTGTGTGGGGTAGTCTGCACATGATTCCATATTGTTTGCCCTGTGTGTGGGGTGGTCTGCACATGATTCCATATTGTTTGCCCTGTGTGTGGGGTGGTCTGCACATGATTCCATATTGTTTGCCCTGTGTGTGGGGTGGTCTGCACATGATTCCATATTGTTTGCCCTGTGTGTGGGGTGGTCTGCACATGATTCCATATTGTTTGCCCTGTGTGTGGGGTGGTCTGCACATGATTCCATATTGTTTGCCCTGTGTGTGGGGTGGTCTGCACATGATTCCATATTGTTTGCCCTGTGTGTGGGGTGGTCTGCACATGATTCCATATTGTTTGCCCTGTGTGTGGGGTGGTCTGCACATGATTCCATATTGTTTGCCCTGTGTGTGGGGTGGTCTGCACATGATTCCATATTGTTTGCCCTGTGTGTGGGGTGGTCTGAACATTATTCCATATTGTTTGCCCTGTCTGTGGGGTGGTCTGCACATGATTCCATTTTGTTTGCCCTGTGTGTGGTGTGGTCTGCACATGATTCCATATTGTTTGCCCTGTGTGTGGGGTAGTCTGCACATGATTCCATATTGTTTGCCCTGTGTGTGGGGTAGTCTGCACATGATTCCATATTGTTTGCCCTGTGTGTGGGGTAGTCTGCACATGATTCCATATTGTTTGCCCTGTGTGTGGGGTGGTCTGCACATTATTCCATATTGTTTGCCCTGTGTGTGGGGTGGTCTGCACATGATTCCATTTTGTTTGCCGTGTGTGGTGTGGTCTGCGCATGATTCCATATTGTTTGCCCTGTGTGTGGGGTGGTCTGCACATGATTCCATATTGTTTGCCCTGTGTGTGGGGTGGTCTGCACATGATTCCATATTGTTTGCCCTGTGTGTGGGGTGGTCTGCACATGATTCCATATTGTTTGCCCTGTGTGTGGGGTGTCTGCACATGATTCCATATTGTTTGCCCTGTGTGTGGGGTGGTCTGCACATGATTCCATATTGTTTGCCCTGTGTGTGGGGTGGTCTGCACATGATTCCATATTGTTTGCCCTGTGTGTGGGGTAGTCTGCACATGATTCCATTTTGTTTGCCCTGTGTGTGGGGTGGTCTGCACATGATTCCATATTTTTTGCCCTGTGTGTGGGGTAGTCTGCACATGATTCCATATTGTTTGCCCTGTGTGTGGGGTGGTCTGCACATGATTCCATATTGTTTGCCCTGTGTGTGGGGTGGTCTGCACATGATTCCATATTGTTTGCCCTGTGTGTGGGGTAGTCTGCACATGATTCCATATTGTTTGCCCTGTGTGTGGGGTAGTCTGCACATGATTCCATATTGTTTGCCCTGTGTGTGGGGTGGTCTGCACATGATTCCATATTGTTTGCCCTGTGTGTGGGGTGGTCTGCACATGATTCCATATTGTTTGCCCTGTGTGTGGGCTGGTCTGCACATGATTCCATATTGTTTGCCCTGTGTGTGGGGTGGTCTGCACATGATTCCATATTGTTTGCCCTGTGTGTGGGGTGGTCTGCACATGATTCCATATTGTTTGCCCTGTGTGTGGGGTGGTCTGCACATGATTCCATATTGTTTGCCCTGTGTGTGGGGTGGTCTGCACATGATTCCATATTGTTTGCCCTGTGTGTGGGGTGGTCTGCACATGATTCCATATTGTTTGCCCTGTGTGTGGGGTGGTCTGCACATGATTCCATATTGTTTGCCCTGTGTGTGGGGTGGTCTGCACATGATTCCATATTGTTTGCCCTGTGTGTGGGGTGGTCTGCACATGATTCCATATTGTTTGCCCTGTGTGTGGGGTAGTCTGCACATGATTCCATATTGTTTGCCCTGTGTGTGGGGTGGTCTGCACATGATTCCATATTGTTTGCCCTGTGTGTGGGGTGGTCTGCACATGATTCCATATTGTTTGCCCTGTGTGTGGGGTGGTCTGCACATGATTCCATATTGTTTGCCCTGTGTGTGGGGTAGTCTGCACATGATTCCATATTGTTTGCCCTGTGTGTGGGGTGGTCTGCACATGATTCCATATTGTTTGCCCTGTGTGTGGGGTAGTCTGCACATGATTCCATATTGTTTGCCCTGTGTGTGGGGTGGTCTGCACATGATTCCATATTGTTTGCCCTGTGTGTGGGGTGGTCTGCACATGATTCCATATTGTTTGCCCTGTGTGTGGGGTGGTCTGCACATGATTCCATATTGTTTGCCCTGTGTGTGGGGTAGTCTGCACATGATTCCATATTGTTTGCCCTGTGTGTGGGGTAGTCTGCACATGATTCCATATTGTTTGCCCTGTGTGTGGGGTAGTCTGCACATGATTCCATATTGTTTGCCCTGTGTGTGGGGTGGTCTGCACATGATTCCATATTGTTTGCCCTGTGTGTGGGGTAGTCTGCACATGATTCCATATTGTTTGCCCTGTGTGTGGGGTGGTCTGCACATGATTCCATATTGTTTGCCCTGTGTGTGGGGTGGTCTGCACATGATTCCATATTGTTTGCCCTGTGTGTGGGGTGGTCTGCACATGATTCCATATTGTTTGCCCTGTGTGTGGGGTGGTCTGCACATGATTCCATATTGTTTGCCCTGTGTGTGGGGTGGTCTGCACATGATTCCATATTGTTTGCCCTGTGTGTGGGGTGGTCTGCACATGATTCCATATTGTTTGCCCTGTGTGTGGGGTGGTCTGCACATGATTCCATATTGTTTGCCCTGTGTGTGGGGTGGTCTGCACATGATTCCATATTGTTTGCCCTGTGTGTGGGGTAGTCTGCACATGATTCCATATTGTTTGCCCTGTGTGTGGGGTAGGTCTGCACATGATTCCATATTGTTTGCCCTGTGTGTGGGGTGGTCTGCACATGATTCCATATTGTTTGCCCTGTGTGTGGGGTGGTCTGCACATGATTCCATATTGTTTGCCCTGTGTGTGGGGTAGTCTGCACATGATTCCATATTGTTTGCCCTGTGTGTGGGGTGGTCTGCACATGATTCCATATTGTTTGCCCTGTGTGTGGGGTGGTCTGCACATGATTCCATATTGTTTGCCCTGTGTGTGGGGTGGTCTGCACATGATTCCATATTGTTTGCCCTGTGTGTGGGGTGGTCTGCACATGATTCCATATTGTTTGCCCTGTGTGTGGGGTGGTCTGCACATGATTCCATATTGTTTGCCCTGTGTGTGGGGTAGTCTGCACATGATTCCATATTGTTTGCCCTGTCTGTGGGGTGGTCTGCACATGAATCCATATTGTTTGCCCTATGTGTGGGGTAGTCTGCACATGATTCCATCTTGTTTGCCCTGTGTGTGGGTTGTCTGCACATGATTCCATATTGTTTGCCCTGTGTGTGGGGTGGTCTGCACATGATTCCATATTGTTTGCCCTGTGTGTGGGGTGGTCTGCACATGATTCCATATTGTTTGCCCTGTGTGTGGGGTGGTCTGCACATGATTCCATATTGTTTGCCCTGTGTGTGGGGTGGTCTGCACATGATTCCATATTGTTTGCCCTGTGTGTGGGGTGGTCTGCACATGATTCCATATTGTTTGCCCTGTGTGTGGGGTAGTCTGCACATGATTCCATATTGTTTGCCCTGTGTGTGGGGTGGTCTGCACATGATTCCATATTGTTTGCCCTGTGTGTGGGGTAGTCTGCACATGATTCCATATTGTTTGCCCTGTGTGTGGGGTGGTCTGCACATGATTCCATATTGTTTGCCCTGTGTGTGGGGTGGTCTGCACATGATTCCATATTGTTTGCCCTGTGTGTGGGGTGGTCTGCACATGATTCCATATTGTTTGCCCTGTGTGTGGGGTAGTCTGCACATGATTCCATATTGTTTGCCCTGTGTGTGGGGTGGTCTGCACATGATTCCATATTGTTTGCCCTGTGTGTGGGGTGGTCTGCACATGATTCCATATTGTTTGCCCTGTGTGTGGGGTGGTCTGCACATGATTCCATATTGTTTGCCCTGTGTGTGGGGTGGTCTGCACATGATTCCATATTGTTTGCCCTGTGTGAGGGGTGTCTGCACATGATTCCATTTTGTTTGCCATGTGTGTGGGGTAGTCTGCACATTATTCCATATTGTTTGCCCTGTGTGTGGGGTGGTCTGCACATGATTCCATATTATTTGCCCTGTGTGTGGGGTAGTCTGCACATGATTCCATATTATTTGCCCTGTGTGTGGGGTGGTCTGCACATGATTCCATATTATTTGCCCTGTGTGTGGGGTAGTCTGCACATGATTCCATATTGTTTGCCCTGTGTGTGGGGTGGTCTGCACATGATTCCATATTGTTTGCCCTGTGTGTGGGGTGGTCTGCACATGATTCCATATTGTTTGCCCTGTGTGTGGGGTGGTCTACACATGATTCCATATTGTTTGCCCTGTGTGTGGGGTGGTCTGAACATGATTCCATATTGTTTGCCCTGTGTGTGGGGTGGTCTGCACATGATTCCATATTGTTTGCCCTGTGTGTGGGGTGGTCTGCACATGATTCCATATTGTTTGCCCTCTGTGTGGGGTAGTCTGCACATGATTCCATATTGTTTGCCCTGTGTGTGGGGTAGTCTGCACATGATTCCATATTGTTTGCCCTGTGTGTGGGGTAGTCTGCACATGATTCCATATTGTTTGCCCTGTGTGTGGGGTAGTCTGCACATGATTCCATATTGTTTGCCCTGTGTGTGGGGTGGTCTGCACATGATTCCATATTGTTTGCCCTGTGTGTGGGGTGGTCTGCACATGATTCCATATTGTTTGCCCTGTGTGTGGGGTAGGTCTGCACATGATTCCATATTGTTTGCCCTGTGTGTGGGGTGGTCTGCACATGATTCCATATTGTTTGCCCTGTGTGTGGGGTGGTCTGCACATGATTCCATATTGTTTGCCCTGTGTGTGGGGTAGTCTGCACATGATTCCATATTGTTTGCCCTGTGTGTGGGGTAGTCTGCACATGAATCCATATTGTTTGCCCTGTGTGTGGTGTTGTCTGCACATGATTCCATATTGTTTGCCCTGTGTCTGGGGTAGTCTGCACATGATTCCATATTGTTTGCCCTGTGTGTGGGGTGGTCTGCACATGATTCCATATTGTTTGCCCTGTGTGTGGGGTGGTCTGCACATGATTCCATATTGTTTGCCCTGTGTGTGGGGTGGTCTGCACATGATTCCATATTGTTTGCCCTGTGTGTGGGGTGGTCTGCACATGATTCCATATTGTTTGCCCTGTGTGTGGGGTGGTCTGCACATGATTCCATATTGTTTGCCCTGTGTGTGGGGTGGTCTGCACATGATTCCATATTGTTTGCCCTGTGTGTGGGGTGGTCTGCACATGATTCCATATTGTTTGCCCTGTGTGTGGGGTAGTCTGCACATGATTCCATATTGTTTGCCCTGTGTGTGGGGTGGTCTGCACATGATTCCATATTGTTTGCCCTGTGTGTGGGGTGGTCTGCACATGATTCCATATTGTTTGCCCTGTGTGTGGGGTGGTCTGCACATGATTCCATATTGTTTGCCCTGTGTGTGGGGTGGTCTGCACATGATTCCATATTGTTTGCCCTGTGTGTGGGGTGGTCTGCACATGATTCCATATTGTTTGCCCTGTGTGTGGGGTGGTCTGCACATGATTCCATATTGTTTGCCCTGTGTGTGGGGTGGTCTGCACATGATTCCATATTGTTTGCCCTGTGTGTGGGGTGGTCTGCACATGATTCCATATTGTTGGCCCTGTGTGTGGGGTGGTCTGCACATGATTCCATATTGTTTGCCCTGTGTGTGGGGTAGTCTGCACATGATTCCATATTGTTTGCCCTGTGTGTGGGGTAGTCTGCACATGATTCCATATTGTTTGCCCTGTGTGTGGGGTGGTCTGCACATGATTCCATATTGTTTGCCCTGTGTGTGGGGTAGTCTGCACATGATTCCATATTGTTTGCCCTGTGTGTGGGGTGGTCTGCACATGATTCCATATTGTTTGCCCTGTGTGTGGGGTGGTCTGCACATGATTCCATATTGTTTGCCCTGTGTGTGGGGTGGTCTGCACATGATTCCATATTGTTTGCCCTGTGTGTGGGGTGGTCTGCACATGATTCCATATTGTTTGCCCTGTGTGTGGGGTGGTCTGCACATGATTCCATATTGTTTGCCCTGTGTGTGGGGTGGTCTGCACATGATTCCATATTGTTTGCCCTGTGTGTGGGGTGGTCTGCACATGATTCCATTTTGTTTGCCAAGTGTGTGGGGTAGTCTGCACATGATTCCATATTGTTTGCCCTGTGTGTGGGGTGTTCTGCAAATGATTCCATATTGATTGCCCTGTGTGTGGGGTAGTCTGCGCATGAATCCATATTGTTTGCCCTGTGTGTGGGGTGGTCTGCACATGATTCCATATTGTTTGCCCTGTGTGTGGGGTGGTCTGCACATGATTCCATATTGTTTGCCCTGTGTGTGGGGTGGTCTGCACATGATTCCATATTGTTTGCCCTGTGTGTGGGGTAGTCTGCACATGATTCCATATTGTTTGCCCTGTGTGTGGGGTGGTCTGCACATGATTCCATATTGTTTGCCCTGTGTGTGGGGTGGTCTGCACATGATTCCATATTGTTTGCCCTGTGTGTGGGGTGGTCTGCACATGATTCCATATTGTTTGCCCTGTGTGTGGGGTGGTCTGCACATGATTCCATATTGTTTGCCCTGTGTGTGGGGTGGTCTGCACATGATTCCATATTGTTTGCCCTGTGTGTGGGGTGGTCTGCACATGATTCCATATTGTTTGCCCTGTGTGTGGGGTGGTCTGCACATGATTCCATATTGTTTGCCCTGTGTGTGGGGTGGTCTGCACATGATTCCATATTGTTTGCCCTGTGTGTGGGGTAGTCTGCACATGATTCCATATTGTTTGCCCTGTGTGTGGGGTGGTCTGCACATGATTCCATATTGTTTGCCCTGTGTGTGGGGTGGTCTGCACATGATTCCATATTGTTTGCCCTGTGTGTGGGGTGGTCTGCACATGATTCCATATTGTTTGCCCTGTGTGTGGGGTGGTCTGCACATGATTCCATATTGTTTGCCCTGTGTGTGGGGTAGTCTGCACATGATTCCATATTGTTTGCCCTGTGTGTGGGGTAGTCTGCACATGATTCCATATTGTTTGCCCTGTGTGTGGGGTGGTCTGCACATGATTCCATATTGTTTGCCCTGTGTGTGGGGTAGTCTGCACATGATTCCATATTGTTTGCCCTGTGTGTGGGGTGGTCTGCACATGATTCCATATTGTTTGCCCTGTGTGTGGGGTAGTCTGCACATGATTCCATATTGTTTGCCGTGTGTGTGGGGTGGTCTGCACATGATTCCATATTGTTTGCCCTGTATGTGGGGTAGTCTGCACATGTTTCCATATTATTTGCCCTGTTTGTGGGGTAGTCTGCACATGATTCCATATTGTTTGCCCTGTGTGTGGGGTGGTCTGCACATGATTCCATATTGTTTGCCCTGTGTGTGGGGTGGTCTGCACATGATTCCATATTGTTTGCCCTGTGTGTGGGGTGGTCTGCACATGATTCCATATTGTTTGCCCTGTGTGTGGGGTGGTCTGCACATGATTCCATATTGTTTGCCCTGTGTGTGGGGTGGTCTGCACATGATTCCATATTGTTTGCCCTGTGTGTGGGGTAGTCTGCACATGATTCCATATTGTTTGCCCTGTGTGTGGGGTGGTCTGCACATGATTCCATATTGTTTGCCCTGTGTGTGGGGTGGTCTGCACATGATTCCATATTGTTTGCCCTGTGTGTGGGGTGGTCTGCACATGATTCCATATTGTTTGCCCTGTGTGTGGGGTGGTCTGCACATGATTCCATATTGTTTGCCCTGTGTGTGGGGTGGTCTGCACATGATTCCATATTGTTTGCCCTGTGTGTGGGGTGGTCTGCACATGATTCCATATTGATTGCCCTGTGTGTGGGGTGGTCTGCACATGATTCCATATTGTTTTCCGTGTGTGTGGGGTGGTCTGCACATGATTCCATATTGTTTGCCCTGTGTGTGGGGTGGTCTGCACATGATTCCATATTGTTTGCCCTGTGTGTGGGGTAGTCTGCACATGATTCCATATTGTTTGCCCTGTGTGTGGGGTTGTCTGCACATGATTCCATATTGTTTGCCCTGTGTGTGGGGTGGTCTGCACATGATTCCATATTGTTTGCCCTGTGTGTGGGGTAGTCTGCACATGATTCCATATTGTTTGCCCTGTGTGTGGGGTAGTCTGCACATGATTCCATATTGTTTGCCCTGTGTGTGGGGTGGTCTGCACATGATTCCATATTGTTTGCCCTGTGTGTGGGGTGGTCTGCACATGATTCCATATTTTTTGCCCTGTGTGTGGGGTGGTCTGCACATGATTCCATATTGTTTGCCCTGTGTGTGGGGTGGTCTGCACATGATTCCATATTGTTTGCCCTGTGTGTGGGGTGGTCTGCACATGATTCCATATTGTTTGCCCTGTGTGTGGTGTGGTCTGCACATGATTCCATATTGTTTGCCCTGTGTGTGGGGTGGTCTGCACATGATTCCATATTGTTTGCCCTGTGTGTGGGGTGGTCTGCACATGATTCCATATTGTTTGCCCTGTGTGTGGGGTGGTCTGCACATGATTCCATATTGTTTGCCCTGTGTGTGGGGTGGTCTGCACATGATTCCATATTGTTTGCCCTGTGTGTGGGGTGGTCTGCACATGATTCCATATTGTTTGCCCTGTGTGTGGGGTGGTCTGCACATGATTCCATATTGTTTGCCCTGTGTGTGGGGTGGTCTGCACATGATTCCATATTGTTTGCCCTGTGTGTGGGGTGGTCTGCACATGATTCCATATTGTTTGCCCTGTGTGTGGGGTGGTCTGCACATGATTCCATATTGTTTGCCCTGTGTGTGGGGTAGTCTGCACATGATTCCATATTGTTTGCCCTGTGTGTGGGGTAGTCTGCACATGATTCCATATTGTTTGCCCTGTGTGTGGGGTGGTCTGCACATGATTCCATATTGTTTGCCCTGTGTGTGGGGTAGTCTGCACATGATTCCATATTGTTTGCCCTGTGTGTGGGGTGGTCTGCACATGATTCCATATTGTTTGCCCTGTGTGTGGGGTAGTCTGCACATGATTCCATATTGTTTGCCCTGTGTGTGGGGTGGTCTGCACATGATTCCATATTGTTTGCCCTGTGTGTGGGGTAGTCTGCACATGATTCCATATTGTTTGCCCTGTGTGTGGGGTGGTCTGCACATGATTCCATATTGTTTGCCCTGTGTGTGGGGTAGTCTGCACATGATTCCATATTGTTTGCCCTGTGTGTGGGGTGGTCTGCACATGATTCCATATTGTTTGCCCTGTGTGTGGGGTGGTCTGCACATGATTCCATATTGTTTGCCCTGTGTGTGGGGTGGTCTGCACATGATTCCATATTGTTTGCCCTGTGTGTGGGGTAGTCTGCACATGATTCCATATTGTTTGCCCTGTGTGTGGGGTGGTCTGCACATGATTCCATATTGTTTGCCCTGTGTGTGGGGTGGTCTGCACATGATTCCATATTGTTTGCCCTGTGTGTGGGGTGGTCTGCACATGATTCCATATTGTTTGCCCTGTGTGTGGGGTGGTCTGCACATGATTCCATATTGTTTGCCCTGTGTGTGGGGTGGTCTGCACATGATTCCATATTGTTTGCCCTGTGTGTGGGGTGGTCTGCACATGATTCCATATTGTTTGCCCTGTGTGTGGGGTAGTCTGCACATGATTCCATATTGTTTGCCCTGTGTGTGGGGTGGTCTGCACATGATTCCATATTGTTTGCCCTGTGTGTGGGGTGGTCTGCACATGATTCCATATTGTTTGCCCTGTGTGTGGGGTGGTCTACACATGATTCCATATTGTTTGCCCTGTGTGTGGGGTGGTCTGCACATGATTCCATATTGTTTGCCCTGTGTGTGGGGTGGTCTGCACATGATTCCATATTGTTTGCCCTGTGTGTGGGGTAGTCTGCACATGATTCCATATTGTTTGCCCTGTGTGTGGGGTGGTCTGCACATGATTCCATATTGTTTGCCCTGTGTGTGGGGTGGTCTGCACATGATTCCATATTGTTTGCCCTGTGTGTTGGGTAGTCTGCACATGATTCCATATTGTTTGCCCTGTGTGTGGGGTAGTCTGTACATGATTCCATATTGTTTGCCCTATGTGTGGGGTGGTCTGCACATGATTCCATATTGTTTGCCCTGTGTGTGGGGTAGTCTGCACATGATTCCATATTGTTTGCCCTGTGTGTGGGGTGGTCTGCACATGATTCCATATTGTTTGCCCTGTGTGTGGGGTGGTCTGCACATGATTCCATATTGTTTGCCCTGTGTGTGGGGTAGTCTGCACATGATTCCATATTGTTTGCCCTGTGTGTGGGGTGGTCTGCACATGATTCCATATTGTTTGCCCTGTGTGTGGGGTGGTCTGCACATGATTCCATATTGTTTGCCCTGTGTGTGGGGTGGTCTGCACATGATTCCATATTGTTTGCCCTGTGTGTGGGGTGGTCTGCACATGATTCCATATTGTTTGCCCTGTGTGTGGGGTAGTCTGCACATGATTCCATATTGTTTGCCCTGTGTGTGGGGTAGTCTGCACATGATTCCATATTGTTTGCCCTGTGTGTGGGGTGGTCTGCACATGATTCCATATTGTTTGCCCTGTGTGTGGGGTAGTCTGCACATGATTCCATATTGTTTGCCCTGTGTGTGGGGTAGTCTGCACATGATTCCATATTGTTTGCCCTGTGTGTGGGGTGGTCTGCACATGATTCCATATTGTTTGCCCTGTGTGTGGGGTGGTCTGCACATGATTCCATATTGTTTGCCCTGTGTGTGGGGTAGTCTGCACATGATTCCATATTGTTTGCCCTGTGTGTGGGGTGGTCTGCACATGATTCCATATTGTTTGCCCTGTGTGTGGGGTGGTCTGCACATGATTCCATATTGTTTGCCCTGTGTGTGGGGTGGTCTGCACATGATTCCATATTGTTTGCCCTGTGTGTGGGGTGGTCTGCACATGATTCCATATTGTTTGCCCTGTGTGTGGGGTGGTCTGCACATGATTCCATATTGTTTGCCCTGTGTGTGGGGTAGTCTGCACATGATTCCATATTGTTTGCCCTGTGTGTGGGGTAGTCTGCACATGATTCCATATTGTTTGCCCTGTGTGTGGGGTAGTCTGCACATGATTCCATATTGTTTGCCCTGTGTGTGGGGTGGTCTGCACATGATTCCATATTGTTTGCCCTGTGTGTGGGGTGGTCTGCACATGATTCCATATTGTTTGCCCTGTGTGTGGGGTGGTCTGCACATGATTCCATATTGTTTGCCCTGTGTGTGGGGTAGGTCTGCACATGATTCCATATTGTTTGCCCTGTGTGTGGGGTGGTCTGCACATGATTCCATATTGTTTGCCCTGTGTGTGGGGTGGTCTGCACATGATTCCATATTGTTTGCCCTGTGTGTGGGGTGGTCTGCACATGATTCCATATTGTTTGCCCTGTGTGTGGGGTGGTCTGCACATGATTCCATATTGTTTGCCCTGTGTGTGGGGTGGTCTGCACATGATTCCATATTGTTTGCCCTGTGTGTGGGGTAGTCTGCACATGATTCCATATTGTTTGCCCTGTGTGTGGGGTAGTCTGCACATGATTCCATATTGTTTGCCCTGTGTGTGGGGTGGTCTGCACATGATTCCATATTGTTTGCCCTGTGTGTGGGGTGGTCTGCACATGATTCCATATTGTTTGCCCTGTGTGTGGGGTGGTCTGCACATGATTCCATATTGTTTGCCCTGTGTGTGGGGTGGTCTGCACATGATTCCATATTGTTTGCCCTGTGTGTGGGGTAGTCTGCACATGATTCCATATTGTTTGCCCTGTGTGTGGGGTGGTCTGCACATGATTCCATATTGTTTGCCCTGTGTGTGGGGTGGTCTGCACATGATTCCATATTGTTTGCCCTGTGTGTGGGGTGGTCTGCACATGATTCCATATTGTTTGCCCTGTGTGTGGGGTGGTCTGCACATGATTCCATATTGTTTGCCCTGTGTGTGGGGTAGTCTGCACATGATTCCATATTGTTTGCCCTGTGTGTGGGGTGGTCTGCACATGATTCCATATTGTTTGCCCTGTGTGTGGGGTGGTCTGCACATGATTCCATATTGTTTGCCCTGTGTGTGGGGTAGTCTGCACATGATTCCATATTGTTTGCCCTGTGTGTGGGGTGGTATGCACATGATTCCATATTGTTTGCCCTGTGTGTGGGGTAGTCTGCACATGATTCCATATTGTTTGCCCTGTGTGTGGGGTGGTCTGCACATGATTCCATATTGTTTGCCCTGTGTGTGGGGTGGTCTGCACATGATTCCATATTGTTTGCCCTGTGTGTGGGGTGGTCTGCACATGATTCCATATTGTTTGCCCTGTGTGTGGGGTGGTCTGCACATGATTCCATATTGTTTGCCCTGTGTGTGGGGTGGTCTGCACATGATTCCATATTGTTTGCCCTGTGTGTGGGGTGGTCTGCACATGATTCCATATTGTTTGCCCTGTGTGTGGGGTGGTCTGCACATGATTCCATATTGTTTGCCCTGTGTGTGGGGTGGTCTGCACATGATTCCATATTGTTTGCCCTGTGTGTGGGGTGGTCTGCACATGATTCCATATTGTTTGCCCTGTGTGTGGGGTGGTCTGCACATGATTCCATATTGTTTGCCCTGTGTGTGGGGTGGTCTGCACATGATTCCATATTGTTTGCCCTGTGTGTGGGGTGGTCTGCACATGATTCCATATTGTTTGCCCTGTGTGTGGGGTAGGTCTGCACATGATTCCATATTGTTTGCCCTGTGTGTGGGGTAGTCTGCACATGATTCCATATTGTTTGCCCTGTGTGTGGGGTAGTCTGCACATGATTCCATATTGTTTGCCCTGTGTGTGGGGTAGTCTGCACATGATTCCATATTGTTTGCCCTGTGTGTGGGGTGGTCTGCACATGATTCCATATTGTTTGCCCTGTGTGTGGGGTGGTCTGCACATGATTCCATATTGTTTGCCCTGTGTGTGGGGTGGTCTGCACATGATTCCATATTGTTTGCCCTGTGTGTGGGGTGGTCTGCACATGATTCCATATTGTTTGCCCTGTGTGTGGGGTGGTCTGCACATGATTCCATATTGTTTGCCCTGTGTGTGGGGTGGTCTGCACATGATTCCATATTGTTTGCCCTGTGTGTGGGGTGGTCTGCACATGATTCCATATTGTTTGCCCTGTGTGTGGGGTGGTCTGCACATGATTCCATATTGTTTGCCCTGTGTGTGGGGTAGTCTGCACATGATTCCATATTGTTTGCCCTGTGTGTGGGGTAGTCTGCACATGATTCCATATTGTTTGCCCTGTGTGTGGGGTGGTCTGCACATGATTCCATATTGTTTGCCCTGTGTGTGGGGTGGTCTGCACATGATTCCATATTGTTTGCCCTGTGTGTGGGGTAGGTCTGCACATGATTCCATATTGTTTGCCCTGTGTGTGGGGTGGTCTGCACATGATTCCATATTGTTTGCCCTGTGTGTGGGGTAGTCTGCACATGATTCCATATTGTTTGCCCTGTGTGTGGGGTAGTCTGCACATGATTCCATATTGTTTGCCCTGTGTGTGGGGTGGTCTGCACATGATTCCATATTGTTTGCCCTGTGTGTGGGGTGGTCTGCACATGATTCCATATTGTTTGCCCTGTGTGTGGGGTAGTCTGCACATGATTCCATATTGTTTGCCCTGTGTGTGGGGTGGTCTGCACATGATTCCATATTGTTTGCCCTGTGTGTGGGGTGGTCTGCACATGATTCCATATTGTTTGCCCTGTGTGTGGGGTGGTCTGCACATGATTCCATATTGTTTGCCCTGTGTGTGGGGTGGTCTGCACATGATTCCATATTGTTTGCCCTGTGTGTGGGGTGGTCTGCACATGATTCCATATTGTTTGCCCTGTGTGTGGGGTGGTCTGCACATGATTCCATATTGTTTGCCCTGTGTGTGGGGTAGTCTGCACATGATTCCATATTGTTTGCCCTGTGTGTGGGGTGGTCTGCACATGATTCCATATTGTTTGCCCTGTGTGTGGGGTAGTCTGCACATGATTCCATATTGTTTGCCCTGTGTGTGGGGTGGTCTGCACATGATTCCATATTGTTTGCCCTGTGTGTGGGGTAGTCTGCACATGATTCCATATTGTTTGCCCTGTGTGTGGGGTAGTCTGCACATGATTCCATATTGTTTGCCCTGTGTGTGGGGTAGTCTGCACATGATTCCATATTGTTTGCCCTGTGTGTGGGGTGGTCTGCACATGATTCCATATTGTTTGCCCTGTGTGTGGGGTAGTCTGCACATGATTCCATATTGTTTGCCCTGTGTGTGGGGTGGTCTGCACATGATTCCATATTGTTTGCCCTGTGTGTGGGGTGGTCTGCACATGATTCCATATTGTTTGCCCTGTGTGTGGGGTGGTCTGCACATGATTCCATATTGTTTGCCCTGTGTGTGGGGTGGTCTGCACATGATTCCATATTGTTTGCCCTGTGTGTGGGGTGGTCTGCACATGATTCCATATTGTTTGCCCTGTGTGTGGGGTGGTCTGCACATGATTCCATATTGTTTGCCCTGTGTGTGGGGTGGTCTGCACATGATTCCATATTGTTTGCCCTGTGTGTGGGGTGGTCTGCACATGATTCCATATTGTTTGCCCTGTGTGTGGGGTGGTCTGCACATGATTCCATATTGTTTGCCCTGTGTGTGGGGTGGTCTGCACATGATTCCATATTGTTTGCCCTGTGTGTGGGGTGGTCTGCACATGATTCCATATTGTTTGCCCTGTGTGTGGGGTAGTCTGCACATGATTCCATATTGTTTGCCCTGTGTGTTGGGTGGTCTGAACATGATTCCATATTGTTTGCCCTGTGTGTGGGGTGGTCTGCACATGATTCCATATTGTTTGCCCTGTGTGTGGGGTGGTCTGCACATGATTCCATATTGTTTGCCCTGTGTGTGGGGTGGTCTGCACATGATTCCATATTGTTTGCCCTGTGTGTGGGGTAGTCTGCACATGATTCCATATTGTTTGCCCTGTGTGTGGGGTGGTCTGCACATGATTCCATATTTTTTGCCCTGTGTGTGGGGTAGTCTGCACATGTTTCCATATTATTTGCCCCGTGTGTGGGGTAGTCTGCACATGATTCCATATCGTTTGCCCTGTGTGTGTGGTGTGGTCTGCACATGATTACATAATGTATACCCTGTGTGTGGGGTAGTCTGCACATGATTCCATATTGTTTGCCCTGTGTGTGGGGTGGTCTGCACATGATTCCATATTGTTTGCCCTGTGTGTGGGGTGGTCTGCACATGATTCCATATTGTTTGCCCTGTGTGTGGGGTAGTCTGCACATGATTCCATATTGTTTGCCCTGTGTGTGGGGTGGTCTGCACATGATTCCATATTGTTTGCCCTGTGTGTGGGGTAGTCTGCACATGATTCCATATTGTTTGCCCTGTGTGTGGGGTGGTCTGCACATGATTCCATATTGTTTGCCCTGTGTGTGGGGTGGTCTGCACATGATTCCATATTGTTTGCCCTGTGTGTGGGGTAGTCTGCACATGATTCCATATTGTTTGCCCTGTGTGTGGGGTGGTCTGCACATGATTCCATATTGTTTGCCCTGTGTGTGGGGTAGTCTGCACATGATTCCATATTGTTTGCCCTGTGTGTGGGGTGGTCTGCACATGATTCCATATTGTTTGCCCTGTGTGTGGGGTGGTCTGCACATGATTCCATATTGTTTGCCCTGTGTGTGGGGTGGTCTGCACATGATTCCATATTGTTTGCCCTGTGTGTGGGGTGGTCTGCACATGATTCCATATTGTTTGCCCTGTGTGTGGGGTGGTCTGCACATGATTCCATATTGTTTGCCCTGTGTGTGGGGTAGTCTGCACATGATTCCATATTGTTTGCCCTGTGTGTGGGGTAGTCTGCACATGATTCCATATTGTTTGCCCTGTGTGTGGGGTGGTCTGCACATGATTCCATATTGTTTGCCCTGTGTGTGGGGTGGTCTGCACATGATTCCATATTGTTTGCCCTGTGTGTGGGGTAGTCTGCACATGATTCCATATTGTTTGCCCTGTGTGTGGGGTAGTCTGCACATGATTCCATATTGTTTGCCCTGTGTGTGGGGTAGTCTGCACATGATTCCATATTGTTTGCCCTGTGTGTGGGGTGGTCTGCACATGATTCCATATTGTTTGCCCTGTGTGTGGGGTGGTCTGCACATGATTCCATATTGTTTGCCCTGTGTGTGGGGTGGTCTGCACATGATTCCATATTGTTTGCCCTGTGTGTGGGGTGGTCTGCACATGATTCCATATTGTTTGCCCTGTGTGTGGGGTAGTCTGCACATGATTCCATATTGTTTGCCCTGTGTGTGGGGTGGTCTGCACATGATTCCATATTGTTTGCCCTGTGTGTGGGGTAGTCTGCACATGATTCCATATTGTTTGCCCTGTGTGTGGGGTGGTCTGCACATGATTCCATATTGTTTGCCCTGTGTGTGGGGTGGTCTGCACATGATTCCATATTGTTTGCCCTGTGTGTGGGGTGGTCTGCACATGATTCCATATTGTTTGCCCTGTGTGTGGGGTGGTCTGCACATGATTCCATATTGTTTGCCCTGTGTGTGGGGTAGTCTGCACATGATTCCATATTGTTTGCCCTGTGTGTGGGGTAGTCTGCACATGATTCCATATTGTTTGCCCTGTGTGTGGGGTAGTCTGCACATGATTCCATATTGTTTGCCCTGTGTGTGGGGTGGTCTGCACATGATTCCATATTGTTTGCCCTGTGTGTGGGGTGGTCTGCACATGATTCCATATTGTTTGCCCTGTGTGTGGGGTGGTCTGCACATGATTCCATATTGTTTGCCCTGTGTGTGGGGTGGTCTGCACATGATTCCATATTGTTTGCCCTGTGTGTGGGGTAGTCTGCACATGATTCCATATTGTTTGCCCTGTGTGTGGGGTGGTCTGCACATGATTCCATATTGTTTGCCCTGTGTGTGGGGTGGTCTGCACATGATTCCATATTGTTTGCCCTGTGTGTGGGGTGGTCTGCACATGATTCCATATTGTTTGCCCTGTGTGTGGGGTGGTCTGCACATGATTCCATATTGTTTGCCCTGTGTGTGGGGTGGTCTGCACATGATTCCATATTGTTTGCCCTGTGTGTGGGGTGGTCTGCACATGATTCCATATTGTTTGCCCTGTGTGTGGGGTGGTCTGCACATGATTCCATATTGTTTGCCCTGTGTGTGGGGTAGTCTGCACATGATTCCATATTGTTTGCCCTGTGTGTGGGGTAGTCTGCACATGATTCCATATTGTTTGCCCTGTGTGTGGGGTGGTCTGCACATGATTCCATATTGTTTGCCCTGTGTGTGGGGTAGTCTGCACATGATTCCATATTGTTTGCCCTGTGTGTGGGGTGGTCTGCACATGATTCCATATTGTTTGCCCTGTGTGTGGGGTGGTCTGCACATGATTCCATATTGTTTGCCCTGTGTGTGGGGTAGTCTGCACATGATTCCATATTGTTTGCCCTGTGTGTGGGGTAGTCTGCACATGATTCCATATTGTTTGCCCTGTGTGTGGGGTGGTCTGCACATGATTCCATATTGTTTGCCCTGTGTGTGGGGTGGTCTGCACATGATTCCATATTGTTTGCCCTGTGTGTGGGGTGGTCTGCACATGATTCCATATTGTTTGCCCTGTGTGTGGGGTGGTCTGCACATGATTCCATATTGTTTGCCCTGTGTGTGGGGTGGTCTGCACATGATTCCATATTGTTTGCCCTGTGTGTGGGGTGGTCTGCACATGATTCCATATTGTTTGCCCTGTGTGTGGGGTGGTCTGCACATGATTCCATATTGTTTGCCCTGTGTGTGGGGTGGTCTGCACATGATTCCATATTGTTTGCCCTGTGTGTGGGGTGGTCTGCACATGATTCCATATTGTTTGCCCTGTGTGTGGGGTGGTCTGCACATGATTCCATATTGTTTGCCCTGTGTGTGGGGTGGTCTGCACATGATTCCATATTGTTTGCCCTGTGTGTGGGGTAGTCTGCACATGATTCCATATTGTTTGCCCTGTGTGTGGGGTGGTCTGCACATGATTCCATATTGTTTGCCCTGTGTGTGGGGTGGTCTGCACATGATTCCATATTGTTTGCCCTGTGTGTGGGGTGGTCTGCACATGATTCCATATTGTTTGCCCTGTGTGTGGGGTAGTCTGCACATGATTCCATATTGTTTGCCCTGTGTGTGGGGTGGTCTGCACATGATTCCATATTGTTTGCCCTGTGTGTGGGGTGGTCTGCACATGATTCCATATTGTTTGCCCTGTGTGTGGGGTAGTCTGCACATGATTCCATATTGTTTGCCCTGTGTGTGGGGTGGTCTGCACATGATTCCATATTGTTTGCCCTGTGTGTGGGGTGGTCTGCACATGATTCCATATTGTTTGCCCTGTGTGTGGGGTGGTCTGCACATGATTCCATATTGTTTGCCCTGTGTGTGGGGTGGTCTGCACATGATTCCATATTGTTTGCCCTGTGTGTGGGGTGGTCTGCACATGATTCCATATTGTTTGCCCTGTGTGTGGGGTGGTCTGCACATGATTCCATATTGTTTGCCCTGTGTGTGGGGTGGTCTGCACATGATTCCATATTGTTTGCCCTGTGTGTGGGGTAGTCTGCACATGATTCCATATTGTTTGCCCTGTGTGTGGGGTGGTCTGCACATGATTCCATATTGTTTGCCCTGTGTGTGGGGTGGTCTGCACATGATTCCATATTGTTTGCCCTGTGTGTGGGGTGGTCTGCACATGATTCCATATTGTTTGCCCTGTGTGTGGGGTAGTCTGCACATGATTCCATATTGTTTGCCCTGTGTGTGGGGTGGTCTGCACATGATTCCATATTGTTTGCCCTGTGTGTGGGGTTGTCTGCACATGATTCCATATTGTTTGCCCTGTGTGTGGGGTGGTCTGCACATGATTCCATATTGTTTGCCCTGTGTGTGGGGTAGTCTGCACATGATTCCATATTGTTTGCCCTGTGTGTGGGGTGGTCTGCACATGATTCCATATTGTTTGCCCTGTGTGTGGGGTGGTCTGCACATGATTCCATATTGTTTGCCCTGTGTGTGAGGTGGTCTGCACATGATTCCATATTGTTTGCCCTGTGTGTGGGGTAGTCTGCACATGATTCCATACTGTTTGCCCTGTGTGTGGGGTGGTCTGCACATGATTCCATATTGTTTGCCCTGTGTGTGGGGTGGTCTGCACATGATTCCATATTGTTTGCCCTGTGTGTGGGGTGGTCTGCACATGATTCCATATTGTTTGCCCTGTGTGTGGGGTGGTCTGCACATGATTCCATATTGTTTGCCCTGTGTGTGGGGTAGTCTGCACATGATTCCATATTGTTTGCCCTGTGTGTGGGGTAGTCTGCACATGATTCCATATTGTTTGCCCTGTGTGTGGGTTGGTCTGCACATGATTCCATACTGTTTGCCCTGTGTGTGGGGTAGTCTGCACATGATTCCATATTGTTTGCCCTTTGTGTGGGGTAGTCTGCACATGATTCCATATTGTTTGCCCTGTGTGTGGGGTGGTCTGCACATGATTCCATATTGTTTGCCCTGTGTGTGGGGTGGTCTGCACATGATTCCATATTGTTTGCCCTGTGTGTGGGGTGGTCTGCACATGATTCCATATTGTTTGCCCTGTGTGTGGGGTGGTCTGCACATGATTCCATATTGTTTGCCCTGTGTGTGGGGTGGTCTGCACATGATTCCATATTGTTTGCCCTGTGTGTGGGGTGGTCTGCACATGATTCCATATTGTTTGCCCTGTGTGTGGGGTAGTCTGCACATGATTCCATATTGTTTGCCCTGTGTGTGGGGTGGTCTGCACATGATTCCATATTGTTTGCCCTGTGTGTGGGGTAGTCTGCACATGATTCCATATTGTTTGCCCTGTTTGTGGGGTAGT
This sequence comes from Carcharodon carcharias, assembly GCF_017639515.1. Classification (NCBI taxonomy): domain Eukaryota; kingdom Metazoa; phylum Chordata; class Chondrichthyes; order Lamniformes; family Lamnidae; genus Carcharodon; species Carcharodon carcharias. Next base: position 516,251 of record NW_024470782.1, on the reverse strand, counting down.
CTGCACATGATTCCATATTGTTTGCCCTGTGTGTGCGGTAGTCTGCACATGATTCCATATTGTTTGCCCTGTGTGTGGGGTAGTCTGCCCATGATTCCATATTGTTTGCCTTGTGTGTGGGGTGGTCTGCACATGATTCCATATTGTTTGCCCTGTGTGTGGGGTGGTCTGCAAATGATTCCATATTGTTTGCCCTGTGTGTGGGGTGGTCTGCACATGATTCCATATTGTTTGCCCTGTGTGTGGGGTGGTCTGCACATGATTCCATATTGTTTGCCCTGTGTGTGGGGTGGTCTGCACATGATTCCATATTGTTTGCCCTGTGTGTGGGGTGGTCTGCACATGATTCCATATTGTTTGCCCTGTGTGTGGGGTGGTCTGCACATGATTCCATATTGTTTGCCCTGTGTGTGGGGTGGTCTGCACATGATTCCATATTGTTTGCCCTGTGTGTGGGGTGGTCTGCACATGATTCCATATTGTTTGCCCTGTGTGTGGGGTGGTCTGCACATGATTCCATATTGTTTGCCCTGTGTGTGGGGTAGTCTGCACATGATTCCATATTGTTTGCCCTGTGTGTGGGGTAGTCTGCACATGATTCCATATTGTTTGCCCTGTGTGTGGGGTAGTCTGCACATGATTCCATATTGTTTGCCCTGTGTGTGGGGTGGTCTGCACATGATTCCATATTGTTTGCCCTGTGTGTGGGGTAGTCTGCACATGATTCCATATTGTTTGCCCTGTGTGTGGGGTGGTCTGCACATGATTCCATATTGTTTGCCCTGTGTGTGGGGTGGTCTGCACATGATTCCATATTGTTTGCCCTGTGTGTGGGGTAGTCTGCACATGATTCCATATTGTTTGCCCTGTGTGTGGGGTGGTCTGCACATGATTCCATATTGTTTGCCCTGTGTGTGGGGTGGTCTGCACATGATTCCATATTGTTTGCCCTGTGTGTGGGGTGGTCTGCACATGATTCCATATTGTTTGCCCTGTGTGTGGGGTGTCTGCACATGATTCCATATTGTTTGCCCTGTGTGTGGGGTGGTCTGCACATGATTCCATATTGTTTGCCCTGTGTGTGGGGTGGTCTGCACATGATTCCATATTGTTTGCCCTGTGTGTGGGGTGGTCTGCACATGATTCCATATTGTTTGCCCTGTGTGTGGGGTGGTCTGCACATGATTCCATATTGTTTGCCCTGTGTGTGGGGTGGTCTGCACATGATTCCATATTGTTTGCCCTGTGTGTGGGGTGGTCTGCACATGATTCCATATTGTTTGCCCTGTGTGTGGGGTGGTCTGCACATGATTCCATATTGTTTGCCCTGTGTGTGGGGTGGTCTGCACATGATTCCATATTGTTTGCCCTGTGTGTGGGGTAGTCTGCACATGATTCCATATTGTTTGCCCTGTGTGTGGGGTAGTCTGCACATGATTCCATGTTATTTGCCCTGTGTGTGCGGTAGTCTGCACATGATTCCACATTGTTGGCCCTGTGTGTGGGGTGGTCTGCACATGATTCCATATTGTTTGCCCTGTGTGTGGGGTGGTCTGCACATGATTCCATATTGTTTGCCCTGTGTGTGGGGTGGTCTGCACATGATTCCATATTGTTTGCCCTGTGTGTGGGGTGGTCTGCACATGATTCCATATTGTTTGCCCTGTGTGTGGGGTGGTCTGCACATGATTCCATATTGTTTGCCCTGTGTGTGGGGTAGTCTGCACATGATTCCATATTGTTTGCCCTGTGTGTGGGGTGGTCTGCACATGATTCCATATTGTTTGCCCTGTGTGTGGGGTGGTCTGCACATGATTCCATATTGTTTGCCCTGTGTGTGGGGTAGTCTGCACATGATTCCATATTGTTTGCCCTGTGTGTGGGGTAGTCTGCACATGATTCCATATTGTTTGCCCTGTGTGTGGGGTAGTCTGCACATGATTCCATATTGTTTGCCCTGTGTGTGGGGTGGTCTGCACATGATTCCATATTGTTTGCCCTGTGTGTGGGGTAGTCTGCACATGATTCCATATTGTTTGCCCTGTGTGTGGGGTAGTCTGCACATGATTCCATATTATTTGCCCTGTGTGTGGGGTTGTCTGCACATGATTCAATATTGTTTGCCCTGTGTGTGGGGTGGTCTGCACATGATTCCATATTGTTTGCCCTGTGTGTGGGGTAGTCTGCACATGATTCCATATTGTTTGCCCTGTGTGTGGGGTGGTCTGCACATGATTCCATATTGTTTGCCCTGTGTGTGGGGTAGTCTGCACATGATTCCATATTGTTTGCCCTGTGTGTGGGGTGGTCTGCACATGATTCCATATTGTTTGCCCTGTGTGTGGGTGGTCTGCACATGATTCCATATTGTTTGCCCTGTGTGTGGGGTGGTCTGCACATGATTCCATATTGTTTGCCCTGTGTGTGGGGTGGTCTGCACATGATTCCATATTGTTTGCCCTGTGTGTGGGGTGGTCTGCACATGAATCCTTATTGTTTGCCCTGTGTGTGGGGTGGTCTGCACATGATTCCATATTGTTTGCCCTGTGTGTGGGGTGGTCTGCACATGATTCCATATTGTTTGCCCTGTGTGTGGGGTGGTCTGCACATGATTCCATATTGTTTGCCCTGTGTGTGGGGTGGTCTGCACATGATTCCATATTGTTTGCCCTGTGTGTGGGGTAGTCTGCACATGATTCCATATTGTTTGCCCTGTGTGTGGGGTGGTCTGCACATGATTCCATATTGTTTGCCCTGTGTGTGGGGTGGTCTGCACATGATTCCATATTGTTTGCCCTGTGTGTGGGGTGGTCTGCACATGATTCCATATTGTTTGCCCTGTGTGTGGGGTGGTCTGCACATGATTCCATATTGTTTGCCCTGTGTGTGGGGTGGTCTGCACATGATTCCATATTGTTTGCCCTGTGTGTGGGGTGGTCTGCACATGATTCCATATTGTTTGCCCTGTGTGTGGGGTGGTCTGCACATGATTCCATATTGTTTGCCCTGTGTGTGGGGTGGTCTGCACATGATTCCATATTGTTTGCCCTGTGTGTGGGGTGGTCTGCACATGATTCCATATTGTTTGCCCTGTGTGTGGGGTGGTCTGCACATGATTCCATATTGTTTGCCCTGTGTGTGGGGTAGTCTGCACATGATTTCATATTGTTTGCCCTGTGTGTGGGGTGGTCTGCACATGATTCCATATTGTTTGCCCTGTGTGTGTGGTAGTCTGCACATGATTTCATATTGTTTGCCCTGTGTGTGGGGTGGTATGCACATGATTCCATATTGTTTGCGCTGTGTGGGGGGTGGTCTGCCCATGATTCCATATTGTTTGCCCTTTGTTGGGCTTGGTCTGCACATGATTCCATATTGTTTGCCCTGTGTGTGGGGTGGTCTGCACATGATTCCATATTGTTTGCCCTGTGTGTGGGGGGTGGTCTGCACATGATTCCATATTGTTTGCCCTGTGTGTGGGGTGGTCTGCACATGATTCCATATTGTTTGCCCTGTGTGTGGGGTAGTCTGCACATGATTCCATATTGTTTGCCCTGTGTGTGGGGTAGTCTGCACATGATTCCATATTGTTTGCCCTGTGTGTGGGGTAGTCTGCACATGATTCCATATTGTTTGCCCTGTGTGTGGGGTTGTCTGCACATGATTCCATATTGTTTGCCCTGTGTGTGGGGTAGTCTGCACATGATTCCATATTGTTTGCCCTGTGTGTGGGGTGGTCTGCACATGATTCCATATTGTTTGCCCTGTGTGTGGGGTGGTCTGCACATGATTCCATATTGTTTGCCCTGTGTGTGGGGTAGTCTGCACATGATTCCATATTGTTTGCCCTGTGTGTGGGGTGGTCTGCACATGATTCCATATTGTTTGCCCTGTGTGTGGGGTGGTCTGCACATGATTGCATATTGTTTGCCCTGTGTGTGGGGTGGTCTGCACATGATTCCATATTGTTTGCCCTGTGTGTGGGGTGGTCTTCACATGATTCCATATTGTTTGCCCTGTGTGTGGGGTGGTCTGCACATGATTCCATATTGTTTGCCCTGTGTGTGGGGTGGTCTGCACATGATTCCATATTGTTTGCCCTGTGTGTGGGGTGGTCTGCACATGATTCCATATTGTTTGCCCTGTGTGTGGGGTAGTCTGCACATGATTCCATATTGTTTGCCCTGTGTGTGGGGTGGTCTGCACATGATTCCATATTGTTTGCCCTGTGTGTGGGGTGGTCTGCACATGATTCCATATTGTTTGCCCTGTGTGTGGGGTGGTCTGCACATGATTCCATATTGTTTGCCCTGTGTCTGGGGTAGTCTGCACATGATTCCATATTGTTTGCCCTGTGTGTGGGGTAGTCTGCACATGATTCCATATTGTTTGCCCTGTGTGTGGGGTGGTCTGCACATGATTCCATATTGTTTGCCCTGTGTGTGGGGTGGTCTGCACATGATTCCATATTGTTTGCCCTGTGTGTGGGGTGGTCTGCACATGATTCCATATTGTTTGCCCTGTGTGTGGGGTGGTCTGCACATGATTCCATATTGTTTGCCCTGTGTGTGGGGTGGTCTGCACATGATTCCATATTGTTTGCCCTGTGTGTGGGGTGGTCTGCACATGATTCCATATTGTTTGCCCTGTGTGTGGGGTGGTCTGCACATGATTCCATATTGTTTGCCCTGTGTGTGGGGTGGTCTGCACATGATTCCATATTGTTTGCCCTGTGTGTGGGGTGGTCTGCACATGATTCCATATTATTTGCCCTGTGTGTGGGGTAGTCTGCACATGATTCCATATTGTTTGCCCTGTGTGTGGGGTGGTCTGCACATGATTCCATATTGTTTGCCCTGTGTGTGGGGTAGGTCTGCACATGATTCCATATTGTTTGCCCTGTGTGTGGGGTAGTCTGCACATGATTCCATATTGTTTGCCCTGTGTGTGGGGTGGTCTGCACATGATTCCATATTGTTTGCCCTGTGTGTGTGGGGTGGTCTGCACATGAATCCATATTGTTTGCCCTATGTGTGGGGTAGTTTGCACATGATTCCATATTGTTTGCCCTGTGTGTGGGGTGGTCTGCACATGATTCCATATTGTTTGCCCTCTGTGTGCGGTAGTCTGCACATGATTCCATATATTTTGCCCTGTGTGTGGGGTAGTCTGCACATGATTCCATATTGTTTGCCCTGTGTGTGGGGTAGTCTGCACATGATTCCATATTGTTTGCCCTGTGTGTGGGGTGGTCTGCACATGATTCCATATTGTTTGCCCTGTGTGTGGGGTGGTCTGCACATGATTCCATATTGTTTGCCCTGTGTGTGGGGTGGTCTGCACATGATTCCATATTGTTTGCCCTGTGTGTGGGGTGGTCTGCACATGATTCCATATTGTTTGCCCTGTGTGTGGGGTGGTCTGCACATGATTCCATATTGTTTGCCCTGTGTGTGGGGTGGTCTGCACATGATTCCATATTGTTTGCCCTGTGTGTGGGGTGGTCTGCACATGATTCCATATTGTTTGCCCTGTGTGTGGGGTGGTCTGCACATGATTCCATATTGTTTGCCCTGTGTGTGGGGTAGTCTGCACATGATTCCATATTGTTTGCCCTGTGTGTGGGGTAGTCTGCACATGATTCCATATTGTTTGCCCTGTGTGTGGGGTAGTCTGCACATGATTCCATATTGTTTGCCCTGTGTGTGGGGTAGTCTGCACATGATTCCATATTGTTTGCCCTGTGTGTGGGGTGGTCTGCACATGATTCCATATTGTTTGCCCTGTGTGTGGGGTGGTCTGCACATGATTCCATATTGTTTGCCCTGTGTGTGGGGTGGTCTGCACATGATTCCATATTGTTTGCCCTGTGTGTGGGGTGGTCTGCACATGATTCCATATTGTTTGCCCTGTGTGTGGGGTGGTCTGCACATGATTCCATATTGTTTGCCCTGTGTGTGGGGTGGTCTGCACATGATTCCATATTGTTTGCCCTGTGTGTGGGGTGGTCTGCACATGATTCCATATTGTTTGCCCTGTGTGTGGGGTAGTCTGCACATGATTCCATATTGTTTGCCCTGTGTGTGGGGTGGTCTGCACATGATTCCATATTGTTTGCCCTGTGTGTGGGGTAGTCTGCACATGATTCCATATTGTTTGCCCTGTGTGTGGGGTGGTCTGCACATGATTCCATATTGTTTGCCCTGTGTGTGGGGTGGTCTGCACATGATTCCATATTGTTTGCCCTGTGTGTGGGGTGGTCTGCACATGATTCCATATTGTTTGCCCTGTGTGTGGGGTGGTCTGCACATGATTCCATATTGTTTGCCCTGTGTCTGTGGTAGTCTGCACATGATTCCATATTGTTTCCCCTGTGTGTGGGGTGGTCTGCACATGATTCCATATTGTTTGCCCTGTGTCTGTGGTAGTCTGCACATGATTCCATATTGTTTGCCCTGTGTGTGGGGTGGTCTGCACATGATTCCATATTGTTTGCCCTGTGTGTGGGGTGGTCTGCACATGATTCCATATTGTTTGCCCTGTGTGTGGGGTGGTCTGCACATGATTCCATATTGTTTGCCCTGTGTGTGGGGTGGTCTGCACATGATTCCATATTGTTTGCCCTGTGTGTGGCGTGGTCTGCACATGATTCCATATTGTTTGCCCTGTGTGTGGGGTGGTCTGCACATGATTCCATATTGTTTGCCCTGTGTGTGGCGTGGTCTGCACATGATTCCATATTGTTTGCCCTGTGTGTGGGGTGGTCTGCACATGATTCCATATTGTTTGCCCTGTGTGTGGGGTGGTCTGCACATGATTCCATATTGTTTGCCCTGTGTGTGGGGTAGTCTGCACATGATTCCATATTGTTTGCCCTGTGTGTGGGGTAGTCTGCACATGATTCCATATTGTTTGCCCTGTGTGTGGGGTAGTCTGCACATGATTCCATATTGTTTGCCCTGTGTGTGGGGTGGTCTGCACATGATTCCATATTGTTTGCCCTGTGTGTGGGGTGGTCTGCACATGATTCCATATTGTTTGCCCTGTGTGTGGGGTAGTCTGCACATGATTCCATATTGTTTGCCCTGTGTGTGGGGTAGTCTGCACATGATTCCATATTGTTTGCCCTGTGTGTGGGGTGGTCTGCACATGATTCCATATTGTTTGCCCTGTGTGTGGGGTAGTCTGCACATGATTCCATATTATTTGCCCTGTGTGTGGGGTGGTCTGCACATGATTCCATATTGTTTGCCCTGTGTGTGGGGAGGTCTGCACATGATTCCATATTGTTTGCCCTGTGTGTGGGGTGGTCTGCACATGATTCCATATTGTTTGCCCTGTGTGTGGGGTGGTCTGCACATGATTCCATATTGTTTGCCCTGTGTGTGGGGTGGTCTGCACATGATTCCATATTGTTTGCCCTGTGTGTGGGGTGGTCTGCACATGATTCCATATTGTTTGCCCTGTGTGTGGGGTGGTCTGCACATGATTCCATATTGTTTGCCCTGTGTGTGGGGTAGTCTGCACATGATTCCATATTGTTTGCCCTGTGTGTGGGGTGTTCTGCACATGATTCCATATTGTTTGCCCTGTGTGTGGGGTGGTCTGCACATGATTCCATATTGTTTGCCCTGTGTGTGGGGTAGTCTGCACATGATTCCATATTGTTTGCCCTGTGTGTGGGGTAGTCTGCACATGATTCCATATTGTTTGCCCTGTGTGTGGGGTAGTCTGCACATGATTCCATATTGTTTGCCCTGTGTGTGGGGTGGTCTGCACATGATTCCATATTGTTTGCCCTGTGTGTGGGGTGGTCTGCACATGATTCCATATTGTTTGCCCTGTGTGTGGGGTGGTCTGCACATGATTCCATATTGTTTGCCCTGTGTGTGGGGTGGTCTGCACATGATTCCATATTGTTTGCCCTGTGTGTGGGGTGGTCTGCACATGATTCCATATTGTTTGCCCTGTGTGTGGGGTAGTCTGCACATGATTCCATATTGTTTGCCCTGTGTGTGGGGTGGTCTGCACATGATTCCATATTGTTTGCCCTGTGTGTGGGGTGGTCTGCACATGATTCCATATTGTTTGCCCTGTGTGTGGGGTGGTCTGCACATGATTCCATATTGTTTGCCCTGTGTGTGGGGTAGTCTGCACATGATTCCATATTGTTTGCCCTGTGTGTGGGGTGGTCTGCACATGATTCCATATTGTTTGCCCTGTGTGTGGGGTGGTCTGCACATGATTCCATATTGTTTGCCCTGTGTGTGGGGTGGTCTGCACATGATTCCATATTGTTTGCCCTGTGTGTGGGGTGGTCTGCACATGATTCCATATTGTTTGCCCTGTGTGTGGGGTAGTCTGCACATGATTCCATATTGTTTGCCCTGTGTGTGGGGTAGTCTGCACATGATTCCATATTGTTTGCCCTGTGTGTGGGGTGGTCTGCACATGATTCCATATTGTTTGCCCTGTGTGTGGGGTAGTCTGCACATGATTCCATATTGTTTGCCCTGTGTGTGGGGTGGTCTGCACATGATTCCATATTGTTTGCCCTGTGTGTGGGGTAGTCTGCACATGATTCCATATTGTTTGCCCTGTGTGTGGGGTGGTCTGCACATGATTCCATATTGTTTGCCCTGTGTGTGGGGTGGTCTGCACATGATTCCATATTGTTTGCCCTGTGTGTGGGGTGGTCTGCACATGATTCCATATTGTTTGCCCTGTGTGTGGGGTGGTCTGCACATGATTCCATATTGTTTGCCCTGTGTGTGGGGTGGTCTGCACATGATTCCATATTGTTTGCCCTGTGTGTGGGGTGGTCTGCACATGATTCCATATTGTTTGCCCTGTGTGTGGGGTAGTCTGCACATGATTCCATATTGTTTGCCCTGTGTGTGGGGTAGTCTGCACATGATTCCATATTGTTTGCCCTGTGTGTGGGGTGGTCTGCACATGATTCCATATTGTTTGCCCTGTGTGTGGGGTGGTCTGCACATGATTCCATATTGTTTGCCCTGTGTGTGGGGTGGTCTGCACATGATTCCATATTGTTTGCCCTGTGTGTGGGGTAGTCTGCACATGATTCCATATTGTTTGCCCTGTGTGTGGGGTGGTCTGCACATGATTCCATATTGTTTGCCCTGTGTGTGGGGTAGTCTGCACATGATTCCATATTGTTTGCCCTGTGTGTGGGGTGGTCTGCACATGATTCCATATTGTTTGCCCTGTGTGTGGGGTGGTCTGCACATGATTCCATATTGTTTGCCCTGTGTGTGGGGTGGTCTGCACATGATTCCATATTGTTTGCCCTGTGTGTGGGGTGGTCTGCACATGATTCCATATTGTTTGCCCTGTGTGTGGGGTGGTCTGCACATGATTCCATATTGTTTGCCCTGTGTGTGGGGTGGTCTGCACATGATTCCATATTGTTTGCCCTGTGTGTGGGGTAGTCTGCACATGATTCCATATTGTTTGCCCTGTGTGTGGGGTGGTCTGCACATGATTCCATATTGTTTGCCCTGTGTGTGGGGTGGTCTGCACATGATTCCATATTGTTTGCCCTGTGTGTGGGGTAGTCTGCACATGATTCCATATTGTTTGCCCTGTGTGTGGGGTGGTCTGCACATGATTCCATATTGTTTGCCCTGTGTGTGGGGTGGTCTGCACATGATTCCATATTGTTTGCCCTGTGTGTGGGGTGGTCTGCACATGATTCCATATTGTTTGCCCTGTGTGTGGGGTGGTCTGCACATGATTCCATATTGTTTGCCCTGTGTGTGGGGTGGTCTGCACATGATTCCATATTGTTTGCCCTGTGTGTGGGGTGGTCTGCACATGATTCCATATTGTTTGCCCTGTGTGTGGGGTAGTCTGCACATGATTCCATATTGTTTGCCCTGTGTGTGGGGTGGTCTGCACATGATTCCATATTGTTTGCCCTGTGTGTGGGGTGGTCTGCACATGATTCCATATTGTTTGCCCTGTGTGTGGGGTGGTCTGCACATGATTCCATATTGTTTGCCCTGTGTGTGGGGTGGTCTGCACATGATTCCATATTGTTTGCCCTGTGTGTGGGGTAGTCTGCACATGATTCCATATTGTTTGCCCTGTGTGTGGGGTAGTCTGCACATGATTCCATATTGTTTGCCCTGTGTGTGGGGTAGTCTGCACATGATTCCATATTGTTTGCCCTGTGTGTGGGGTGGTCTGCACATGATTCCATATTGTTTGCCCTGTGTGTGGGGTAGTCTGCACATGATTCCATATTGTTTGCCCTGTGTGTGGGGTGGTCTGCACATGATTCCATATTGTTTGCCCTGTGTGTGGGGTGGTCTGCACATGATTCCATATTGTTTGCCCTGTGTGTGGGGTGGTCTGCACATGATTCCATATTGTTTGCCCTGTGTGTGGGGTGGTCTGCACATGATTCCATATTGTTTGCCCTGTGTGTGGGGTGGTCTGCACATGATTCCATATTGTTTGCCCTGTGTGTGGGGTGGTCTGCACATGATTCCATATTGTTTGCCCTGTGTGTGGGGTGGTCTGCACATGATTCCATATTGTTTGCCCTGTGTGTGGGGTAGTCTGCACATGATTCCATATTGTTTGCCCTGTGTGTGGGGTGGTCTGCACATGATTCCATATTGTTTGCCCTGTGTGTGGGGTGGTCTGCACATGATTCCATATTGTTTGCCCTGTGTGTGGGGTGGTCTGCACATGATTCCATATTGTTTGCCCTGTGTGTGGGGTGGTCTGCACATGATTCCATATTGTTTGCCCTGTGTGTGGGGTGGTCTGCACATGATTCCATATTGTTTGCCCTGTGTGTGGGGTAGTCTGCACATGATTCCATATTATTTGCCCTGTGTGTGGGGTAGTCTGCACATGATTCCATATTGTTTGCCCTGATGTGGGGTGGTCTGCACATGATTCCATATTATTTGCCCTGTGTGTGGGGTAGTCTGCACATGATTCCATATTGTTTGCCCTGTGTGTGGGGTGGTCTGCACATGATTCCATATTGTTTGCCCTGTGTGTGGGGAAGTCTGTACATGATTCCATATTGTTTGCCCTGTGTGTGGAGTTGTCTGCAAATGATACCATATTGTTTGCCCTGTGTGTGGGGTGGTCTGCACATGATTCCATATTGTTTGCCCTGTGTGTGGGGTGGTCTGCACATGATTCCATATTGTTTGCCCTGTGTGTGGGGTAGTCTGCACATGATTCCATATTGTTTGCCCTGTGTGTGGGGTGGTCTGCACATGATTCCATATTGTTTGCCCTGTGTGTGGGGTGGTCTGCACATGATTCCATATTGTTTGCCCTGTGTGTGGGGTGGTCTGCACATGATTCCATATTGTTTGCCCTGTGTGTGGGGTGGTCTGCACATGATTCCATATTGTTTGCCCTGTGTGTGGGGTAGTCTGCAACTGATTCCATAATGTTTGCCCTGTATGTGTGGGGAAGTCTGTACATGATTCCATATTGTTTGCCCTATGTGTGGAGTGGTCTGCACATGATTCCATATTGTTTGCCCTGTGTGTGGGGTGGTCTGCACATGATTCCATATTGTTTGCCCTGTGTGTGGGGTGGTCTGCACATGATTCCATATTGTTTGCCCTGTGTGTGGGGTAGTCTGCACATGATTCCATATTGTTTGCCCTGTGTGTGGGTCGGTCTGCACATGATTCCATATTGTTTGCCCTGTGTGTGGGGTGGTCTGCACATGATTCCATATTGTTTGCCCTGTGTGTGGGGTGGTCTGCACATGATTCCATATTGTTTGCCCTGTGTGTGGGGTGGTCTGCACATGATTCCATATTGTTTGCCCTGTGTGTGGGGTGGTCTGCACATGATTCCATATTGTTTGCCCTGTGTGTGGGGTGGTCTGCACATGATTCCATATTGTTTGCCCTGTGTGTGGGGTGGTCTGCACATGATTCCATATTGTTTGCCCTGTGTGTGGGGTGGTCTGCACATGATTCCATATTGTTTGCCCTGTGTGTGGGGTAGTCTGCACATGATTCCATATTGTTTGCCCTGTGTGTGGGGTAGTCTGCACATGATTCCATATTGTTTGCCCTGTGTGTGGGGTAGTCTGCACATGATTCCATATTGTTTGCCCTGTGTATGGGGTGGTCTGCACATGATTCCATATTGTTTGACCTGTGTGTGTGGGGTAGTCTGCACATGATTCCATATTGTTTGCCCTGTGTGTGGGTTGGTCTGCACATGATTCCATACTGTTTGCCCTGTGTGTGGGGTAGTCTGCACATGATTCCATATTGTTTGCCCTGTGTGTGGGGTGGTCTGCACATGATTCCATATTGTTTGCCCTGTGTGTGGGGTGGTCTGCACATGATTCCATATTGTTTGCCCTGTGTGTGGGGTGGTCTGCACATGATTCCATATTGTTTGCCCTGTGTGTGGGGTGGTCTGCACATGATTCCATATTGTTTGCCCTGTGTGTGGGGTGGTCTGCACATGATTCCATATTGTTTGCCCTGTGTGTGGGGTGGTCTGCACATGATTCCATATTGTTTGCCCTGTGTGTGGGGTGGTCTGCACATGATTCCATATTGTTTGCCCTGTGTGTGGGGTGGTCTGCACATGATTCCATATTGTTTGCCCTGTGTGTGGGGTGGTCTGCACATGATTCCATATTGTTTGCCCTGTGTGTGGGGTGGTCTGCACATGATTCCATATTGTTTGCCCTGTGTGTGGGGTGGTCTGCACATGATTCCATATTGTTTGCCCTGTGTGTGGGGTAGTCTGCACATGATTCCATATTGTTTGCCCTGTGTGTGGGGTAGTCTGCACATGATTCCATATTGTTTGCCCTGTGTGTGGGGTGGTCTGCACATGATTCCATATTGTTTGCCCTGTGTGTGGGGTAGTCTGCACATGATTCCATATTGTTTGCCCTGTGTGTGGGGTGGTCTGCACATGATTCCATATTGTTTGCCCTGTGTGTGGGGTAGTCTGCACATGATTCCATATTGTTTGCCCTGTGTGTGGGGTGGTCTGCACATGATTCCATATTGTTTGCCCTGTGTGTGGGGTGGTCTGCACATGATTCCATATTGTTTGCCCTGTGTGTGGGGTAGTCTGCACATGATTCCATATTGTTTGCCCTGTGTGTGGGGTGGTCTGCACATGATTCCATATTGTTTGCCCTGTGTGTGGGGTGGTCTGCACATGATTCCATATTGTTTGCCCTGTGTGTGGGGTGGTCTGCACATGATTCCATATTGTTTGCCCTGTGTGTGGGGTGGTCTGCACATGATTCCATATTGTTTGCCCTGTGTGTGGGGTGGTCTGCACATGATTCCATATTGTTTGCCCTGTGTGTGGGGTAGTCTGCACATGATTCCATATTGTTTGCCCTGTGTGTGGGGTAGTCTGCACATGATTCCATATTGTTTGCCCTGTGTGTGGGGTAGTCTGCACATGATTCCATATTGTTTGCCCTGTGTGTGGGGTGGTCTGCACATGATTCCATATTGTTTGCCCTGTGTCTGGGGTAGCCTGCACATGATTCCATATTGTTTGCCCTGTGTGTGGGGTAGTCTGCACATGATTCCATATTGTTTGCCCTGTGTGTGGGGTAGTCTGCACATGATTCCATATTGTTTGCCCTGTGTGTGGGGTGGTCTGCACATGATTCCATATTGTTTGCCCTGTGTGTGGGGTGGTCTGCACATGATTCCATATTGTTTGCCCTGTGTGTGGGGTGGTCTGCACATGATTCCATATTGTTTGCCCTGTGTGTGGGGTGGTCTGCACATGATTCCATATTGTTTGCCCTGTGTGTGGGGTGGTCTGCACATGATTCCATATTGTTTGCCCTGTGTGTGGGGTGGTCTGCACATGATTCCATATTGTTTGCCCTGTGTGTGGGGTGGTCTGCACATGATTCCATATTGTTTGCCCTGTGTGTGGGGTGGTCTGCACATGATTCCATATTGTTTGCCCTGTGTGTGGGGTGGTCTGCACATGATTCCATATTGTTTGCCCTGTGTGTGGGGTGGTCTGCACATGATTCCATATTGTTTGCCCTGTGTGTGGGGTAGTCTGCACATGATTCCATATTGTTTGCCCTGTGTGTGGGGTAGTCTGCACATGATTCCATATTGTTTGCCCTGTGTGTGGGGTAGTCTGCACATGATTCCATATTGTTTGCCCTGTGTGTGGGGTGGTCTGCACATGATTCCATATTGTTTGCCCTGTGTGTGGGGTAGTCTGCACATGATTCCATATTGTTTGCCCTGTGTGTGGGGTGGTCTGCACATGATTCCATATTGTTTGCCCTGTGTGTGGGGTGGTCTGCACATGATTCCATATTGTTTGCCCTGTGTGTGGGGTGGTCTGCACATGATTCCATATTGTTTGCCCTGTGTGTGGGGTGGTCTGCACATGATTCCATATTGTTTGCCCTGTGTGTGGGGTGGTCTGCACATGATTCCATATTGTTTGCCCTGTGTGTGGGGTGGTCTGCACATGATTCCATATTGTTTGCCCTGTGTGTGGGGTGGTCTGCACATGATTCCATATTGTTTGCCCTGTGTGTGGGGTGGTCTGCACATGATTCCATATTGTTTGCCCTGTGTGTGGGGTGGTCTGCACATGATTCCATATTGTTTGCCCTGTGTGTGGGGTAGTCTGCACATGATTCCATATTGTTTGCCCTGTGTGTGGGGTGGTCTGCACATGATTCCATATTGTTTGCCCTGTGTGTGGGGTGGTCTGCACATGATTCCATATTGTTTGCCCTGTGTGTGGGGTGGTCTGCACATGATTCCATATTGTTTGCCCTGTGTGTGGGGTGGTCTGCACATGATTCCATATTGTTTGCCCTGTGTGTGGGGTGGTCTGCACATGATTCCATATTGTTTGCCCTGTGTGTGGGGTGGTCTGCACATGATTCCATATTGTTTGCCCTGTGTGTGGGGTAGTCTGCACATGATTCCATATTGTTTGCCCTGTGTGTGGGGTAGTCTGCACATGATTCCATATTGTTTGCCCTGTGTGTGGGGTGGTCTGCACATGATTCCATATTGTTTGCCCTGTGTGTGGGGTGGTCTGCACATGATTCCATATTGTTTGCCCTGTGTGTGGGGTGGTCTGCACATGATTCCATATTGTTTGCCCTGTGTGTGGGGTAGTCTGCACATGATTCCATATTGTTTGCCCTGTGTGTGGGGTGGTCTGCACATGATTCCATATTGTTTGCCCTGTGTGTGGGGTGGTCTGCACATGATTCCATATTGTTTGCCCTGTGTGTGGGGTGGTCTGCACATGATTCCATATTGTTTGCCCTGTGTGTGGGGTGGTCTGCACATGATTCCATATTGTTTGCCCTGTGTGTGGGGTGGTCTGCACATGATTCCATATTGTTTGCCCTGTGTGTGGGGTGGTCTGCACATGATTCCATATTGTTTGCCCTGTGTGTGGGGTGGTCTGCACATGATTCCATATTGTTTGCCCTGTGTGTGGGGTGGTCTGCACATGATTCCATATTGTTTGCCCTGTGTGTGGGGTGGTCTGCACATGATTCCATATTGTTTGCCCTGTGTGTGGGGTGGTCTGCACATGATTCCATATTGTTTGCCCTGTGTGTGGGGTGGTCTGCACATGATTCCATATTGTTTGCCCTGTGTGTGGGGTAGTCTGCACATGATTCCATATTGTTTGCCCTGTGTGTGGGGTGGTCTGCACATGATTCCATATTGTTTGCCCTGTGTGTGGGGTAGTCTGCACATGATTCCATATTGTTTGCCCTGTGTGTGGGGTGGTCTGCACATGATTCCATATTGTTTGCCCTGTGTGTGGGGTGGTCTGCACATGATTCCATATTGTTTGCCCTGTGTGTGGGGTGGTCTGCACATGATTCCATATTGTTTGCCCTGTGTGTGGGGTGGTCTGCACATGATTCCATATTGTTTGCCCTGTGTGTGGGGTAGTCTGCACATGATTCCATATTGTTTGCCCTGTGTGTGGGGTAGTCTGCACATGATTCCATATTATTTGCCCTCTGTGTGGGGTAGTCTGCACATGATTCAATATTGTTTGCCCTGTGTGTGGGGTGGTCTGCACATGATTCCATTTTGTTTGCCCTGTGTGTGGGGTGGTCTGCACATGATTCCATATTGTTTGCCCTGTGTGTGGGGTAGTCTGCACATGATTCCATATTGTTTGCCCTGTGTGTGGGGTGGTCTGCACATGATTCCATATTGTTTGCCCTGTGTGTGGGGTGGTCTGCACATGATTCCATATTGTTTGCCCTGTGTGTGGGGTGGTCTGCACATGATTCCATATTGTTTGCCCTGTGTGTGGGGTGGTCTGCACATGATTCCATATTGTTTGCCCTGTGTGTGGGGTGGTCTGCACATGATTCCATATTGTTTGCCCTGTGTGTGGGGTAGTCTGCACATGATTCCATATTGTTTGCCCTGTGTGTGGGGTGGTCTACAAATGATTCCATATTGTTTGCCCTGTGTCTGGGGTAGTCTGCAAATGATTCCATATTGTTTGCCCTGTGTCTGGGGTAGTCTGAACATGATTCCATATTGTTTGCCCTGTGTGTGGGGTAGTCTGCACATGATTCCATATTGTTTGCCCTGTGTGTGGGGTAGTCTGCACATGATTCCATATTGTTTGCCCTGTGTGTGGGGTAGTCTGCACATGATTCCATATTGTTTGCCCTGTGTGTGGGGTGGTCTGCACATGATTCCATATTGTTTGCCCTGTGTGTGGGGTGGTCTGCACATGATTCCATATTGTTTGCCCTGTGTGTGGGGTGGTCTGCACATGATTCCATATTGTTTGCCCTGTGTGTGGGGTGGTCTGCACATGATTCCATATTGTTTGCCCTGTGTGTGGGGTGGTCTGCACATGATTCCATACTCTTTGCCCTGTGTGTTGGGTGGTCTGCACATGATTCCATATTGTTTGCCCTGTGTGGGGGGTGATCTGCACATGATTCCATATTGCTTGCCCTCTGTGTGGGGTAGTCTACACATGATTCCATATTGTTTGCCCTGTGTGTGGGGTGGTCTGCACATGATTCCATATTGTTTGCCCTGTGTGTGGGGTAGTCTGCACATGATTCCATATTGTTTGCCCTGTGTGTGGGGTGGTCTGCACATGATTCCATATTGTTTGCCCTGTGTGTGGGGTGGTCTGCACATGATTCCATATTGTTTGCCCTGTGTGTGGGGTAGTCTGCACATGATTCCATATTGTTTGCCCTGTGTGTGGGGTGGTCTGCACATGATTCCATATTGTTTGCCCTGTGTGTGGGGTGGTCTGCACATGATTCCATATTGTTTGCCCTGTGTGTGGGGTGGTCTGCACATGATTCCATATTGTTTGCCCTGTGTGTGGGGTGGTCTGCACATGATTCCATATTGTTTGCCCTGTGTGTGGGGTGGTCTGCACATGATTCCATATTGTTTGCCCTGTGTGTGGGGTGGTCTGCACATGATTCCATATTGTTTGCCCTGTGTGTGGGGTGGTCTGCACATGATTCCATATTGTTTGCCCTGTGTGTGGGGTGGTCTGCACATGATTCCATATTGTTTGCCCTGTGTGTGGGGTGGTCTGCACATGATTCCATATTGTTTGCCCTGTGTGTGGGGTGGTCTGCACATGATTCCATATTGTTTGCCCTGTGTGTGGGGTGGTCTGCACATGATTCCATATTGTTTGCCCTGTGTGTGGGGTGGTCTGCACATGATTCCATATTGTTTGCCCTGTGTGTGGGGTGGTCTGCACATGATTCCATATTGTTTGCCCTGTGTGTGGGGTGGTCTGCACATGATTCCATATTGTTTGCCCTGTGTGTGGGGTGGTCTGCACATGATTCCATATTGTTTGCCCTGTGTGTGGGGTAGTCTGCACATGATTCCATATTGTTTGCCCTGTGTGTGGGGTAGTCTGCACATGATTCCATATTGTTTGCCCTGTGTGTGGGGTAGTCTGCACATGATTCCATATTGTTTGCCCTGTGTGTGGGGTGGTCTGCACATGATTCCATATTGTTTGCCCTGTGTGTGGGGTGGTCTGCACATGATTCCATATTGTTTGCCCTGTGTGTGGGGTGGTCTGCACATGATTCCATATTGTTTGCCCTGTGTGTGGGGTGGTCTGCACATGATTCCATATTGTTTGCCCTGTGTGTGGGGTAGGTCTGCACATGATTCCATATTATTTGCCCTGTGTGTGGGGTGGTCTGCACATGATTCCATATTGTTTGCCCTGTGTGTGGGGTAGTCTGCACATGATTCCATATTGTTTGCCCTGTGTGTGGGGTAGTCTGCACATGATTCCATATTGTTTGCCCTGTGTGTGGGGTAGTCTGCACATGATTCCATATTGTTTGCCCTGTGTGTGGGGTGGTCTGCACATGATTCCATATTGTTTGCCCTGTGTGTGGGGTAGTCTGCACATGATTCCATATTGTTTGCCCTGTGTGTGGGGTAGTCTGCACATGATTCCATACTGTTTGCCCTGTGTGTGGGGTGGTCTACAAATGATTCCATGTTGTTTGCCCTGTGTCTGGGGTAGTCTGCACATGATTCCATATTGTTTGCCCTGTGTCTGGGGTAGTCTGCACATGATTCCATATTGTTTGCCCTGTGTGTGGGGTGGTCTGCACATGATTCCATATTGTTTGCCCTGTGTGTGGGGTGGTCTGCACATGATTCCATATTGTTTGCCCTGTGTGTGGGGTGGTCTGCACATGATTCCATATTGTTTGCCCTGTGTGTGGGGTGGTCTGCACATGATTCCATATTGTTTGCCCTGTGTGTGGGGTGGTCTGCACATGATTCCATATTGTTTGCCCTGTGTGTGGGGTGGTCTGCACATGATTCCATATTGTTTGCCCTGTGTGTGGGGTGGTCTGCACATGATTCCATATTGTTTGCCCTGTGTGTGGGGTGGTCTGCACATGATTCCATATTGTTTGCCCTGTGTGTGGGGTGGTCTGCACATGATTCCATATTGTTTGCCCTGTGTGTGGGGTGGTCTGCACATGATTCCATATTGTTTGCCCTGTGTGTGGGGTGGTCTGCACATGATTCCATATTGTTTGCCCTGTGTGTGGGGTAGTCTGCACATGATTCCATATTGTTTGCCCTGTGTGTGGGGTGGTCTGCACATGATTCCATATTGTTTGCCCTGTGTGTGGGGTGGTCTGCACATGATTCCATATTGTTTGCCCTGTGTGTGGGGTGGTCTGCACATGATTCCATATTGTTTGCCCTGTGTGTGGGGTGGTCTGCACATGATTCCATATTGTTTGCCCTGTGTGTGGGGTGGTCTGCACATGATTCCATATTGTTTGCCCTGTGTGTGGGGTGGTCTGCACATGATTCCATATTGTTTGCCCTGTGTGTGGGGTGGTCTGCACATGATTCCATATTGTTTGCCCTGTGTGTGGGGTGGTCTGCACATGATTCCATATTGTTTGCCCTGTGTGTGGGGTAGTTTGCACATGATTCCATATTGTTTGCCCTGTGTGTGGGGTGGTCTGCACATGATTCCATATTGTTTGCTCTGTGTGCGGGGTGGTCTGCACATGATTCCATTTTGTTTGCCATGTGGGTGGGGTAGTCTGCACATGATTCCATATTGTTTGCCCTGTGTGTGGGGTGGTCTGCACATGATTCCATATTGTTTGCCCTGTGTGTGGGGTGGTCTGCACATGATTCCATATTGTTTGCCCTGTGTGTGGGGTGGTCTGCACATGATTCCATATTGTTTGCCCTGTGTGTGGGGTGGTCTGCACATGATTCCATATTGTTTGCCCTGTGTGTGGGGTGGTCTGCACATGATTCCATATTGTTTGCCCTGTGTGTGGGGTGGTCTGCACATGATTCCATATTGTTTGCCCTGTGTGTGGGGTGGTCTGCACATGATTCCATATTGTTTGCCCTGTGTGTGGGGTGGTCTGCACATGATTCCATATTGTTTGCCCTGTGTGTGGGGTGGTCTGCACATGATTCCATATTGTTTGCCCTGTGTGTGGGGTGGTCTGCACATGATTCCATATTGTTTGCCCTGTGTGTGGGGTGGTCTGCACATGATTCCATATTGTTTGCCCTGTGTGTGGGGTGGTCTGCACATGATTCCATATTGTTTGCCCTGTGTGTGGGGTAGTCTGCACATGATTCCATATTGTTTGCCCTGTGTGTGGGGTAGTCTGCACATGATTCCATATTGTTTGCCCTGTGTGTGGGGTGGTCTGCACATGATTCCATATTGTTTGCCCTGTGTGTGGGGTAGTCTGCACATGATTCCATATTGTTTGCCCTGTGTGTGGGGTGGTCTGCACATGATTCCATATTGTTTGCCCTGTGTGTGGGGTGGTCTGCACATGATTCCATATTGTTTGCCCTGTGTGTGGGGTGGTCTGCACATGATTCCATATTGTTTGCCCTGTGTGTGGGGTGGTCTGCACATGATTCCATATTGTTTGCCCTGTGTGTGGGGTGGTCTGCACATGATTCCATATTGTTTGCCCTGTGTGTGGGGTGGTCTGCACATGATTCCATATTGTTTGCCCTGTGTGTGGGGTGGTCTGCACATGATTCCATATTGTTTGCCCTGTGTGTGGGGTGGTCTGCACATGATTCCATATTGTTTGCCCTGTGTGTGGGGTGGTCTGCACATGATTCCATATTGTTTGCCCTGTGTGTGGGGTGGTCTGCACATGATTCCATATTGTTTGCCCTGTGTGTGGGGTGGTCTGCACATGATTCCATATTGTTTGCCCTGTGTGTGGGGTAGTCTGCACATGATTCCATATTGTTTGCCCTGTGTGTGGGGTGGTCTGCACATGATTCCATATTGTTTGCCCTGTGTGTGGGGTGGTCTGCACATGATTCCATATTGTTTGCCCTGTGTGTGGGGTAGTCTGCACATGATTCCATATTGTTTGCCCTGTGTGTGGGGTGGTCTGCACATGATTCCATATTGTTTGCCCTGTGTGTGGGGTAGTCTGCACATGATTCCATATTGTTTGCCCTGTGTGTGGGGTGGTCTGCACATGATTCCATATTGTTTGCCCTGTGTGTGGGGTGGTCTGCACATGATTCCATATTGTTTGCCCTGTGTGTGGGGTAGTCTGCACATGATTCCATATTGTTTGCCCTGTGTGTGGGGTGGTCTGCACATGATTCCATATTGTTTGCCCTGTGTGTGGGGTAGTCTGCACATGATTCCATATTGTTTGCCCTGTGTGTGGGGTGGTCTGCACATGATTCCATATTGTTTGCCCTGTGTGTGGGGTGGTCTGCACATGATTCCATATTGTTTGCCCTGTGTGTGGGGTGGTCTGCACATGATTCCATATTGTTTGCCCTATGTGTGGGGTAGTCTGCACATGATTCCATATTGTTTGCCCTGTGTGTGGGGTGGTCTGCACATGATTCCATATTGTTTGCCCTGTGTGTGGGGTGGTCTGCACATGATTCCATATTGTTTGCCCTGTGTGTGGGGTAGTCTGCACATGATTCCATATTGTTTGCCCTGTGTGTGGGGTAGTCTGCACATGATTCCATATTTTTTGCCCTGTGTGTGGGGTAGTCCGCACATGATTCCATATTGTTTGCCCTGTGTGTGGGGTGGTATGCACATGATTCCATATGATTTGCCCTGTGTGTGGGGTAGTCTGCACATGATTCAATGTTGTTTGCCCTGTGTGTATGGGGTGGTATGCACATGATTCCATATTATTTGCCCTGTGTGTGGGGTAGTCTGCACATGATTCCATATTGTTTGCCCTGTGTGTGGGGTGGTCTGCACATGATTCCATATTGTTTGCCCTGTGTTTGTGGGGTAGTCTGCACATGATTCCATATTGTTTGCCCTGTGTGTGGGGTGGTCTGCACATGATTCCATATTGTTTGCCCTGTGTGTGGGGTGGTCTGCACATGATTCCATATTATTTACCCTGTGTGTGGGGTAGTCTGCACATGATTCCATAATGTTTGCCCTGTGTGTGTGGGGAAGTCTGTACATGATTCCATATTGTTTGCCCTGTGTGTGGAGTGGTCTGCACATGATACCATATTGTTTGCCCTGTGTATGGGGTGGTCTGCACATGATTCCATATTGTTTGCCCTGTGTGTGGGGTGGTCTGCACATGATTCCATATTGTTTGCCCTGTGTGTGGGGTGGTCTGCACATGATTCCATATTGTTTGCCCTGTGTGTGGGGTAGTCTGCACATGATTCCATATTGTTTGCCCTGTGTGTGGGGTGGTCTGCACATGATTCCATATTGTTTGCCCTGTGTGTGGGGTGGTCTGCACATGATTCCATATTGTTTGCCCTGTGTGTGGGGTAGTCTGCACATGATTCCATATTGTTTGCCCTGTGTGTGGGGTAGTCTGCACATGATTCCATATTGTTTGCCCTGTGTGTGGGGTGGTCTGCACATGATTCCATATTGTTTGCCCTGTGTGTGGGGTGGTCTGCACATGATTCCATATTGTTTGCCCTGTGTGTGGGGTGGTCTGCACATGATTCCATATTGTTTGCCCTGTGTGTGGGGTGGTCTGCACATGATTCCATATTGTTTGCCCTGTGTGTGGGGTGGTCTGCACATGATTCCATATTGTTTGCCCTGTGTGTGGGGTGGTCTGCACATGATTCCATATTGTTTGCCCTGTGTGTGGGGTAGTCTGCACATGATTCCATATTGTTTGCCCTGTGTGTGGGGTGGTCTGCACATGATTCCATATTGTTTGCCCTGTGTGTGGGGTGGTCTGCACATGATTCCATATTGTTTGCCCTGTGTGTGGGGTGGTCTGCACATGATTCCATATTGTTTGCCCTGTGTGTGGGGTGGTCTGCACATGATTCCATATTGTTTGCCCTGTGTGTGGGGTGGTCTGCACATGATTCCATATTGTTTGCCCTGTGTGTGGGGTGGTCTGCACATGATTCCATATTGTTTGCCCTGTGTGTGGGGTGGTCTGCACATGATTCCATATTGTTTGCCCTGTGTGTGGGGTGGTCTGCACATGATTCCATATTGTTTGCCCTGTGTGTGGGGTGGTCTGCACATGATTCCATATTGTTTGCCCTGTGTGTGGGGTAGTCTGCACATGATTCCATATTGTTTGCCCTGTGTGTGGGGTGGTCTGCACATGATTCCATATTGTTTGCCCTGTGTGTGGGGTGGTCTGCACATGATTCCATATTGTTTGCCCTGTGTGTGGGGTGGTCTGCACATGATTCCATATTGTTTGCCCTGTGTGTGGGGTGGTCTGCACATGATTCCATATTGTTTGCCCTGTGTGTGGGGTGGTCTGCACATGATTCCATATTGTTTGCCCTGTGTGTGGGGTAGTCTGCACATGATTCCATATTGTTTGCCCTGTGTGTGGGGTGGTCTGCACATGATTCCATATTGTTTGCCCTGTGTGTGGGGTAGTCTGCACATGATTCCATATTGTTTGCCCTGTGTGTGGGGTGGTCTGCACATGATTCCATATTGTTTGCCCTGTGTGTGGGGTGGTCTGCACATGATTCCATATTGTTTGCCCTGTGTGTGGGGTGGTCTGCACATGATTCCATATTGTTTGCCCTGTGTGTGGGGTGGTCTGCACATGATTCCATATTGTTTGCCCTGTGTGTGGGGTGGTCTGCACATGATTCCATATTGTTTGCCCTGTGTGTGGGGTGGTCTGCACATGATTCCATATTGTTTGCCCTGTGTGTGGGGTGGTCTGCACATGATTCCATATTGTTTGCCCTGTGTGTGGGGTAGTCTGCACATGATTCCATATTGTTTGCCCTGTGTGTGGGGTGGTCTGCACATGATTCCATATTGTTTGCCCTGTGTGTGGGGTGGTCTGCACATGATTCCATATTGTTTGCCCTGTGTGTGGGGTGGTCTGCACATGATTCCATATTGTTTGCCCTGTGTGTGGGGTGGTCTGCACATGATTCCATATTGTTTGCCCTGTGTGTGGGGTAGTCTGCACATGATTCCATATTGTTTGCCCTGTGTGTGGGGTAGTCTGCACATGATTCCATATTGTTTGCCCTGTGTGTGGGGTAGTCTGCACATGATTCCATATTGTTTGCCCTGTGTGTGGGGTGGTCTGCACATGATTCCATATTGTTTGCCCTGTGTGTGGGGTAGTCTGCACATGATTCCATATTGTTTGCCCTGTGTGTGGGGTAGTCTGCACATGATTCCATATTGTTTGCCCTGTGTGTGGGGTGGTCTGCACATGATTCCATATTGTTTGCCCTGTGTGTGGGGTGGTCTGCACATGATTCCATATTGTTTGCCCTGTGTGTGGGGTGGTCTGCACATGATTCCATATTGTTTGCCCTGTGTGTGGGGTAGTCTGCACATGATTCCATATTGTTTGCCCTGTGTGTGGGGTAGTCTGCACATGATTCCATATTATTTGCCCTGTGTGTGGGGTAGTCTGCACATGATTCCATATTGTTTGCCCTGTGTGTGGGGTGGTCTGCACATGATTCCATATTGTTTGCCCTGTGTGTGGGGTGGTCTGCACATGATTCCATATTGTTTGCCCTGTGTGTGGGGTGGTCTGCACATGATTCCATATTGTTTGCCCTGTGTGTGGGGTGGTCTGCACATGATTACATATTGTTTGCCCTGTGTGTGGGTTAGTCTGCACAAGATTCCATACTATTTGCCACGTGCGTGGGGTAGTCTGCACATGATTCCATATTTTTTCCCCTATGTGTGGGGTAGTCTGCACATGATTCCTTATTGTTTGCCCTGTGTGTGGGGTCGTCTGCACATGATTCCATATTGTTTGCCCTGTGTGTGGGGTAGTCTGCACATGATTCCATATTGTTTGCCCTGTGTGTGGGGTGGTCTGCACATGATTCCATATTGTTTGCCCTGTGTGTGGGGGTGGTCTGCACATGATTCCATATTGTTTGCCCTGTGTGTGGGGTGGTCTGCACATGATTCCATATTGTTTGCCCTGTGTGTCGGGTGGTCTGCACATGATTCCATATTGTTTGCCCTGTGTGTGGGGTGGTCTGCACATGATTCCATATTGTTTGCCCTGTGTGTGGGGTGGTCTGCACATGATTCCATATTGTTTGCCCTGTGTGTGGGGTGGTCTGCACATGATTCCATATTGTTTGCCCTGTGTGTGGGGTGGTCTGCACATGATTCCATATTGTTTGCCCTGTGTGTGGGGTGGTCTGCACATGATTCCATATTGTTTGCCCTGTGTGTGGGGTGGTCTGCACATGATTCCATATTGTTTGCCCTGTGTGTGGGGTGGTCTGCACATGATTCCATATTTTTTGCCCTGTGTGTGGGGTAGTCTGCACATGATTCCATATTGTTTGCCCTGTGTGTCGGGTGGTCTGCACATGATTCCATATTTTTGACCCTGTGTGTGGGGTAGTCTGCACATGATTCCATATTATTTGCCCTGTGTGTGGGGTAGTCTGCACATGATTCAATATTGTTTGCCCTGTGTGTGGGGTGGTCTGCACATGATTCCATATTGTTTGCCCTGTGTGTGGGGTGGTCTGCACATGATTCCATATTGTTTGCCCTGTGTGTGGGGTGGTCTGCACATGATTCCATATTGTTTGCCCTGTGTGTGGGGTGGTCTGCACATGATTCCATATTGTTTGCCCTGTGTGTGGGGTGGTCTGCACATGATTCCATATTGTTTGCCCTGTGTGTGGGGTGGTCTGCACATGATTCCATATTGTTTGCCCTGTGTGTGGGGTGGTCTGCACATGATTCCATATTGTTTGCCCTGTGTGTGGGGTGGTCTGCACATGATTCCATATTGTTTGCCCTGTGTGTGGGGTGGTCTGCACATGATTCCATATTGTTTGCCCTGTGTGTGGGGTGGTCTGCACATGATTCCATATTGTTTGCCCTGTGTGTGGGTGGTCTGCACATGATTCCATATTGTTTGCCCTGTGTGTGGGGTAGTCTGCACATGATTCCATATTGTTTGCCCTGTGTGTGGGGTGGTCTGCACATGATTCCATATTGTTTGCCCTGTGTGTGGGGTAGTCTGCACATGATTCCATATTGTTTGCCCTGTGTGTGGGGTAGTCTGCACATGATTCCATATTGTTTGCCCTGTGTGTGGGGTAGTCTGCACATGATTCCATATTGTTTGCCCTGTGTGTGGGGTGGTCTGCACATGATTCCATATTGTTTGCCCTGTGTGTGGGGTGGTCTGCACATGATTCCATATTGTTTGCCCTGTGTGTGGGGTGGTCTGCACATGATTCCATATTGTTTGCCCTGTGTGTGGGGTAGTCTGCACATGATTCCATATTGTTTGCCCTGTGTGTGGGGTTGTCTGCACATGATTCCATATTGTTTGCCCTGTGTGTGGGGTGGTCTGCACATGATTCCATATTGTTTGCCCTGTGTGTGGGGTGGTCTGCACATGATTCCATATTGTTTGCCCTGTGTCTGGGGTGGTCTGCACATGATTCCATTTTGTTTGCCCTGTGTGTGGGGTGGTCTGCACATGATTCCATATTGTTTGCGCTGTGTGTGGGGTGGTCTGCAAATGATTCCATATTGTTTGCCCTGTGTGTGGGGTGGTCTGCACATGATTCCGTATTGTTTGCCATTTGTTGAGCGTGGTCTGCACATGATTCGATATTGTTTGCCCTGTGTGAGGGGTAGTCTGCACATGATTCCATATTGTTTGCCCTGTGTGTGGGGTGGTCTGCACATGATTCCATATTGTTTGCCCTGTGTGTGGGGTGGTCTGCACATGATTCCATATTGTTTGCCCTGTGTGTGGGGTGGTCTGCACATGATTCCATATTGTTTGCCCTGTGTGTGGGGTAGTCTGCACATGATTCCATATTGTTTGCCCTGTGTGTGGGGTAGTCTGCACATGATTCCATATTGTTTGCCCTGTGTGTGGGGTAGTCTGCACATGATTCCATATTGTTTGCCCTGTGTGTGGGGTAGTCTGCACATGATTCCATATTGTTTGCCCTGTGTGTGGGGTGGTCTGCACATGATTCCATATTGTTTGCCCTGTGTGTGGGGTAGTCTGCACATGATTCCATATTGTTTGCCCTGTGTGTGGGGTGGTCTGCACATGATTCCATATTGTTTGCCCTGTGTGTGGGGTGGTCTGCACATGATTCCATATTGTTTGCCCTGTGTGTGGGGTGGTCTGCACATGATTCCATATTGTTTGCCCTGTGTGTGGGGTGGTCTGCACATGATTCCATATTGTTTGCCCTGTGTATGGGGGTGGTCTGCACATGATTCCATATTGTTTGCCCTGTGTGTGGGGTAGTCTGCACATGATTCCATATTGTTTGCCCTGTGTGTGGGGTAGTCTGCACATGATTCATATTGTTTGCCCTGTGTGTGGGGTTAGTCTGCACATGATTCCATATTGTTTGCCGTATGTGTGGGCGTAGTCTGCACATGATTCCATGTTATTTGCCCTGTGTGTGCGGTAGTCTGCACATGAATCCATATTGTTTGCCCTGTCTGTGGGGGTGGTCTGCAAATGATTCCATATTTTTTGCCCTGTGTGTGGGGTAGTCTGCACATGATTCCATATTGTTTGCCCTGAGTGTGGGGTGGTATGCACATGATTCCATATTATTTTACCTGTTTGTGGGCTAGTCTGCACATGATTCCATTTTGTTTGCCCTCTGTGTGGGGTGGTATGCACATGATTCCATATTGTTTGCGCTGTGTGGGGGGTGGTCTGCACATGATTCCATATTGTTTGCCCTGTGTGTTGGGTGGTCTGCACATGATTCCATATTGTATGCCCTGTGTGTGGGTTGGTCTGCACATGATTCCATATTTTTTGCCCTGTGTGTGGGGTAGTCTGCACATGATTCCATATTGTTTGCCCTGTGTGTGGGGTGGTCTGCACATGATTCCATATTGTTTGCCCTGTGTGTGGGGTGGTCTGCACATGATTCCATATTGTTTGCCCTGTGTGTGGGGTGGTCTGCACATGATTCCATATTGTTTGCCCTGTGTGTGGGGTGGTCTGCACATGATTCCATATTGTTTGCCCTGTGTGTGGGGTGGTCTGCACATGATTCCATATTGTTTGCCCTGTGTGTGGGGTTGTCTGCACATGATTCCATATTGTTTGCCCTGTGTGTGGGGTGGTCTGCACATGATTCCATATTGTTTGCCCTGTGTGTGGGGTGGTCTGCACATGATTCCATATTGTTTGCCCTGTGTGTGGGGTGGTCTGCACATGATTCCATATTGTTTGCCCTGTGTGTGGGGTAGTCTGCACATGATTCCATATTGTTTGCCCTGTGTGTGGGGTAGTCTGCACATGATTCCATATTGTTTGCCCTGTGTGTGGGGTGGTCTGCACATGATTCCATATTGTTTGCCCTGTGTGTGGGGTGGTCTGCACATGATTCCATATTGTTTGCCCTGTCTGTGAAGTGGTCTGCACATGATTCCATATTGTTTGCCCTGTGTGTGGGGTGGTCTGCACATGATTCCATATTGTTTGCCCTGTGTGTGGGGTGGTCTGCACATGATTCCATATTGTTTGCCCTGTGTGTGGGGTGGTCTGCACATGATTCCATATTGTTTACCATGTGTGTGGGCTGTCTGCACATGATTCCATATTGTTTGCCCTGTGTGTGGGGTGGTCTGCACATGATTCCATATTGTTTGCCCTGTGTGTGGGGTGGTCTGCACATGATTCCATATTGTTTGCCCTGTGTGTGGGGTGGTCTGCACATGATTCCATATTGTTTGCCCTGTGTGTGGGGTGGTCTGCACATGATTCCATATTGTTTGCCCTGTGTGTGGGGTAGTCTGCACATGATTCCATATTGTTTGCCCTGTGTGTGGGGTGGTCTGCACATGATTCCATATTGTTTGCCCTGTGTGTGGGGTGGTCTGCACATGATTCCATATTGTTTGCCCTGTGTGTGGGGTGGTCTGCACATGATTCCATATTGTTTGCCCTGTGTGTGGGGTGGTCTGCACATGATTCCATATTGTTTGCCCAGTGTGTGGGGTGGTCTGCACATGATTCCATATTGTTTGCCCTGTGTGTGGGGTGGTCTGCACATGATTCCATATTGTTTGCCCTGTGTGTGGGGTGGTCTGCACATGATTCCAAATTGTTTGCCCTGTGTGTGGGGTAGTCTGCACATGATTCCATATTGTTTGCCCTGTGTGTGGGGTAGTCTGCACATGATTCCATATTGTTTGCCCTGTGTGTGGGGTAGTCTGCACATGATTCCATATTGTTTGCCCTGTGTGTGGGGTGGTCTGCACATGATTCCATATTGTTTGCCCTGTGTGTGGGGTGGTCTGCACATGATTCCATATTGTTTGCCCTGTGTGTGGGGTAGTCTGCACATGATTCCATATTGTTTGCCCTGTGTGTGGGGTAGTCTGCACATGATTCCATATTGTTTGCCCTGTGTGTGGGGTAGTCTGCACATGATTCCATATTGTTTGCCCTGTGTGTGGGGTGGTCTGCACATGATTCCATATTGTTTGCCCTGTGTGTGGGGTGGTCTGCACATGATTCCATATTGTTTGCCCTGTGTGTGGGGTAGTCTGCACATGATTCCATATTGTTTGCCCTGTGTGTGGGGTTGTCTGCACATGATTCCATATTGTTTGCCCTGTGTGTGGGGTAGTCTGCACATGATTCCATATTGTTTGCCCTGTGTGTGGGGTGGTCTGCACATGATTCCATATTGTTTGCCCTGTGTGTGGGGTGTCTGCACATGATTCCATATTGTTTGCCCTGTGTGTGGGGTGGTCTGCACATGATTCCATATTGTTTGCCCTGTGTGTGGGGTTGTCTGCACATGATTCCATATTGTTTGCCCTGTGTGTGGGGTGGTCTGCACATGATTCCATATTGTTTGCCCTGTGTGTGGGGTGGTCTGCACATGATTCCATATTGTTTGCCCTGTGTGTGGGGTGGTCTGCACATGATTCCATATTGTTTGCCCTGTGTGTGGGGTAGTCTGCACATGATTCCATATTGTTTGCC
The DNA here is from genome assembly GCF_017639515.1 of Carcharodon carcharias. Lineage (NCBI taxonomy): Eukaryota > Metazoa > Chordata > Chondrichthyes > Lamniformes > Lamnidae > Carcharodon > Carcharodon carcharias. The sequence goes on along the minus strand of NW_024470782.1, from coordinate 486,223 downwards.
CTGTGTGTGGGGTAGTCTGCACATGATTCCATATTGTTTGCCCTGTGTGTGGGGTGGTCTGCACATGATTCCATATTGTTTGCCCTGTGTGTGGGGTAGTCTGCACATGATTCCATATTGTTTGCCCTGTGTGTGGGGTGGTCTGCACATGATTCCATATTGTTTGCCCTGTGTGTGGGGTGGTCTGCACATGATTCCATATTGTTTGCCCTGTGTGTGGGGTGGTCTGCACATGATTCCATATTGTTTGCCCTGTGTGTGGGGTGGTCTGCACATGATTCCATATTGTTTGCCCTGTGTGTGGGGTGGTCTGCACATGATTCCATATTGTTTGCCCTGTGTGTGGGGTGGTCTGCACATGATTCCATATTGTTTGCCCTGTGTGTGGGGTAGTCTGCACATGATTCCATATTGTTTGCCCTGTGTGTGGGGTAGTCTGCACATGATTCCATATTGTTTGCCCTGTGTGTGGGGTGTTCTGCACATGATTCCATATTGTTTGCCCTGTGTGTGGGGTTGTCTGCACATGATTCCATATTGTTTGCCCTGTGTGTGGGGTGGTCTGCACATGATTCCATATTGTTTGCCCTGTGTGTGGGGTGGTCTGCACATGATTCCATATTGTTTGCCCTGTGTGTGGGGTAGTCTGCACATGATTCCATATTGTTTGCCCTGTGTGTGGGGTGGTCTGCACATGATTCCATATTGTTTGCCCTGTGTGTGGGGGGTGGTCTGCACATGATTCCATATTGTTTGCCCTGTGTGTGGGGTAGTCTGCACATGATTCCATATTGTTTGCCCTGTGTGTGGGGTAGTCTGCACATGATTCCATATTGTTTGCCCTGTGTGTGGGGTAGTCTGCACATGATTCCATATTGTTTGCCCTGTGTGTGGGGTGGTCTGCACATGATTCCATATTGTTTGCCCTGTGTGTGGGGTGGTCTGCACATGATTCCATATTGTTTGCCCTGTGTGTGGGGTGGTCTGCACATGATTCCATATTGTTTGCCCTGTGTGTGGGGTAGTCTGCACATGATTCCATATTGTTTGCCCTGTGTGTGGGGTAGTCTGCACATGATTCCATATTGTTTGCCCTGTGTGTGGGGTAGTCTGCACATGATTCCATATTGTTTGCCCTGTGTGTGGGGTGGTCTGCACATGATTCCATATTGTTTGCCCTGTGTGTGGGGTTGTCTGCACATGATTCCATATTGTTTGCCCTGTGTGTGGGGTGGTCTGCACATGATTCCATATTGTTTGCCCTGTGTGTGGGGTGGTCTGCACATGATTCCATATTGTTTGCCCTGTGTGTGGGGTAGTCTGCACATGATTCCATATTGTTTGCCCTGTGTGTGGGGTGGTCTGCACATGATTCCATATTGTTTGCCCTGTGTGTGGGGTAGTCTGCACATGATTCCATATTGTTTGCCCTGTGTGTGGGGTGGTCTGCACATGATTCCATATTGTTTGCCCTGTGTGTGGGTAGTCTGCACATGATTCCATATTGTTTGCCCTGTGTGTGGGGTGGTCTGCACATGATTCCATATTGTTTGCCCTGTGTGTGGGTAGTCTGCACATGATTCCATATTGTTTGCCCTGTGTGTGGGGTAGTCTGCACATGATTCCATATTGTTTGCCCTGTGTGTGGGGTAGTCTGCACATGATTCCATATTGTTTGCCCTGTGTGTGGGGTGGTCTGCACATGATTCCATATTGTTTGCCCTGTGTGTGGGGTGGTCTGCACATGATTCCATATTGTTTGCCCTGTGTGTGGGTAGTCTGCACATGATTCCATATTGTTTGCCCTGACTGTGGGGTGGTCTGCACATGATTCCATATTGTTTGCCCTGTGTGTGGGGTGGTCTGCACATGATTCCATATTGTTTGCCCTGTGTGTGGGGTGGTCTGCACATGATTCCATATTGTTTGCCCTGTGTGTGGGGGGTGGTCTGCACATGATTCCATATTGTTTGCCCTGTGTGTGGGTTGTCTGCACATGATTCCATATTGTTTGCCCTGTGTGTGGGGAGGTCTGCACATGATTCCATATTGTTTGCCCTGTGTGTGGGGTGGTCTGCACATGATTCCATATTGTTTGCCCTGTGTGTGGGGTAGTCTGCACATGATTCCATATTGTTTGCCCTGTGTGTGGGGTGGTCTGCACATGATTCCATATTGTTTGCCCTGTGTGTGGGGTAGTCTGCACATGATTCCATATTGTTTGCCCTGTGTGTGGGGTGGTCTGCACATGATTCCATATTGTTTGCCCTGTGTGTGGGGTGGTCTGCACATGATTCCATATTGTTTGCCCTGTGTGTGGGGTTGTCTGCACATGATTCCATGTTGTTTGCCCTGTGTGTGGGTTTGTCTGCACATGATTCCATATTGTTTGCCCTGTGTGTGGGGTGGTCTGCACATGATTCCATATTGTTTGCCTTTTGTGGGGGGTGTTCTGCACATGATTCCATATTGTTTGCCCTGTGTGTGGCGTAGTCTGCACATGATTCCATATTGTTTGCCCTGTGTGGGGGGTAGTCTGCACATGATTCCATATTGTTTACCCTGTGTGTGGGGTAGTCTGCACATGTTTCCATATTATTTGCCCTGTGGTTCGGGTAGTCTACACACGATTCCATATTGTTTGCTCTGTGTGTGGGGGGTGGTCTGCACATGATTCCATTTTGTTTGCCCTTTGTGTGTGGGGTCGTCTGCACATGATTCCATGTTGTTTGCCCTGTGTGTGGGGGGTGCTCTGCACATGATTCCATATAGTTTGCCCTGTGTTTTGGCTGCTCTGCACATGATTCCATAGTGTTTGCCTGTGTGTGGGGTAGTCTGGACATGATTCCATATTGTTTGCCCTGTGTGTGGGGTAGTCTGCACATAAGTCCTTATTGTTTGCCCTGTGTGTGGGGTAGTCTGCACATGATTCCATATTGTTTGCCCTGTGTGTGGGGTGGTCTGCACATGATTCCATATTGTTTGCCCTGTGTGTGGGGTGGTCTGCACATGATTCCATATTGTTTGCCCTGTGTGTGGGGTGGTCTGCACATGATTCCATATTGTTTGCCCTGTGTGTGGGGTAGTCTGCACATGATTCCATATTGTTTGCCCTGTGTGTGGGGTAGTCTGCACATGATTCCATATTGTTTGCCCTGTGTGTGGGGTAGTCTGCACATGATTCCATATTGTTTGCCCTGTGTGTGGGGTGGTCTGCACATGATTCCATATTGTTTGCCCTGTGTGTGGGGTAGTCTGCACATGATTCCATATTGTTTGCCCTGTGTGTGGGGGTGGTCTGCACATGATTCCATATTGTTTGCCCTGTATGTGGGGGTGGTCTGCACATGATTCCCTATTGTTTGCCCTAATGTGTGGCGTAGTCTGCACATGATTCCATATTATTTGCCCTGTGTGTGTGGTCGTCTGCACATGATTCCATATTGTTTGCCCTGTGTGTGGGGTAGTCTGCACATGATTCCATATTGTTTGCCCTGTGTGTGGGGGGTGGTCTGCACATGATTCCATATTGTTTGCCCTGTGTGTGGTGTGGTCTGCACATGATTCCATATTATTTGCCCTGTGTGTGTGGGGTGGTCTGCACATGATTCCATATTGTTTGCCCCGTGTGTGGGGGGCTGGTCTGCACATGATTCCATATAGTTTGCCCTATGTGTGTGGGGTGGTCTGCACATGATTCCATATTGTTTGCCCTGTGTGTGGGGTAGTCTGCACATGATTCCATATTGTTTGCCCTGTGTGTGGGGTAGTCTGCACATGATTCCATATTGTTTGCCCTGTGTGTGGGGTCGTCTGCACATGATTCCATATTGTTTGCCCTGTGTGTGTGGTGTGGTCTGCCCATAATTCCATGTTGTTTGCCCTGTGTGTGGGGTGGTCTGCACCTGATTCCATATTGTTTGCCCTGTGTGTGGTGTGGTCTGCACATGATTCCATTTTATTTGCCCTGTATTTGTGGTGGTCTGCATATGATTCCATATTGTTTGCCCTCTGTGTGGGGTAGTCTGCACATGATTCCATATTGTTTGCCCTATGTGTGTGGGGTGGTCTGCACATGATTCCATATTGTTTGCCCTGTGTGTGGGGTAGTCTGCACATGATTCCATATTGTTTGCCCTGTGTGTGGGGTAGTCTGCACATGATTCCATATTGTTTGCCCTGTGTGTGGGGTGCTCTGCACATGATTCCATATTGTTTGCCCTGTGTGTGGGGTGGTCTCCACATGATTCCATATTATTTGCCCTTTGTGTGGGGTGGTCTGCACATGATTCCTTTTTGTTTCCCCTGTGTGTAGATGGTCTGCACATGATTCCATATTTTTTGCCCTGTGTTTGGGGGGTGGTCTGCACATGATTCCATATTGTTTGCCCTGTGTGTGGGGTGGTCTGCTCATGATTCCATATTGTTTGCCCTGTGTGTGGGGTCGTCTGCACATGATTCCATATTGTTTGCCCTGTGTGTGGGGTGGTCTGCCCATAATTCCATGTTGTTTGCCCTGTGTGTGGGGTGGTCTGCACGTGATTCCATATTGTTTGCCCTGTGTGTGGGGTGGTCTGCACATGATTCCATTTTATTTGCCCTGTATTTGTGGTGGTCTGCACATGATTCCATATTGTTTGCCCTCTGTGTGGGGTAGTCTGCACATGATTCCATATTGTTTGCCCTATGTGTGTGGGGTGGTCTGCACATGATTCCATATTGTTTGCCCTGTGTGTGGGGTAGTCTGCACATGATTCCATATTGTTTGCCCTGTGTGTGGGGTAGTCTGCACATGATTCCATATTGTTTGCCCTGTGTGTGGGGTAGTCTGCACATGATTCCATGTTGTTTGCCCTGTGTGTGTGGGATCGTCTGCACATGATTCCATATTGTTTGCCCTTTGTGTGGGGTGCTCTGCACATGATTCCATATTGTTTGCCCTGTGTGTGGGGTGGTCTGCACATGATTCCATAATGTTTGCCCTGTGTGTGATGTAGTCTGCACATAAATCCTTATTGTTTGCCCTGTGTGTGGGGGTTGGTCTGCACAAGATTCCATATTGTTTGCCCTGTGTGAGGGGTGGTCTGCACATGATTCCATATTGTTTCCCCTGTGTGTGGAGGTGGTCTGCCCATGATTCCATATTATTTGCCCTATGTTTGGGCTGCTCTGCTCATGATTCCATATTGTTTGCCCTGTGTGTGGTGTAGTCTGCACATAATTCCCTATTGTTTGCCCTGTGTGTGGTGTTGTCTGCACATCATTCCATATTGTTTGCCCTGTGTCTGTGGGGTGGTCTGCACATGATTCCATATTGTTTGCCCTGTGTGTGTGAGGTAGTCTGCACATGATTCCATATTGTTTGCCCTGTGTGTGGCGTAGTCTGCACATGATTCCATATTGTTTGCCCTGTGTGTGCGGTAGTCTGCACATGATTCCATATTGTTTACCCTGTGTGTGGGGTAGTCTGCACATGATTCCATATTATTTGCCGTGTGGTTCGGGTAGTCTACACATGATTCCATATTGTTTGCTCTGTGTGTGGGGGGTGGTCTGCACATGATTCCATATTGTTTGCCCTTTGTGTGTGGGGTCGTCTGCACATGATTCCATATTGTTTGCCCTGTGTGTGGGGGGTGCTCTGCACATGATTCCATATAGTTTGCCCTGTGTTTTGGCTGCTCTGCACATGATTCCATAGTGTTTGCCTGTGTGTGGGGTGGTCTACACATGATTCCATATTGTTTGCCCTGTGTGTGGGGTAGTCTGCACATGATTCCCTATTGTTTGCCCTGTGTGTGGGGTAGTCTGCACATAAATCCTTATTGTTTGCCCTGTGTGTGGGGTAGTCTGCACATGATTCCATATTGTTTGCCCTTTGTGTGGGGTGGTCTTCACATGGTTCCATATTGTTTGCCCTGTTTGTGGGGGGTGGTCTGCACAAGATTCCATTTAGTTTGCCTTGTGTGTGTGGGGTGGTCTGCACATGATTCCATATTGTTTGCCCTGTGTTTGGGGTGGTCTGCAGTTGATTCCATAATGTTTGCCCTGTGTGTGTGGTAGTCTGCACATGATTCCATATTGTTTGCCTTGTTTGTGAGGTAGTCTGCAGTTGATTCCATATTGTTTGCCCTGTGTGTGGGGTAGTCTGCACATGATTCCATATTATTTGCCCTGTGTGTGGGGTGGTCTGCACAAGATTTCATATTTTTTGCCCTGTGTGTGGGGGGTGGTCTGCACATGATTCCATATTGTTTGCCCTGTGTGTGTGGGGTGGTCTGCACATGATTCCCTATTGTTTGCCCTGTGTGTGGGGTGGTCTGCACATGATTCCATATTATTTGCCCTTTGTGTGGGGTGGTCTGCACATGATTCCTTTTTGTTTCCCCTGTGTGTAGATGGTCTGCACATGATTCCATATTTTTTGCCCTGTGTTTGGGGGGTGGTCTGCACATGATTCCATATTGTTTGCCCTCTGTGTGGGGTGGTTTGCACATGATTCCATATTGATTGCCCTGTGTGTGGGGTCGTCTGCACATGATTCAATATTGTTTGCCCTGTGTGTGTGGTGTGGTCTGCCCATAATTCCATGTTTTTTGCACTGTGTGTGGGGTGGTCTGCGCGTGATTCCATATTGTTTCCCCTGTGTGTGGGGTGGTCTGCACATGATTCCATTTTATATGCCCTGTATTTGTGGTGGTCTGCACATGATTCCATATTGTTTGCCCTCTGTGTGGGGTAGTCTGCATATGATTCCATATTGTTTGCCCTATGTGTGTGGGGTGGTCTGCACATGATTCCATATTGTTTGCCCTGTGTGTTGGGTAGTCTGCACATGATTCCATATTGTTTGCCCTGTGTGTGGGGTAGTCTGCACATGATTCCATGTTGTTTGCCCTGTGTGTGTGGGATCGTCTGCACATGATTCCATATTGTTTGCCCTGTGTGTGGGGTGCTCTGCACATGATTCCATATTGTTTGCCCTGTGTGTGGGGTGGTCTGCACATGATTCCATAATGTTTGCCCTGTGTGTGAGGTAGTCTGCACATAAATACTTATTGTTTGCCCTGTGTGTGGGGTATTCTGCACATGATTCCATATTGTTTGCCCTGTGTGTGGGGTGGTCTTCACATGATTCCATATTGTTTGCCCTGTGTGTGGGGGTTGGTCTGCACATGATTCCATTTTGTTTCCCCTGTGTGTGGAGGTGGTCTGCCCATGATTCCATATTTTTTGCCCTGTGTTTGGGGGGTGGTCTGCACATGATTCCATATTGTTTGCCCTGTGTGTGGGGTGGTCTGCACATGAATCCATATTGTTTGCCCTGTGTGTGGGGTGGTCTGCACATGATTCCATATTGTTCGCCCTGTGTGTGGGGTGGTCTGCACATGATTCCATATTGTTCGCCCTGTGTGTGGGGTGGTCTGCACATGATTCCATATTGTTTGCCCTGTGTGTGGGGTGGTCTGCACATGATTCCATATTGTTTGCCCTGTGTGTGGGGTGGTCTGCACATGATTCCATATTATTTGCCCTATGTTTGGGCTGCTCTGCTCATGATTCCGTATTGTTTGCCCTGTGTGTGGTGTAGTCTGCACATAATTCCATATTGTTTGCCCTTTGTGTGGTGTTGTCTGCACATCATTCCATATTGTTTGCCCTGTGTGTGGGGTAGTCTGCACATGATTCCATATTGTTTGCCCTGTGTGTGGGTGGTGGTCTGCACATGATTCCATTTTGTTTCCCCTGTGTGTGGAGGTGGTCTGCCCATGAATCCATATTTTTTGCCCCGTGTTTGGGGGGTGGTCTGCACATGATTCCATATTGTTTGCCCTGTGTGTGGTGTAGTCTGCACATAATTCCATATTGTTTGCCCTGTGTGTGAGGTGGTCTGCACATCATTCCATATTGTTTGCCCTGTGTGTGTGCTGGTCTGCACATGATTCCATATTGTTTGCCCTGTGTGTGTGCTGGTCTGCACATGATTCCATATTGTTTGCCCTGTGTGCCGGGTGGTCTGCACATGATTCCATATTGTTTGCCCTGTGTGTGGGGTAGTCTGCACATGATTCCATGTTGTTTGCCCTGTGTGTGGGGTGGTCTGCACATGATTCCATATTGTTTGCCCTTTGTGGGGGGTAGTCTGCACATGATTCCATATTGTTTGTCCTTTGTGGGGGGTAGTCTGCACATGATTCCATGTTGTTTGCCCTGTGTGTGGGGTGGTCTGCACATGATTCCATATTGTTTGCCCTTTGTGGGGGGTGGTCTGCACATGATTCCATGTTGTTTGCCCTGTGTGTGGGGTGGTCTGCACATGATTCCATGTTTTTTGCCCTGTGTGTGGGTTTGTCTGCACATGATTCCATATTGTTTGCCCTGTGTGTGGGGTGGTCTGCACATGATTCCATATTGTTTGCCCTTTGTGGGGGGTAGTCTGCACATGATTCCATATTGTTTGCCCTGTGTGTGGTGTAGTCTGCACATGATTCCATATTGTTTGCCCTGTGTGGGGGGTAGTCTGCACATGATTCCATATTGTTTACCCTGTGTGTGGGGTAGTCTGCACATGATTCCATAGTATTTGCCCTGTGGTTCGGGTAGTCTACACATGATTCCATATTGTTTGCTCTGTGTGTGGGGGGTGGTCTGCACATGATTCCATGTTGTTTGCCCTGTGTGTGGGGTGGTCTGCACATGATTCTATATTGTTGCCCTGTGTGTGGGGGGTGGTCTGCACAAGATTTCATATTTTTTGCCCTGTGTGTGGGGTAGTCTGCACATGATTCCATATTGTTTGCCCTGTGTGTGGGGTGTGGTCTGCACATGATTCCATATTGTTTGCCCTGTGTGTGGGGGGTGGTCTGCACATGATTCCCAATTGTTTGCCCTGTGTGTGGGGTGGTCTGCACATGATTCCATATTATTTGCCCTTTGTGTGGGGTGGTCTGCACATGATTCCATTTTGTTTCCCCTGTGTGTAGATGGTCTGCACATGATTCCATATTTTTTGCCCTGTGTTTGGGGGGTGGTCTGCACATGATTCCATATTGTTTTCCCTGTGTGTGGGGTCGTCTGCACATGATTCCATATTGTTTGCCCTGTGTGTGTGGTGTGGTCTGCCCATAATTCCATGTTGTTTGCCCTGTGTGTGGGGTGGTCTGCACGTGATTCCATATTGTTTGTCCTGTGTGTGGGGAGGTCTGCACATGATTCCATATTGTTTGCCCTGTGTGTGGTTTAGTCTGCATATGATTCCATATTGTTTGCCCTGTGTGTGGGGTGTGGTCTGCATATGATTCCATATTGTTTGCCCTGTATGTGGGGTAGTCTGCATATGATTCCATATTGTTTGCCCTGTGTTTCGGGTGGTCTGCACATGATTCCATATTTTTTGCCCTGTATTTGGGGTGGTCTGCACATGATTTCATATTGTTTGTCCTCTGTGTGGTGAGGTCTGCTCATGATTCCATATTGTTTGCCCTTTGTGTGGGGTGTGGTCTGCACATGATTCCATATTATTTGCCCTGTGTGTGGGGTGGTCTGTACATGATTCCATATTGTTTGCCCTGTGTGTGGGTTGGTCTGCACATGATTCCATATTTTTTGCCCTGTATTTGGGGTGGTCTGCACATGATTCCATATTGTTTGTCCTGTGTGTGGGGAGGTCTGCTCATGATTCCATATTGTTTTACTGTGTGTGGTGTAGTCTGCATATGATTCCGTATTGTTTGCCCTTTGTGTGGGGTGGTCTTCATATGATTCCATATTGTTTGCCCTGTGTTTCGGGTGGTTTGCACCCCAGGTCGTCTCATGAGACCATTCCCCACAGTGTTACAGGAGAGTGACAGCAAACAGAAATGGGCAGGTTCTATTATAATTTGATTAGGATCAGATTTCTCTGATTTTTTTGAAATCTTGCCGCGGGCCAGATGAAAACAGACAGGCCACATCCAGCCCCTGGGCTGGTGGTTTCCAAACCCTGTGCTGGAAGCTAGTGGCCATGGGTTTGGAAGGTGCTGTCTAAGGAGCCCTGGGAATTTCCTGAAGTGCATCTTGTATAAGGTACACACACTGCTGCTGTGCGTCGGAAGTGGAGAGAGTGAATGTTTTTTGATGGGGTGCCAATCAAGTGTGCTGCTTTGTTCTGGAATGTCAACCTTCTTGAGTGTTGTGGGAGCTTCACTCATCCAAGCAAGTGGGGAGTATTCCATCACACTTCTGTCTTGTGCCATGTAGATGGTGGACAGGCTTTGCTGAGTAAGGAGGTGGGCTACTCACCGCAGGGTGCCTAGCCTCTGATCTACCCTTGTAGCTACAGTATTTACATAGCTAGTCGAGTTCAGTTACCGGTAACTGACAAGCCACCATGAGTTTGCTGTGCAGGATTCAGTGATGTTAATGCTTGTGAATGTGAAGGAGATAGATGGATTCTCTCTTGGTGGAGGTGGCCGTTGCTTGGCAATTGTGTGGCTTGAAGGTTACTTGCCACCTGTCATCCCATGCCTAGCCATTGTCCAGGTCTTAATGCATTTGGACAATGATCACATCAGTAAACAAGGTGTCACATATGGTGCTGAATATTGTGTAATCGCCGGCGAACTTCCCCACTTCTGACCATATGATGGATGGAAGGTCATGGATGAAGCAGCTGAAGATGGTTGGGCCTAGGATCTGTGAGGTACTCCTGCAGTGATATTCTACAACAGATGATTAACCTGCACTATCAACAACTATATTTCTTTGTGCTAGGTCATACTCCAAACAGTGTAGTTTTTTTTCTCTGAATCCCAATGACTCCAGTATTGCTAGTCTCTTTAACGTCACATTCAGTCAAATGCTGTCTTCATGTCCAGGGCAATCACCTTAGCTTTCCATCTGAGAAAAGTCCATTTTCCTACGCTCTGCTTCCTCTAAGACAGCCATTCCTTTATCCATGCTTATTTGTTACCATGTACCCCATGTGCACTTACCTTCTTTATTAACTTTTGATCAAGTACCTACTCAAATGCCCTTAGGAAATCTGATGACGCCGTATCTACAGGTCTCTCTGTACCACCTTGAATGTTTCTTCCTCAAAAGAGACTAACAGATTAGATAAAAAAACATCTCTTCCCTTCCACAAAGCCATGCTGACATGCCTGATGAAATTGTAATTTTATAATTATCCTGTTTTAAGTTAATTAAGAATTGGCTCTAGTGCTTTATCTATTACAGATGTTAGGCAAACTGGCCTATCTGGCTTTCTGCCTCCCCCCATTCTTGACAAACGTGTCACATTAGCTATTTTCCAATCCGCTGGATCATGTCCAAAATATATGGAGTTTTGGAAGATTATTACCAAATTATCTGCTCTCTGTGACGCCACTTCCTTTAAGTCCCTTGGTTACTGGCCATCCAGTCCAGCAGATTGTCAGCCTTTAAGTTCAATAGTTTTGCTAGTGTCCTTTCCCTGGTGACCATGATTGTATTAAGTTCACCACCCCCTATCACAACTTGATTTTCAAGATTCTTTGCCAAATTTTCTCATTCTTCTACCGTGAAGATGGATGCAAAACACCTGTTCAATACCTCAACTATTTATGTGTTTTCCAGAATCAATTCTCTGACTTACTGTCTAAAGGAGCAACAATAGCTTTGGTTACTCCTTTCCTTTTGGAATAATATCGAAATGTATACAACACTGTTTTTCTATCACTATTTAGCTTTCTCTCAGTCTCTGCTTTCTGTCAACTTATTATTTTTTTGGGTCATTCTTTACTGGTTCTTAAAATCTGTCCAGTCATCTGAACTCCTAGTAAGCTTTGAATATTTGTACAGTGTCTCTTTTCATTTAATACTGTGCTTTACTTCCTTATCCAGCCATGGATGATGCATGCATCTCAAAGGGCCTTTCCTTTTCACTGGGAGAAATCTTTTCTACGCAATATTAACTATGCCTTTAAAAGTGTGCCACTGCAACTATGCTGTGATAACTTTTAACCTAGTTTCCCAATGACCTTAGGTGCCCCTGCTTTCTTGTCCTCATATTTATCTTTACTTAGGTTTAAAACACTAGCCATGGACCCACACGTATCTATTTCAAACTGATCATGAAATTCTAGCATCTTTTCACCGAGCAGCTGCTTGAACATGAGGTTATTTACTGACACTGCCTGATTGCACATTGCCAGCTCCAGTATGGCTTGCTCCTTGTTTGGCTCTTGAAAGTACTGCTCTAAGAAATGGACTCAAGGCAGACACCCGATGAATTCATTTCACATGCTACTTTTGCCAATCTCATTTTCCAAATCTAAATGCGTATTAATGTCACTCCTGCTTATTGCAGTACCATTCTTACACACTCCGTTTATTTTATCCGGTATGCTCTGTCTTACAGAGTAACTACTGGTAGGACTGGATAATATTCCTATAAGATATTTCATATCTTCAGTACTTTTTATCTTTTCCTAATCTGCTTCTCCATCTTCCTCACTGAAGCAAAGATTCTGTCTCAGCACTGAACTAATTTCATTCTGATTTAATAGAGCTACCCCGTCACTTTTTCCAAACTTCCTGCCATTCTGATATATCAAAAACAATTCAATGTTCAGTTCGCAACATTGATCACCTTTCAGCAATGTCGCTGTAATGCCCATCAGGTCATACATATTTAGATCTATCTGTGCTAACGCCTCATCATTTTTTGTTTAAAGACTACATGCATTAAGGCACAGGGTCATGAACTATTTTATTTACCATGTTCAGCTTCATCTCCTGGTGCACTCTTGCATTGTATGTCCTATCCCTTCTCGTCACATATTGGAACTCATTACACAAACTTCTGCCCTGCTTCGTTGTGCTGCAAAGTATAGTATTACTTTACTATATCTCCTCGTTCATGTTCCTGTGACTCCACCTTTAAATTTAAAGTTCGTTATACCTCCCTAGCTATACAATTCACCAGAACACTGGTCCCAGTAAAGCTCAGGCATAGACCACCCTTAATGGTACAGTTCCCCCAATCATGGTGCCAGTAGCCCCATCAATTGAAACTCATTCCTACATCTCCAATCTTTGAGGTACTCAAGCATCTCTCTAATCTTATTTTTCCAATGCCAATTTGCTCGTGGCTCAGTTAATATTACAGGGATCTTTACCCTTCAGGCCCTGAGTTGTAATTTAGCTACATCCTGTTGATGCTCATAATGCAGAACTGCAGTATTAGTGTTATCTATGTCGGTGGCACCTGCATACACCATATCGACTGGATTATCTCCATCCCACTGCAAGTTTCTCCCTAGCGCAGATGCCCATGGCCTTGGCACCTGGTAGGAAACAGAGACAAAGTCTGTCTTGACACACACTTTGGCTCTAGAGAACAGTATATATCCTCCTACAACACTGACTCCTATTTTACCACATTCTCCTTCGCTCCCCCCACATTGATGTCATCCTCCTCCAGGGTCCCATTGTCAGTCTATCCATCCATCATCCATCATGCAGCCTGTCTCCTCATTTAGACAGGCAGCAAAAAACTCATCCCAGTCGGACAAAGTTAATGGCTGAGGCTCCTTCTTCACAGCATGCTGGATCCCCGTACCTGATTCCCAGTCACACTGTCCTGTCCCTGATCATAGGGCAACTCTAAAGTTATTCCTGCTCGAAGGGGAGTGACTGCCACATTCTCAATACCACCCACACCCACCCACCCCCCCCCCAACCCACTCTCCTTCCGCTCGAAACGTGAAATAACATGAGAAAATTCGGCAAATTCTCAGAGATTCGATTCCCCCAGCAACAAGCCACTTTCCCCGTTGTAAATGTGAAATAAGGTGAAAGGATTCGAGAAAATATCAATTATTCGACTCCCCCAGTGACAAGCCCCTCTCCCTGCTAGAAATGTGGAATAAAGTGAGCACATTCGGGAAAATCACAGTCATTCAGTTCTTCTTATCATTAATGAATTGAAAAATTGGAGAAAAGGACATTTGAGAATGTTTCTCAACTGTTCTCCGAACTGAGTCTGGGTGACGGCGTAAATCCCAGTGTTGGTGCAGCAGCTCAGGAGCTGCAGCATGAAGCCCAATTCCTGAACAAAAACATCTGACCACATAGACCAATAACCCAAATTCCACATTCAGAACCAAATAGTATAAACAATTAACACTGCCCATAACAGGATGAAATTGGCTGAGATAAGGAACAGCAAAATGATGGATTCCCTTCGACTCTCCAGCTCTCGGTCTCTGCGATGCTCCCGATTGCTTTGAGTCTGGAGTCTCTTGTGGGCTCTGCTGGTCACTAAAATGTGTTTGACCGTGAAAATATTGAGGAGCAGAATTAGGAGAAATGGGACACATGGGGTTAGAATGTCGTGAAGGAACTCGATTGCTGTCCAGAAAACAGAGAACTGAATATCCATTGTAACATTACAAAACCAGGGGATGTTCCACATTGAATACTTGCCAGTTAACATAAAATACCAGAGAATGTTTTTTAAACAACTCAGCACAGTTACAGTTCCCAGGACGACAGCTGCCGTTTTCTCGCTGCAATATTTACTTTTCAGTTCCTGGCAACAAATGGCCACATATCGATCAAAGGTGAAAGCGATGGTGAACCACACAGAACAGTCACTGGCTGCATAAAGCAGGATGGCATGGATATTACACACGGGGATGGTCTGCAGAAAAGAAAACGTTTCCTTATTAACAATGGGAATGTGTCTCATTATTAGGTCGAGGATAGTGATCACAAAATCCACCACTGCCATGGCCAACAGGTAACGATTGACACATTTGGAGAGACCACAATTTTTTTGACTGAGGATCACAATCGTGACTATGTTCACTATAAGGAAGTGGGGGAAAAAACAGTGAAATTAGATCATGCTAGGGCCAAAATTACCAGTTTCATTCAGGTCAAATCGAGAATGGAAATGCGTTATTGCATCCTTTTAGGCATTAAAATAAATCTACCTGAAATAACAAATGGGCAGTCTGTGATAACGTGGAAAGAAGAGATTAAACAGCAACAGGTAGAAGTATGGACAAAGTTAATGCAGAATTTACTGTTCCCAAAACTACAGCTGCCGTTTTCTCACCCAGGCATGATGGGGGGAACTAGATGTAATGGTGGGGGGGGGGGGGACCTGGAGGAGCCAGAGGTGCTGGGTGTCATATGGAGAGAGGAGAGACGTGGGATAATTTCTCTTTTTATCACTTATGTAGTGACTGCTACAAGGTTTCTAAGAAGTGTTCTTGGGAACTTAAAAAACACATGAAATAATAAAAATTTCATTTTTCCTAAACTTAGAATGCGACGTGTAACAAACATTTACTCCTAAAACACAGGGAGACACACACACACCTAAGAAAATATGGTGTTCTAAAAGAAATGTAACATTTACTTAGATTATTAGAAGTATAAAGCAGAAACAGGTCACTCCTTTACACTCCTTTAGACGATGGTTGAAAACATTGCAAACCTCGTTCCTTGAAGAAAAATGGGGGTTGGATTTCTTTTTCTCTATAGTGTTCGAACTTCTGCAGTGAATAAATGTATCAACAACTGAAATGTATTCGCCTATATTATTGCCTGACGCAACTTCTAAATATGGTTCATTCTTTTGGTGGCTCCGTCCCCTTTCTTCGGGGTTTTCATCTATTCTTCGATGTACTGAGCTCCTGCCATTCAAAAAAAGCATATCATAAAATGCTTCAAACATATTGGTACATAATGTCAGTTATAAAGTTTTTCTTTCACTCTTATCTGTCGGTATTAACACTATGCACTGTTACCATGGTGTCGGATTCCATTATGCATAATTGACATTCTGGTTCTGAACAGATTCTGAATCTCCCCCTGTGCTTCCAGACATGAAAGACATTTCATGGGCAGATGGCGTGACCATACTGGGGATTCGTTTGGCGGTGGGGGTTTGGGTAGGGGTCAGGAGTGACAGGGGTGAGCCGTGTTGACACTTCTTCCCGACCCACACCCTGACACACAAACCCTTACTCATGCATATTGTACTGCCCCACAGGACACACAGCAAAGTTGTCACCTTCCCTCATGTGGGACTCGCACACACACAGATGCACACACACACATACACTCACCCACACATGCACACAGAGAAAATCACCGCTACATACACACACACACACAAACACACACACAGAAATACATAAGCACACAAATAGACAAGTATTCACAAACGTAGAGACAGACACAGATGCACACGCAAAACCACGCACACACAACCATTCACACTCATGCATTCAAACACTCATATATGCACATGTACACACACATACATGCACACAGATATTCAAGTCTCCATGCATATAGACTAACCTGCCAGAAATAGAGGTGAAAAGATGCCTCCCCTGTTGTGCGACTGACATTCACTCCTGCCGCCCACCCTTTCCACACACACATACAGCACAGCAGTCTGTTGGTGTGCTTACACTCTCCCTGAGGGCAGACAGGAGAGAGGGCACCACTTCCAGTGTGGGACTGGCACTCACACAGTCGGAGTGAAGATGCTGCTTCACCAGAAGCCGGTTTAGGTCATTGGAAACAGGGTGAAATGGAAGCGGGACTTGAAGAGTGTAAGGATTCGGGTAGCATAGCTTTGGGTGTCCTCGTTGATGGCTGGTGGAATGTGGGACACCAACCAGAAATAATTTTAAATACTCATGACTAGTCGTAAAAAATGCATGGATGACGGTTCCAGAGTGGATTAGTAGGGTTGAAGTCACGTGTACCTGTGGAGATATACTTCCCATTTACCCATTTCCTCAGAGAAAGGGAGTCTGGCAGGAGGTTTGAAAGAACTATTTAAAACCATAAGTGGTCTGGACAGAGTAGGTGTGTGCGAAATGTTCAATTTTGCAGACCGATTAAGAAAGAGAGGGCACAGATTTAAGATAGTTCCTAAAAGGAGGAAACCTGAAGAGAGAAAAATGAAACTTCTCAAGCAAAGATTGTTTAAGGTCTGGAATACACTTTCTGAGAGTGTGGTGGAGGCAGGTTCAATTGGCGCATTGGAAAGGCTACTTGATGATTTTATGAAAAAAAACAATATGCACATCTTCTGAAGAGAAAGCAGCAGAATGGGACCAGGTGAAATGCTCAATTGCAGAGCCAGTGCAGACACAATAGGCCGAAGGGCCTCAGTCCGCGGTGTCACAATGTTGTGATTCTGTGAATTCTGAAATGATAATCGGCCATCTTGGTTGTGGTGTGCATATACATACCGAGTTTATGAAACATCTGATAAAAACAAAAAAACTGCGGATGCTGGAAATCCAAAACAAAAACAGAATTACCTGGAAAAACTCAGCAGGTCTGGCAACATCGGCGGAGAAGAAAAGAGTTGACGTTTCGAGTCCTCATGACCCTTCGACAGAACTTGAGTTCGAGTCCAAGAAAGAGTTGAAATATAAGCTGGTTTAAGGTGTGTGTGTGGGGGGCGGAGAGATAGAGAGACAGAGAGGTGGAGGGGGGGGTGTGGTTGTAGGGACAAACAAGCATTGATAGAAGCAGATCATCAAAAGATGTCAACGACAATAGTACAATAGAACACATAGGTGTTAAAGTTAAAAGTTGGTGATATTATTTAAACGAATGTGCAAATTAAGAATGGATGGTAGGGCACTCAAGGTATAGCTCTAGTGGGGTTTTTTTTTTATAATGTAAATAGGTGGGAAAAGGAAAATCTTTATAATTTATTGGGAAAAAAAAACCCCACTAGGGCTATACCTTGAGTGCCCTACCATCCATTCTTAATTAGCACATTCGTTTAGATAATATCACCAACTTTAACTTTAACACCTATGTGTTGTATTGTACTATTGTCGTTGACATCTTTTGATGATCTGCTTCTATCACTGCTTGTTTGTCCCTACAACCACACCCCCCACTCCACCTCTCTGTCTCTCTATCTCTCCGCCCCCCCACACACACACCTTAAACCAGCTTATATTTCAGCTCTTTCCTGGACTCGAACTCAAGTTCTGTCGAAGGGTCATGAGGACTCGAAACGTCAACTCTTTTCTTCTCCGCCGATGCTGCCAGACCTGCTGAGTTTTTCCAGGTAATTCTGTTTTTGTTGTGAAACATCTGGTTCAGCCTGGGACATTTATCCTGGGAGAGGGGTAGGGCTCAGAGCTAAAGAAAAGAGTTTAGAGCATTATGGAAGGACAAATGTGTGAGGGATTCAATTTTGTGAGCGAGACCTCTTTACACACTACCAGCTCAAAAATAGCCTGATCTCTGGTTGGATCAAGATTATATTGTTCGAGGAAACTGTCTGGAAGACACTCTATGAATTATTGCTCGTGGCTACCTCTGTCAAACTGATTTTCCAAATCTACATGGCGATTGAATTCACACTGATTAATGTATTGCCCTTTTTACATGCCCTCATTATCTCCAGCTCATTCTCTGTCTTACAGTGTAGTTTATGTTTGGAGGCCTATAGATGACTCACATTGTTTTCTCCTCCTTGGTATTTCTTACCTCCATCCACATGGATTCTACATCTTCCAATTCAAGATCAGTAATTCCATTCATACTTATTCCATCTTAGAGTCCACTGCTTCACGGAAAATAACCTGAAATTGTCCTGACAGGGGTAAGCACCCAAAGGAACATCCTGTTCCTTGCAGGATCCAGGTTCAGTTGGGAGTCCAAGAGGCTGCAGCACCACGCATCCTGGAGCACAAACTTCCTGAAAGAGGCAGACACTTGCAGAGACATTCTGTCCTCTGAAAGATCAAGGGTCCCCACGGCCACAACAAAAGTATTCCTGGTGATGATTGTTAAAGTCAACAGCTCAACTGCTGACTACCAGAGGAAATGGATACACTGTCAGAAGTGCTTCAGTTACCTTCTGCACTCCACTGACGTGATTGAGGTGACCCTACTTGGTATGCAGCCTCGCATTGCTGCATGCAGCATGTCAGACCCTGGGTGGGCACATGATGCTCAGCAGGGGTCTGTGCACATGGCCAAGGTGAAACAAACAATATCAATGAGAAAGGATGACAATGAGCAGAATGAACTGTAGACATCTTGGAGGAATCTCCAATCACCGCGACTCGATGAACCACCACGTCAACCTTTGCCTCTTGTCCTTGCAGGCTTAGAGGATGCACAGTTCATGAAAGATGCATACGAACAGCTGAGGAGCACTAAGCCTTCATGCGCTTCGATCTGTGGAGAAAAGCCAAATGTCTAATCACTAAACTGGCCAATTTGCTGCAGAAAATTTCAATCAGTTCAACTGTGCAATGCTACCAATCCCTTGTTGAAAAGTTCATGTAGAAAAGCAAACTTGACCACAATCTCATCAGGCAGTGACCTGCACATAGCGTCGTCGAGGCCCTGTGTGTAAACCTGTTGTAAACATAATTTACCTTAATACCTCATTACCAGGACTTTCAAACAAACACCGAGATGCAGCTTGGCTGGTGGTAAGAAAGCCCCTTCCCGTCAGCTCGCTCCTACAAACCAGGAGTCTCACCCTTTTCAGTCGTTGCTCAAAAGGTGCCTGTGGTGGGGAGGGGCCATCATTCACGTCCTTCCGGAATGTGCTGATGCAAAGAAGGCCTGGAGAAAGACAGAATTATTTTTGTTGACGTTCAACCTGAGCAGTAGTGTGACACAAGACTGTTCTCTACGGGCTGTTCCCCGTACTGGACACTAAGATCAACATCAGCTGTTGCTGGAGAACCATCACCTCGGTGAAAGATGCTCCTTGGTCTGGTGAAACTTGTTGGTTTTAAAGTGCAGGTGTTTTCCAGGAAAAGGTCTTCGAGACTGGTACTTCCCTAGGGCCAGGGTTAGGTGCTGAGGGCCTCTCTGACTGTTGGGAAGGGCACTCCAGAGACGCAAGGGGGAAAGATAACTTTCTAATGTCTTTCGGCCAAGGTGCACCGAGGGCCTGGATACTGTATGGCACTCCTCGGTCTGCATGCATGATCATAGAATGCGTACTGTAAATATGAATAATATTCACAGTATATATTTTTTTCTTTCACAGGATGTGGGTGTCGCTGCTTTGGCAGCATTTATTGACCATCCCTAATTCCTTTCAAGAACGTGGTGGTGAGCTGCAGTCGTGAACTGCTGCAGTCCATGTGGTGTACATATACCCACAGTGCTACTTGCAATGGTGCTCTTGGCTCTTCACCCAGCAACCCTGTGGAACAGCGATATATTTCCAAGTCAGGTTGATGAGGGGTTGGAGGGGATCTTCCAAGTGGTGGTGTTCCCATGTGTCTGCTGCCCTTGGGCTTATGGATGGTCATGGTCGTAGGTTTGGCAGGTACTGTCGAAGGAGCCGTGGTGAGTTTGCACAGTGCATTTGTAGATGGTGCACTTTGCTGCTACTGTGTGTCAGTGGTGGACGGAGTGATTGTTTGTGAATGGGTTGCTAATCAAGCGGGGTTGCCTTGTCCTTGGGATGACCACCCTGTGATGCTCACAAAGCAGCTGCATATTAAAGGACTGGCAAGTCTTTCTGCCTGTGTGGCAATTTAAATTCTGTCTGGAAGTCCTTATTGCAACTTGAGCACGAACTGTACCTGTGGAAAGCCAGCACTGGAGACAAAGCCTTTCACCCTCTGTTTCTGAGATGCTGTCTGACTGTCGTCAGAGATGAACCTAGTCGCCCTGATAAATTTGGCACTGGTTACTGTGTGCATCCACTTGTGTACCACTGTCTGGGAGATGTCATAAAACTCGGCTATGGACACTTCGAAGTAAAAGCTTGTGAAAACGTTATGATCCATATTTCAAAGTGACTGGCAGTGCATGTCACTGGCGTGTCCTTGGCTTCAGGAAATTGTGCAGAAATTCAAGATGTAGGACACGATCTTTCTGGGGAATCAGAGCCTCTACCTGCAGAGAAACCCAGTCACATCTTGGTAAATGAGTCTGTTTCTGTACAATCAATGATATTTAGCATTTTACGTCCTTGGTTGGAATCACAGTTAATTTTGATCCAACAACTCAGAGCTGCAGTGGAAGTTCAGACTGAGGTGATGAGATCTGTGCTTGCTGCTGTAGAGGCTCAGGCTGTGGCCATCGTGCCTGTGAGTCTCAGTGCTCAAAGGGACATACACATTCTCTCAGCAGTTCAACAATCTGTGCCCCAGAAGATTACTAGGGTTGCAAAGTCTCCGCCTGTGGGAGTGATGGTGTATGCATGGAGCACGAACATGCTGTCCTCTGCCAAGACGGCAACATGAGTCCTACCTTCACTACCACTCTGCCAGTGTCCTTGCTGTTACCCATCAGGCAGATCAGACTGCTGCTGCCCATATTGAATTGATGCAGACTGAATTTGAGCCCTCAAGGCCCAGAACTGTTCGAGGAAGTCCTGAAGGCCATCTCTTATCTCCCACAGCGAAAGTGAGCAGCCTTCCAGCAAACATGCTGTAGTCACTGGGGAAACAGTGTGTAGGAGCATTAGACAAGTCGAAGGAAATAACAAGAGTTATGGCACAGCATTTGGTAAAGGCTGAGTTGCTAAATCGCAGAGTGAAATTTGAACGACTTTCATAACCCATAATTTCAAATGATATGTTTGAGATGCAGCTCTGAATTCAGGAATAAAACCAGCAAGACTCACGAGGCTGGTTAACCCAAACAAAATTAAGCATTAATTAACCGAACAACAAATTAAGCACATATATATGCCTACAAATTACTGCCATAATAACGTTGAAACAAGCCTCCAAATTAATCATGCCCAGGTAAAAATTCATTATGCAGAAATATAACCCGTAGACTTTTACAAGACACCAGGCAATGCATATTTGACCTTAGACATTCAAAATGTGGTTCCTTGCAATTTGGCCCTTTTGTAGGACAGTTGGAGGCTTACAGGCTGGTTAGATTTTAATGCCTCTTCCTACACACGCAAACTCCTATCTGTTTCTTTATAGCATCCTCTTTGAATACAAATGTTTCTTTGTATCCTTGGATATTCAAACTTTTAGCTCTCCTAACAATAATCCTTTCATTCCATCAATATTGTTAGTAATGTAAAAACATTGCTTGGTGTCTCCCAAGGTAGCTGCAATATTTCACCCATCCTTTTGAAAGGTTAATTTAAAAATACAAATTGCATTTTACCTTTTAACTTCCTTACATTTATCTAATTCATATCACAAAACCGCTGCACATCAAAGCATCCAGACTAGCTGGCTTTAATCAAATTAAGAATCACACATAGACACTACTGCAATTCCAATTTAAAAATAATTTCCAATAATATTATAAACACTAATGACATGACACAAGGCCGAAACTAAGGGGATACACAAGGGTGAACAGATGAGTTTCGAAAATATAATTTAAAGTGGTTTTGTTTAAATATGTTAATGAAAAAAGTGTTGCTGCTGGTTATAATTTAGTTGGTGGCCAAGCGGAAGCTGTGGTTGAATGTCTCAGATGGATGCAACAGTAGAGAATGTGGGATCCATGGTGGGAAGGAAAGTTATCCTGTGGGAACTGCAGTTTTGGAAGGCACTCTTTGACAGCCTGCACGGTTTGATGCCGCCCAGGAAATGTCCTCCCTTCCTGCTCCTCCTCCTGAGTCATCCTCCAGATGCCTGCTGATGATTCCTGTGTCCTCACGTTAGTGATGATATGATGGTTGCAGCAGAACATCATGAACTTAACCACCTGCTCCAGAGTGTACTGGCAGGTTCACTCTCAGCGATTCAGACATCAAACCCATTTCTTCATCACACCGACGGTGGCTCCATTGCTCCCAGTGGCTGCACCGGTAATGACATATCATTTTCATGTGGTTGGTTCAGTGGCGAATAATGAGAGGCATTGCAATTGGAGCTGTGTGTTGAGGGAGCAGCCTTCAACTCCAAAGCAACAGCACCATCTGGTTCTCTGTCGCACAAAGATGGTGGTAATGGTTCTTCTGAATCAATTTATCGCTGCTGCTGTCAGGATTGTGGACACTCACCAATCTCAAATACTCTCCATGATCACACGCTAACTTCTACTTAATGTCGTGAGTGCTCATTCAGTCCCTCCACCTCTGACATTGACATTGTTCTCGCACAGAGCCACATACAACATAAGCAAACATGACCACTAGTCATGGACTTGGGACAGCTCTCTTGCACCTCCAGGCTGAAAGACTATGTGATGCAATTACTTCATTGAAATACATGATAACAGTGACCTAGTGGCTACTGTAAAGTAATGCGAATACTGATTTTGATTGGAAGCTGGAGGATTTCGTATCCCATGCGCATGCACCGACTGGGAAATATCCACACATGGGTACTTGGTGCATTTACCGATTTTAGGCTGGGAGCCAGCCCTGTGCATCAGCGCAGAAGAATGAAGCAGCGAAGGTGTGAAACACACACAACTGCTTGTCAGTTGAATTGAAACATTTCCATTGCAGCAGAAGGTCTCCCCGGGAGCAGCACAGGGGGACAGGGATTTAAAAGAGGTCCAAGAAGGAAGCCCCAGGCAAGGTGCAAAGACAGGTATCAGAAAGTGTTCCCTGTTGCCAAGTTAATGGAATGGAATAGATCATTGGCTGCAAGTTAAAGAGAGAGCAGCAGGGAGCAGATTTGCAGCAAGGCCGGCTAATGGGAAGCCCTGAAGATCTGAGGAGATAGTCGAAGGCTGATGACTTTTTACAGCAGGCACTTGGAGCTGCTCTGTTCTGCTTGGAATGGCCAAAGACCGAAGTTGTGCTTGGAATGTGAAGCATGTATGTATTGGGAGATCAAGCATAAAGGGACCCCAGAAGGCGCGTTTGAAACACTGAAGGCGATCCCTTGTTGAAACCATCCTAATGGAAGTGACGTTTGGGGGGAATTCTGAGGTGATATCTTTAAATGTGTTGATTGGAAGCCCTGGTGAGAATGAGAAAGTTTCAGTGAGGCAGACTGAGTCACAATGTTGCAAATATCTAGGTCAGTTGATGAGGCATTTAAGCAATCTGCTTCAGTCGCATCTGCAATTTACATTGGAGCATATTGTGTCTGTCAACAATTCACGTGTAATTCACATAAACCTCCAAGTTAGCCTTAAAATTAAAACTAATATACGTGCTGTATATTTTTATCTTTCTGAATTTGCAAGTGCCTGTGCATAAATTGCTAGAATAAAAGAATGGTGTGATATGAAACAATTCCTCTGCTTGTTTTGAGATTTTTTTAACTGTTTTTCTGGTGAAAAGTAGATTTTTAAAAATATATTGTTTATTTTTTGTGTGAAACGTTCATCAACAAGACTCCTGTGAACCTGTTCAGTAAATTTCCTCCACAGTATCTAATATTAAAATCCAGATCTACCATATCAGGTTTCACTCTGAAGTTTATGAATCCAGATTTCAATAGCATCAGTGCAAGACGAGTTGTAGATGTGAGAGGGCATGCCAAACAGGGATACCGGGGCAGGTGGAGAAAGAGGGATGAGTTTAAATGTGAAGCAGAAGCAGGTTAATGGGGAATGGGTAGACAGTTGGGCAGTCAGTGGGGAAAGTTAATGCAGGGATATGGTCAAATCATCAAGTCATTGTCAGATCAACAAGTGATATACTCAGTGAGCACAAGGATGAATATTGGAATCGCTGAGTCTGGAATTAACAAAGACACAGATGGGTGTTTATATAGCAGATGGTTGAAAACAAAGGATTATATTTTGGAGGTGATAGCAGACCAGACTGCAGATGGAGACATCATGGGGTCTGAAAACAGCTCTTGGAAAACCGGTCTAGTGTTGTAAGCACCCTGGTTCAGCCTCATATCTTGCTTAGTTACAGGAACAGAGACTGTGAATAGGGATTGGATTCTCTGTGTGGACCTGACAAAATTGGCACCCATGTCCCCAATAGTTCACAGGAGAGTACAGAAGGGCATGCAGGTGCTAGACTAAGCATGACTAAAAATGAGGCATGCATACAAAACAACAGAAACAGCAAGAACTAAGTGATTTCAAAACTAACATATCAAGTTCACAATCCGCAGCCCAGTCACATCCAGTCATGAGTGATAATGGACAATCAAACAAGCCATGGGACAAAGAGGGTCCACAACTACTCCCACTCTCAGTGCTGGCAAAGTGCAGCACATCAGTGCTAACGATAAGGCTGACGCATTTGCTACAATCTTCAGCCAGAATTGCCCAGTGGATGATCTATATTGGCTCCCTCTGGAGGAACCCAGTCTTCAGCCAATTTGATTCACTCCATGCAATAGCAAAAAATGCTGAATGCATTGGATAAGACATTCCAACAATTCTACTGAATATTTCTGTTCCAGAACTTGCCGTGCTCATGGCCAAACTGTTGCAGTGCAGCGTGAACACTGAAATCTACACAACAATGTGGAAAATTGATCAGATATGTACACTACACACACAAAAAACAGAACAAATCAAACCAGAACAATTACTGCCCCATCAGATTTCTGTCCATCATCTTTAAAGTGATGGAAGGGGTCATCAACAGTGCTATCCAGTGGAACTTGCTTAGCAATAAGCTTCTCACTGATGCCCAGTTTGGGCTTTACCAGGGCCACTCAGCTCCGGACCTGATTACAGCCTTGGTTTAAACAGGGACAAAAGAGATTAAATCCAGGTGTAAGTGAACAGTGGTTGCTCTTAGCATCTAGGCAGCATTTGTACAAGAGTAGCATCAGGGAGCCCTGGAATATTTGGAGTCAATGGGAATCAGGGAGAAAACCCTGCACTGGTTGGAGTCATACTTAGCACAAAGGCTGTGGTTGTTGGAGGTCAATCATTTCAGATCCAGGGCATCAACACTGGAGTTCCTCAAGACAGTGTCCAAGGCTCAATCATTTTCAGCAGTTTCACCAATGACCTTCATCCATAATAATGTCCGAAATAATAGTGTTTGCTGATGATTACACAATATACAGCACCATTCATGATTTATCAGATACTGAAGCAGCCCCTGTCTAAATGCAGCAACACCTGGACAATATCCATTCTTGGGCTGACAAGTGGAAAGTCATATTCACGCCACACTGGTTCCAGGCAATGGCCATCTCCAATAGGAGAGAAACTAACCATTGGTCCTCGACATCCAATGTCATTGCCATTACTGAATCCCCCACTATCTACATCCTGGGGGCTATCATTGACCAGAAGCTGAACTGGACTAGCCAAATAAATACTGTGGCTACAAGAGCAGGTCAGAGGCTAACATGTGACGAGTAACCCACCTCCTGACTCCTCATAGCCTATCCAACATCTACAGCGAATACATCAGGAGTATGGTGGAATGTGTCTGGATGAGTATAACCCCAAAGCCACTCAAGAAGCTTGACATCATCCATGACAAAGCAGCCCACTTGGTTGGCACCTCATCCACAAACATTGACTCCTACTGCCACCGACTCACAGTGGCAGCCATGTGTAACCTCTACAAGGTGTACTACAGGAACAGAGCAGGCTTCTTAGACAGCACCTTCAAAACCCCATGCCCGCCACCATCTGGATGGACAAAGGCAGCAGAAACATGGGAACACCATCACGTACATTCCTATCCCCCACCCCAAGCCACTTAACACCTTCGTCTGGAAATATATCACCTTTCCTTCACTGTCGTTGGGTCAACATCCTGTAACATCATTCCTAACCACACTGTGGGTACCCGTACACCACCTGAACTGCAGCAGTTGAAGAAGGCAGCTCACCACAACCTTTTCTATGGAAATGAGGGGTGTGCAATAAATTGTGGAGCAGCCAGCGCCACCCTCATCCAATGAATGAATTAACAAAACAATCTTAAATAACAAGGAGAGTATTACAATGAAACATTGATGTCAGACATAATAGCTGGATATAGATAACTTCTGGGTGTCCTGCCTGGATTAATTAGCAAACAGTGAGTTATCAATAATGTTAAAATGGTAGCTGTGTTTTTTAAAGTTAATTACTGGATATGGAGTCCCAACTGCAGAGTAAATGACAAGAAATATTGTTTAACATGACTTATTGAATTAATAATTGGATAGAGAAATTTACCTGGAACTGCAACAATAGCCAGGATGGGATAATAAATGTGTTGAATAATGTAAATTACGAATCGGATCCGAAGAGCTAATGTTATCCACCAATCATCTGCATAAAGCCCTTGAAGCCAAAAATATATATCCCTGTCCGTTGTTGTAGCATACCGACCTGATGTCTTCATATTCTGACTCATTGCTAGAACATTCCAATCTATTGTTCTCCGATTCTGCTCCACTGTTGTAACATACCAATCTGATGCTCTCAGACTCTGACCCATTGTTGGAACATTCCAATCAATGGTTCTGAAATTCTCATCCACCATTGTAACATACCAATCTGTTGCTTTCAGATTCCGATCTGCTGTTGGAATATTCCAATGTATTGCCCTAAGAGTCTGATCCATTGTTGCCATATTCGAATCTATTATTCTCCAATTCTGATCTCTGCTCTCAATCTCTCTGGAGCATTTGATCACTGTTACTGCCGGAGGTGATACTCCGGCTGACACTATTGTTAAACACCTTGAATTGAGTTGCTTATTAATAGAAGGAAACCCTCCAGTGACACATTTACAATCCATGGGGACTGGCATTAATTACTGTAAATGAACAAACAGGTTAGTTATTCTCTTTCAATTCAACATGTTTTACAACACATTAAAATAGAACATTTACCCGGTCTGATTGGTGTGTATGAGGGTCACTGTGAGAAGGAATGATGGCAAAAGCAGAGGGATTTTCCATAATACTTAATTCCTGCTTGGTCCTGGGAGTGGTGCCATAGGGCTGCAGGGGTGTATATGTTCTATCCCGCTTATCAGAGGAGCGAGGAGTATTGGAACTACGAACCAGTCAGAACATATTAAAAGTTAATTTGGAAAAACAGGGCCGTGTAAATAAAAAGTGCACAGGTAAGTTAATGAGAAATCATGTCTGATAAACATGATGGAATCCTTTGGTGAAGAAATGGAAAGTGTTGATGAGGATAAGGCTATTGAATTTTGTACATGGAATTTTCAAAGCTCTGTGGTCTGGTGTCATTTCATTGACATCTTTCAAAATTGTCTACACTGGAATAATGGGGCAATAGCAGTATGGGTATGACTTTGCCTCAGATACAGAAAGCAGAGAGAAGTAATCAATGACCATTAATAAGACTGATGATCCCAGAGATAAGTACACAGACAATCAACTTTATGATATAAATGACATTGGTTACATATCAAGGTAATAATTTGAACGTTTGCAGAATACATGCTACTGGCAAATGCAGCTAACAGTGAGAATTGCAGCAGTATTCTGGAGGACACAGACAGATTGCTGAAATGCAGTAGACAGTGAGGAGGATAACTGCAGGATTTTGGAGAACACAGTTGGATTGGTGAAACGTAGCAGGCAGTGAGGACAACAGCTGGAATCTGAAGGACACATATAGATTTGTGAAATGTAATAAACAGTGAGGAGGATAGCAGCAGGATTTTGGAGGATGCAGACAGATTGGTGACATATTGTTTACAGTGAAAATAGCAGCAGTCCAATGTAGAATAGAGTGAGGATGACAACAGGTTTCTGGAGGACAGAGACAGATTGGTGAAAGGTAGTAAACAGTGAGGGGCAAAACAATAGGATTGTGGAGCACACAGATAGATTGGTGAAAGAAACTAAGCAGTGAGGGGGAAAACAGTAGGATTGTGGAGGACACAGAGTGATAGGTGAAAGGTAGTAAACAGTGAGGGGGTAACAGTAAGATTGTGGAGGACACAGACAGATTGATGAAAGGTAGTAAACAGTGAGGGGGGTAACAGTAGGATTGTGGAGGACACAGGTAGTTTAGTGAAAGTTGTAAACAGTGAGGGGAAGGACTAGTATTCTGGAGGACACAGATAGATCGGTGAAATGCAGTAACCAGTGACGGGGAAAACAGCAGGATTCTGGAGGACACAGATAGTTAGTGAAAGGTAGTAATCAGTGAGAGATATAAAAGCAGGATTTTTGAGGACACTGACAGATTGATGAAATGTATTGGATAGTGAGGAGGACAAGTGCAGGATTCTGGAGGGCACAGGTAGAATTGTGAAATGACATAGAGAGTGTGGAGGATAACAGCGGGATTCCGGAGGACACAGGCAGACAGGTGAAATGTAGCAAAAAGTGAGTAGAGTTGCAGGATGGTAGAGGACACAGACAAGTGAAATGTAGGAAACAGTGAATATCACTGCAGGATGGTAGAGGACACAGACAGACTAGTGAAATGTAGGAAACAGTGAATAACACTGCAGGAAGGTAGAGGACACAGACAGACTAGTGAAATGTAGGAAACAGTGAATATCACTGCAGGATGGTAGAGGACACAGAGAGACTAGTGAAATGTAGGAAACAGTGAATATCACTGCAGGATGGTAGAGGACACAGACAGACTAGTGAAATGTAGGAAACAGTGAATAACACTGCAGGATGGTAGAGGACACAGAGAGACTAGTGAAATGTAGGAAACAGTGAATATCACTGCAGGATGGTAGAGGACACAGACAGACTAGTGAAATGTAGGAAACAGTGAATATCGCTACAGGATGGTAGAGGACACAGACAGACTAGTGAAATGTAGGAAACAGTGAATATCACTGCAGGATGGTAGAGGACACAGACAGACTAGTGAAATGTAGGAAACAGTGAATAACACTGATGGATGGTAGAGGACACAGAGAGACTAGTGAAATGTAGGAAACAGTGAATATCACTGCAGGATGGTAGAGGACACAGACAGACTAGTGAAATGTAGGAAACAGTGAATAACACTGCAGGATGGTAGAGGACACAGAGAGACTAGTGAAATGTAGGAAACAGTGAATATCACTGCAGGATGGTAGAGGACACAGACAGACTAGTGAAATGTAGGAAACAGTGAATATCGCTACAGGATGGTAGAGGACACAGACAGACTAGTGAAATGTAGGAAACAGTGAATATCACTGCAGGATGGTAGAGGACACAGACAGACTAGTGAAATGTAGGGAACAGTGAATATCACTGCAGGATGGTAGAGGACACAGACAGACTAGTGAAATGTAGGAAACAGTGAATAACACTGCAGGATGGTAGAGGACACAGAGAGACTAGTGAAATGTAGGAAACAGTGAATATCGCTACAGGATGGTAGAGGACACAGACAGACTAGTGAAATGTAGGAAACAGAGAATATCACTGCAGGACGGTGGAGCACAGGTTGTTCAAATGTAACACACATCGAGGAGGAAAGCAACAGGATTCTGGAGGAGAAAAACATGCCGGTGATATGCGCTAGACAAACAGGAGGATAGCAGCAGGATTCTGGAGGGCACAGACAGAATGTTGAAAATGCACTGAACTGTGAGGAGGATAACAACAGGATCCTGGGTGGCACGGACAGATTGGTGAAATGTAATAAACAGTGTAGAGTATAACAGCAGGAATCCTGATGAAAAGGACAGATTGCTGAAATGTAATAAACAGTGTAGAGTATAACAGCAGGAATCCAGATGAAAAGGACAGATTGGTGAAATGTGATAAACACTGTAGAGTATAACAGCAGGAATACTGATGAAAAGGACAGATTGGTGAAATGTGATAAACAGTGTAGAGTATAACAGCAGGAATACTGATGAAAAGGACAGATTGGTGAAATGTGATAAACAGTGTAGAGTATAACAGCAGGAATCCTGATGAAAAGGACAGATTGGTGAAATGTGATAAACAGTGTAGAGTATAACAGCAGGAATCCTGAGGACACTGAAAGATTGGTGAAATGTAATAAACAGTGTAGAGTATAACAGCAGGAATCCTGTGGACAGTGACAGGTTGGTGAAATGTAATAAACAGTGTAGAGTATAACAGCAGGAATCCTGTGGACACGGACAGATTGGTGAAATGTAATAAACAGTGTAGAGTATAACAGCAGGAATACTGTGGACACGGACAGATTGGTGAAATGTAATAAACAGTGTAGAGTATAACAGCAGGAATCCTGTGGACACGGACAGATTGGTGAAATGTAATAAAAAGTGTAGAGTATAACAGCAGGAATCCTGTGGACATTGACAGATTGGTGAAATGTAATGAACGGTGTAGAGTATAACAGCAGGAATCCTGAGGAGACGGACAGATTGGTGAAATGTAATAAACAGTGTAGAGTATAACAGCAGGAATCCTGATGAAAAGGACAGATTGTTGAAATGTAATAAACAGTGTAGAGTATAACAGCAGGAATCCTGATGAAAAGGACAGATTGGTGAAATGTAATAAACAGTGTAGAGTATAACAGCAGGAATCCTGATGAAAAGGACAGATTGGTGAAATGTGATAAACAGTGTAGGGTATAACAGCAGGAATCCTGATGAAAAGGACAGATTGGTGAAATGTGATAAACAGTGTAGAGTATAACAGCAGGAATCCTGATGACACTGACAGAATGGTGAAATGTAATAAACAGTGTAGAGTATAACAGCAGGAATCCTGTGGACAGTGACAGGTTGGTGAAATGTAATAAACAGTGTAGAGTATAACAGCAGGAATCCTGTGGACACGGACAGATTGGTGAAATGTAATAAACAGTGTAGAGTATAACATCAGGAATCCTGTGGACACGGACAGATTGGTGAAATGTAATCAACAGTATAGAGTATAACAGCAGGAATCCCGTGGACACGGACAGATTGGTGAAATGTAATAAACAGTGTAGAGTATAACAGCAGGAATCCTGTGGACACTGACAGATTGGTGAAATGTAATGAACAGTGTAGAGTATAACAGCAGGAATCCTGAGGAGACGGACAGATTGGTGAAATGTAATAAACAGTGTAGAGTATAACAGCAGGAATCCTGATGAAAAGGACAGATTGTTGAAATGTAATAAACAGTGTAGAGTATAACAGCAGGAATCCTGATGCAAAGGACAGATTGGTGAAATGTAATAAACAGTGTAGAGTATAACAGCAGGAAGACTGATGACACGGACTGATTGGTGAAATGGAATAAACAGTGTAGAGTATAACAGCAGGAATCCTGTGGACACGGGGATATTGGTGAAATGTAATAAACAGTGTAGAGTATAACAGCAGGAATCCTGTGGCCACGGGCAGATTGGTGAAATGAAATAAACAGTGTAGAGTATAACAGCAGGAATCCTGTTGACACGGGCAGATTGGTGAAATGTAATAAACAGTGTAGAGTATAACAGCAGGAATCCTGTGGACACGGGCAGATTGGTGAAATGTAATAAACAGTGTAGAGTATAACAGCAGGAATCCTGATGAGACAGACAGATTGGTGAAATGTAATAAACAGTGTAGAGTATAACAGCAGGAATCCTGAGGACACGGACAGATTGGAGAAATGTAATAAACAGTGTAGAGTATAACAGCAGGAATCTGGAGGACACGCACAGATTGGTGAAATGTAATAAACAGTGTAGAGTATAACAGCAGGAATCCCGATGAAAAGGACAGATTGGTGAAATGTAATAAACAGTGTAGAGTATAACAGCAGGAATCCTGATTACAAGGACAGATTGGTGAAAGGTCATAAACAGTGTAGAGTATAACAGCAGGAATCCTGAGGGCACGGACAGATTGGTGAAATGTAATAAACTGTGTAGAGTATAACAGCAGGAATCCCGATGAAAAGTACAGATTGGTGAAATGTAATAAACAGTGTAGAGTATAACAGCAGGAATCCTGAGGACACGGAGAGATTGGTGAAATGTAATAAACAGTGTAGAGTATAACAGCAGGAATCTTGAGGACACTGACAGATTGGTGAAATGTAATAAACAGTGTAGAGTATAATAGCAGAAATCCCGATGAAAAGGACAGATTGGTGAAATGTAATTAACAGTGTAGAGTATAACAGCAGGAATCCCGATGAAAAGGACAGATTGGTGAAATGTAATAAACAGTGTAGAGTATAACAGCAGGAATCTTGAGGACACTGACAGATTGGTGAAATGTAATAAACAGTGTAGAGTACAACAGCAGGAATCCTGATGAAAAGGACAAATTGGTGAAATGTAATAAACAGTGTAGAGTATAACAGCAGGAATCTTGACAACACTGACAGATTGGTGAAATGTAATTAACAGTGTAGAGTATAACAGCAGGAATCCTGATGAAAAGGACAGATTGGTGAAACGTAATAAACAGTGTAGAGTGTAACAGCAGGAAACTTGAGTACACTGAGAGATTGGTGAAATGTAATAAATAGTGTAGAGTATAACAGCAGGAATCTTGAGGACACTGACAGATTGGTGAAATGTAATAAACAGTGTAGAGTATAACAGCAGGAATCCTGTGGACACGGGCAGATTGGTGAAATGTAATAAACAGTGTAGAGTATAACAGCAGGAATCCTGTGGACACGGGCAGATTGGTGAAATGTAATAAACAGTGTAGAGTATAACAGCAGGAATCCTGTGGACACAAGCAGATTGGTGAAATGTAATAAACAGTGTAGAGTATAACAGCAGGAATCCTGTGGACACGGGCAGATTGGTGAAATGTAATAAACAGTGTAGAGTATAACAGCAGGAATCCTGAGGACACTGACAGATTGGTGAAATGTAATAAACAGTGTAGAGTATAACAGCAGGAATCCTGAGGACACGGGCAGATTGGTGAAATGTAATAAACAGTGTAGAGTATAACAGCAGGAATCATGAGGACATGGACAGATTGGTGAAATGTAATAAACAGTGTAGAGTATAACAGCAGGAATCCTGTGGACACGGGCAGATTGGTGAAATTTAATAAACAGTGTAGAGTATAACAGCAGGAATCCTGTGGACACGGGCAGATTGGTGAAATGTAATAAACAGTGTAGAGTATAACAGCAGGAATCCTGAGGACACGGACAGATTGGTGAAATGTAATAAACAGTGTAGAGTATAACAGCAGGAATCCTGATGAAAAGGAGAGATTGTTGAAATGTAATAAACAGTGTAGAGTATAACAGCAGGAATCCTGATGAAAAGGACAGATTGGTGAAATGTAATAAACATTGTAGAGTATAACAGCAGGAAGACTGATGACACGGACACATTGGTGAAATGGAATAAACAGTGTAGAGTATAACAGCAGGAATCCTGTCGACACGGGGAGATTGGTGAAATGTAATAAACAGTGTAGAGTATAACAGCAGGAATCCTGTGGCCACGGGCAGATTGGTGAAATGAAATAAACAGTGTAGAGTATAACAGCAGGAATCCTGTGGACACGGGCAGATTGGTGCAATGTAATAAACATTGTATTCTATAACAGCAGGAATCCCGATGAAAAGGACAGATTGGTGAAATGTAATAAACAGTGTAGAGTATAACAGCAGGAATCTTGTGGACACGGGCAGATTGGTGAAATGTAATAAACAGTGTAGAGTATAACAGCAGGAATCCTGATGAGACAGACAGATTGGTTAAATGTAATAAACAGTGTAGAGTATAACAGCAGGAATCCTGAGGACACGGACAGATTGGAGAAAGGTAATAAACAGTGAAGAGTATAACAGCAGGAATCTTGAGGACACGCACAGATTGGTGAAATGTAATAAACAGTGTAGAGTATAACAGCAGGAATCCCGATGAAAAGGACAGATTGGTGAAATGTAATAAACAGTGTAGAGTATAACAGCAGTAATCCTGATTACAAGGACAGATTGGTGAAATGTAATAAACAGTGTAGAGTATAACAGCAGGAATCCCGATGAAAAGGACAGATTGGTGAAATGTAATAAACAGTGTAGAGTATAACAGCAGTAATCCTGATTACAAGGACAGATTGGTAAATGGTCATAAACAGTGTAGAGTATAACAGCAGGAATCCTGAGGGCACGGACAGATTGGTGAAATGTAATAAACAGTGTAGAGTATAACAGCAGGAATTCCGATGAAAAGGACAGATTGGTGAAATGTAATAAACAGTGTAGAGTATAACAGCAGGAATCCTGAGGACACGGAGAGATTGGTGAAATGTAATAAACAGTGTAGAGTATAACAGCAGGAATCTTGAGGACACTGACAGATTGGTGAAATGTAATAAACAGTGTAGAGTATAACAGCAGAAATCCCGATGAAAAGGACAGATTGGTGAAATGTAATTAACAGTGTAGAGTATAACAGCAGGAATCCCGATGAAAAGGACAGATTGGTGAAATGTAATAAACAGTGTAGAGTATAACAGCAGGAATCTTGAGGACACTGACAGATTGGTGAAATGTAATAAACAGTGTAGAGTACAACAGCAGGAATCCTGATGAAAAGGACAGATTGGTGAAATGTAATAAACAGTGTACAGTATAACAGCAGGAATCTTGACAACACTGACAGATTGGTGAAATGTAATTAACAGTGTAGTGTATAACAGCAGGAATCCTGATGAAAAGGACAGATTGGTGAAACGTAATAAACAGTGTAGAGTATAACAGCAGGAAACTTGAGGACACTGAGAGATTGGTGAAATGTAATAAATAGTGTAGAGTATAACAGCAGGAATCTTGAGGACACTGACAGATTGGTGAAATGTAATAAACAGTGTAGAGTATAACAGTAGGAATCCTGTGGACACGGGCAGATTGGTGAAATGTAATAAACAGTGTAGAGGATAACAGCAGGAATCCTGTGGACACGGGCAGATTGTTGAAATTTAATAAACAGTGTAGAGTATAACAGCAGGAACCCTGTGGACACGGGCAGATTGGTGAAATGTAATAAACAGTGTAGAGTATAACAGCAGGAATCCTGATGACACGGACAGATTGGTGAAATGTAATAAACAGTGTAGAGTATAACAGAAGGAATCCTGAGGACACGGACAGATTGGTGAAATGTAATAAACAGTGTAGAGTATAACAGCAGGAATCCTGGGCACACTGACAGATTGGTGAAATGTAATAAACAGTGTAGAGTATAACAGCAGGAATACTGATGACACGGACAGATTGGTGAAAGCTCATAAACAGTGTAGAGTATAACAGCAGGAATCTTGAGGACACTGACAGTTTGGTGAAATGTAATAAACATTGTAGAGTATAACAGCAGGAATCCCGATGAAAAGCACAGATTGGTGAAATGTAATTAACAGTGTAGAGTATAACAGCAGGAATCATGAGGACACGGACAGATTGGTGAAATGTAATTAACAGTGTAGAGTATAACAGCAGGAATCCTGTGGACACAAGCAGATTGGTGAAATTTAATAAACAGTGTAGAGTATAACAGCAGGAATCCTGTGGACACGGGCAGTTTGGTGAAATGAAATAAACAGTGTAGAGTATAACAGCAGGAATCCTGTGGACACAAGCAGATTGGTGAAATGTTATAAACAGTGTAGAGTATAACAGCAGGAAACCTGCGGACACGGGCAGATTGTTGAAATGTAATAAACAGTGTAGAGTATAACAGCAGGAATCTTCAGGACACGCACAGATTGGTGAAATGTAATAAACAGTGTAGAGTATAACAGCAGGAATCCTGATGAAAAGGACAGATTGTTGAAATGTAATAAACAGTGTAGAGTATAACAGCAGGAATCCTGATGAAAAGGACAGATTGGTGAAATGTAATAAACAGTGTAGAGTATAACAGCAGGAAGACTGATGACACGGACACATTGGTGAAATGGAATAAACAGTGTAGAGTATAACAGCAGGAATCCTGTGGACACGTGGAGATTGGTGAAATGTAATAAACAGTGTAGAGTATAACAGCAGGAATCCTGTGGCCACGGGCAGATTGGTGAAATGAAATAAACAGTGTAGAGTATAACAGCAGGAATACTGTGGACACGGGCAGATTGGTGAAATGTAATAAACAGTGTAGAGTATAACAGCTGAAATCCTGATGAAAAGGACAGATTGGTGAAATGTAATAAACAGTGTAGTGTATAACAGCAGGAATCCTGATGAAAAGGACAGATTGGTGAAATGTAATAAACAGTGTAGAGTATAACAGCAGGAATCCTGATGAAAAGGACAGATTGGTGAAATGTGATAAAGAGTGTAGAGTATAACAGCAGGAATCCAGATGAAAAGGACAGATTGGTGAAATGTGATAAACAGTGTAGAGTATAACAGCAGGAATCCTGATGAAAAGGACAGATTGGTGAAATGTGATAAACAGTGTAGAGTATAACAGCAGGAATCCTGATGAAAAGGACAGATTGGTGAAATGTGATAAACAGTGCAGAGTATAACAGCAGGAATCCTGATGACACTGACAGAATGGTGAAATGTAATCAACAGTGTAGAGTATAACAGCAGGAATCCTGTGGACAGTGACAGGTTGGTGAAATGTAATAAACAGTGTAGAGTATAACATCAAGAATCCTGTGGACACGGACAGATTGGTGAAATGTAATAAACAGTGTAGAGTATAACATCAGGAATCCTGTGGACACGGACAGATTGGTGAAATGTAATAAACAGTGTAGAGTATAACAGCAGGAATCCTGTGGACACGGACAGATTGGCGAAATGTAATAAACAGTGTAGAGTATAACAGCAGGAATCCTGTGGACACTGACAGATTGGTGAAATGTAATGAACAGTATAGAGTATAACAGCAGGAATCCTGAGGAGACGGACAGATTGGTGAAATGTAATAAACAGTGTAGAGTATAACAGCAGGAATCCTGATGAAAAGGACAGATTGTTGAAATGTAATAAACAGTGTAGAGTATAACAGCAGGAATCCTGATGAAAAGGACAGATTGGTGAAATGTAATAAACAGTGTAGAGTATAACAGCAGGAAGACTGATGACACGGACTGATTGGTGAAATGGAATAAACAGTGTAGAGTATAACAGCAGGAATCCTGTGGACACGGGGCGATTGGTGAAATGTAATAAACAGTGTAGAGTATAACAGCAGGAATCCTGTGGCCACGGGCAGATTGGTGAAATGAAATAAACAGTGTAGAGTATAACAGCAGGAATCCTATGGACACCGTCAGATTGGTGAAATGTAATAAACAGTGTAGAGTATAACAGCAGGAATCCTGTGGACACGGGCAGATTGGTGAAATGTAATAAACAGTGTAGAGTATAACAGCAGGAATCCTGATGAGACAGACAGATTGGTGAAATGTAATAAACAGTGTAGAGTATAACAGCAGGAATCCTGAGGACACGGACAGATTGGAGAAATGTAATAAACAGTGTAGAGTATAACAGCAGGAATCTTGAGGACACGCACAGATTGGTGAAATGTAATAAACAGTGTAGAGTATAACAGCAGGAATCCCGATGAAAAGGACAGATTGGTGAAATGTAATAAACAGTGTAGAGTATAACAGCAGGAATCCTGATTACAAGGACAGATTGGTGAAAGGTCATAAACAGTGTAGAGTATAACAGCAGGAATCCTGAGGGCACGGACAGATTGCTGAAATGTAATAAACAGTGTAGAGTATAACAGCAGGAATCCCGATGAAAAGTACAGATTGGTGAAATGTAATAAACAGTGTAGAGTATAACAGCAGGAATCCTGAGGACACGGAGAGATTGGTGAAATGTAATAAACAGTGTAGAGTATAACAGCAGGAATCTTGAAGACACTGACAGATTGGTGAAATGTAATAAACAGTGTAGAGTATAACAGCAGAAATCCCGATGAAAAGGGCAGATTGGTGAAATGTAATTAACAGTGTAGAGTATTACAGCAGGAATCCCGATGAAAAGGACAGATTGGTGAAATGTAATAAACAGTGTAGAGTATAACAGCAGGAATCCTGATGAGACAGACAGATTGGTGAAATGTAATAAACAGTGTAGAGTATAACAGCAGGAATCTTGAGGACACGCACAGATTGGTGAAATTTAATAAACAGTGTAGAGTATAACAGCAGGAATCCTGTGGACACGGGGAGATTGGTGAAATTTAATAAACAGTGTAGAGTATAACAGCAGGAATCCTGTGGACACGGGGAGATTGGTGAAATGTAATAAACAGTGTAGAGTATAACAGCAGGAATCCTGATGACACAGACAGATTGGTGAAATGTAATAAACAGTGTAGAGTATAACAGCAGGAATCTTCAGGACACGCACAGATTGGTGAAATGTAATAAACAGTGTAGAGTATAACAGCAGGAATCCTGATGAAAAGGACAGATTGTTGAAATGTAATAAACAGTGTAGAGTATAACAGCAGGAATCCTGA
This sequence comes from Carcharodon carcharias, assembly GCF_017639515.1. Taxonomy (NCBI): domain Eukaryota; kingdom Metazoa; phylum Chordata; class Chondrichthyes; order Lamniformes; family Lamnidae; genus Carcharodon; species Carcharodon carcharias. Next base: position 447,025 of record NW_024470782.1, on the reverse strand, counting down.
TGAAAAGGACAGATTGGTGAAATGTAATAAACAGTGTAGAGTATAACAGCAGGAAGACTGATGACACGGACAGATTGGTGAAATGGAATAAACAGTGTAGAGTATAACAGCAGGAATCCTGTCGACACGGGGAGATTGGTGAAATGTGATAAACAGTGTAGAGTATAACAGCAGGAAGACTGATGACACGGTCAGATAGGTGAAATGAAATAAACAGAGTAGAGTATAACAGCAGGAATGCTGTGGACACGGGCAGATTGGTGCAATGTAATAAACAGTGTAGAGTATAACAGCTGGAATCCTGATGAAAAGGACAGATTGGTGAAATGTAATAAACAGTGTAGAGTATAACAGCAGGAATCCTGATGAAAAGGAGAGATTGGTGAAATGTAATAAACAGTGTAGAGTATAACAGCAGGAATCCTGATGAAAAGGACAGATTGGTGAAATGTGATAAAGAGTGTAGAGTATAACAGCAGGAATCCAGATGAAAAGGACAGATTGGTGAAATGTGATAAACAGTGTAGAGTATAACAGCAGGAATCCTGATGAAAAGGACAGATTGGTGAAATGTGATAAACAGTGTAGAGTATAACAGCAGGAATCATGATGACACTGACAGATTGGTGAAATGTAATAAACTGTGTAGAGTATAACAGCAGGAATCCTGTGGACAGTGACAGGTTGGTGAAATGTAATAAACAGTGTAGAGTATAACAGCAGGAATCCTGTGGACACGGACAGATTGGTGAAATGTAATAAACAGTGTAGAGTATAACAGCAGGAATCCTGTGGACACGGGCAGATTGGTGCAATGTAATAAACATTGTAGAGTATAACAGCAGGAATCCCGATGAAAAGGAGAGATTGGTGAAATGTAATAAACAGTGTAGAGTATAACAGCAGGAATCCTGTGGACACGGGCAGATTGGTGAAATGTAATAAACAGTGTAGAGTATAACAGCAGGAATCCTGATGAGACAGACAGATTGGTTAAATGTAATAAACAGTGTAGAGTATAACAGCAGGAATCCTGAGGACACGGACAGATTGGAGAAATGTAATAAACAGTGAAGAGTATAACAGCAGGAATCTTGAGGACACGCACAGATTGGTGAAATGTAATAAACAGTGTAGAGTATAACAGCAGGAATCCCGATGAAAAGGACAGATTGGTGAAATGTAATAAACAGTGTAGAGTATAACAGCAGTAATCCTGATTACAAGGACAGATTGGTGAAAGGTCATAAACAGTGTAGAGTATAACAGCAGGAATCCTGAGGACACGGACAGATTGGTGAAATGTAATAAACAGTGTAGAGTATAACAGCAGGAATCCCGATGAAAAGGACAGATTGGTGAAATGTAATAAACAGTGTAGAGTATAACAGCAGGAATCCTGAGGACACGGAGAGATTGGTGAAATGTAATAAACAGTGTAGAGTATAACAGCAGGAATCTTGAGGACACTGACAGATTGGTGAAATGTAATAAACAGTGTAGAGTATAACAGCAGGAATCCCGATGAAAAGGACAGATTGGTGAAATGTAATTAACAGTGTAGAGTATAACAGCAGGAATCCCGATGAAAAGGACAGATTGGTGAAATGTAATAAACAGTGTAGAGTATAACAGCAGGAATCTTGAGGACACTGACAGATTGGTGAAATGTAATAAACAGTGTAGAGTACAACAGCAGGAATCCTGATGAAAAGGACAGATTGGTGAAATGTAATAAACAGTGTAGAGTATAACAGCAGGAATCTTGACAACACTGACAGATTGGTGAAATGTAATTAACAGTGTAGAGTATAACAGCAGGAATCCTGATGAAAAGGACAGATTGGTGAAACGTAATAAACAGTGTAGAGTATAACAGCAGGAAACTTGAGGACACTGAGAGATTGGTGAAATGTAATAAATAGTGTAGAGTATAACAGCAGGAATCTTGAGGACACTGCCAGATTGGTGAAATGTAATAAACAGGGTAGAGTATAACAGCAGGAATCCTGTGGACACGGGCAGATTGGTGAAATGTAATAAACAGTGTAGAGGATAACAGCAGGAATCCTGTGGACACGGGCAGATTGGTGAAATGTAATAAACAGTGTAGAGTATAACAGCAGGAATCCTGTGGACACGGGCAGATTGGTGAAATTTAATAAACATTGTAGAGTATAACAGCAGGAATCCTGAGGACACTGACAGATTGGTGAAATGTAATAAACAGTGCAGAGTATAACAGCAGGAATACTGTGGACACGGGCAGATTGGTGAAATGTAATAAACAGTGTAGAGTATAACAGCAGGAAACATGAGGACACGGACAGATTGGTGAAATGTAATAAACAGTGTAGAGTATAACAGCAGGAATCCTGTGGACACGGGCAGATTGTTGAAATTTAATAAACAGTGTAGAGTATAACAGCAGGAATCCTGTGGACACGGGCAGATTGGTGAAATGGAATAAACAGTGTAGAGTATAACAGCAGGAATCCTGATGACACAGACAGATTGGTGAAATGTAATAAACAGTGTAGAGTATAACAGCAGGAATCCTGATGAGACAGACAGATTGGTGAAATGTAATAAACAGTGTAGAGTATAACAGCAGGAATCTTGAGGACACGCACAGATTGGTGAAATTTAATAAACAGTGTAGAGTATAACAGCAGGAATCCTGTGGACACGGGGAGATTGGTGAAATTTAATAAACAGTGTAGAGTATAACAGCAGGAATCCTGTGGACACGGGGAGATTGGTGAAATGTAATAAACAGTGTAGAGTATAACAGCAGGAATCCTGATGACACAGACAGATTGGTGAAATGTAATAAACAGTGTAGAGTATAACAGCAGGAATCTTCAGGACACGCACAGATTGGTGAAATGTAATAAACAGTGTAGAGTATAACAGCAGGAATCCTGATGAAAAGGACAGATTGTTGAAATGTAATAAACAGTGTAGAGTATAACAGCAGGAATCCTGATGAAAAGGACAGATTGGTGAAATGTAATAAACAGTGTAGAGTATAACAGCAGGAAGACTGATGACACGGACAGATTGGTGAAATGGAATAAACAGTGTAGAGTATAACAGCAGGAATCCTGTCGACACGGGGAGATTGGTGAAATGTGATAAACAGTGTAGAGTATAACAGCAGGAAGACTGATGACACGGTCAGATAGGTGAAATGAAATAAACAGTGTAGAGTATAACAGCAGGAATGCTGTGGACACGGGCAGATTGGTGCAATGTAATAAACAGTGTAGAGTATAACAGCTGGAATCCTGATGAAAAGGACAGATTGGTGAAATGTAATAAACAGTGTAGAGTATAACAGCAGGAATCCTGATGAAAAGGAGAGATTGGTGAAATGTAATAAACAGTGTAGAGTATAACAGCAGGAATCCTGATGAAAAGGACAGATTGGTGAAATGTGATAAAGAGTGTAGAGTATAACAGCAGGAATCCAGATGAAAAGGACAGATTGGTGAAATGTGATAAACAGTGTTGAGTATAACAGCAGGAATCCTGATGAAAAGGACAGATTGGTGAAATGTGATAAACAGTGTAGAGTATAACAGCAGGAATCATGATGACACTGACAGATTGGTGAAATGTAATAAACTGTGTAGAGTATAACAGCAGGAATCCTGTGGACAGTGACAGGTTGGTGAAATGTAATAAACAGTGTAGAGTATAACAGCAGGAATCCTGTGGACACGGACAGATTGGTGAAATGTAATAAACAGTGTAGAGTATAACAGCAGGAATCCTGTGGACACGGGCAGATTGGTGAAATGTAATAAACATTGTAGAGTATAACAGCAGGAATCCCGATGAAAAGGAGAGATTGGTGAAATGTAATAAACAGTGTAGAGTATAACAGCAGGAATCCTGTGGACACGGGCAGATTGGTGAAATGTAATAAACAGTGTAGAGTATAACAGCAGGAATCCTGATGAGACAGACAGATTGGAGAAATGTAATAAACAGTGTAGAGTATAACAGCAGGAATCCTGAGGACACGGACAGATTGGAGAAATGTAATAAACAGTGTAGAGTATAACAGCAGGAATCTTGAGGACACGCACAGATTGGTGAAATGTAATAAACAGTGTAGAGTATAACAGCAGGAATCCCGATGAAAAGGACAGATTGGTGAAATGTAATAAACAGTGTAGAGTATAACAGCAGGAATGCTGATTACACGGACAGATTGGTGAAAGGTCATAAACAGTGTAGAGTATAACAGCAGGAATCCTGAGGGCACGGACAGATTGGTGAAATGTAATAAACAGTGTAGAGTATAACAGCAGGAATCCCGATGAAAAGGACAGATTGGTGAAATGTAATAAACAGTGTAGAGTATAACAGCAGGAATCCTGAGGACACGGAGAGATTGGTGAAATGTAATAAACAGTGTAGAGTATAACAGCAGGAATCTTGAGGACACTGACAGATTGGTGAAATGTAATAAACAGTGTAGAGTATAACAGCAGGAATCCCGATGAAAAGGACAGATTGGTGAAATGTAATTAACAGTGTAGAGTATAACAGCAGGAATCCCGATGAAAAGGACAGATTGGTGAAATGTAATAAACAGTGTAGAGTATAACAGCAGGAATCTTGAGGACACTGACAGATTGGTGAAATGTAATAAACAGTGTAGAGTACAACAGCAGGAATCCCGATGAAAAGGACAGATTGGTGAAATGTAATAAACAGTGTAGAGTATAACAGCAGGTATCTTGAGGACACTGACAGATTGGTGAAATGTAATTAACAGTGTAGAGTATAACAGCAGGAATCCTGATGAAAAGGACAGATTGGTGAAATGTAATAAACAGTGTAGAGTATAACAGCAGGAAACTTGAGGACACTGAGAGATTGGTGAAATGTAATAAATAGTGTAGAGTATAACAGCAGGAATCTTGAGGACACTGCCAGATTGGTGAAATGTAATAAACAGGGTAGAGTATAACAGCAGGAATCCTGTGGACACGGGCAGATTGGTGAAATGTAATAAACAGTGTAGAGGATAACAGCAGGAATCCTGTGGACACGGGCAGATTGGTGAAATGTAATAAACAGTGTAGAGTATAACAGCAGGAATCCTGTGGACACGGGCAGATTGGTGAAATTTAATAAATATTGTAGAGTATAACAGCAGGAATCCTGAGGACACTGACAGATTGGTGAAATGTAATAAACAGTGCAGAGTATAACAGCAGGAATACTGTGGACACGGGCAGATTGGTGAAATGTAATAAACAGTGTAGAGTATAACAGCAGGAAACATGAGGACACGGACAGATTGGTGAAATGTAATAAACAGTGTAGAGTATAACAGCAGGAATCCTGTGGACACGGGCAGATTGTTGAAATTTAATAAACAGTGTAGAGTATAACAGCAGGAATCCTGTGGACACGGGCAGATTGGTGAAATGGAATAAACAGTGTAGAGTATAACAGCAGGAATCCTGATGACACAGACAGATTGGTGAAATGTAATAAACAGTGTAGAGTATAACAGCAGGAATCTTCAGGACACGCACAGATTAGTGAAATGTAATAAACAGTGTAGAGTATAACAGCAGGAATCCTGATGAAAAGGACAGATTGTTGAAATGTAATAAACAGTGTAGAGTATAACAGCAGGAATCCTGATGAAAAGGACAGATTGGTGAAATGTAATAAACAGTGTAGAGTATAACAGCAGGAAGACTGATGACACGGACACATTGGTGAAATGGAATAAACAGTGTAGAGTATAACAGCAGGAATCCTGTGGACACGGGGAGATTGGTGAAATGTAATAAACAGTGTAGAGTATAACAGCAGGAATCCTGTGGCCACGGGCAGATTGGTGAAATGAAATAAACAGTGTAGAGTATAACAGCAGGAATACTGTGGACACGGGCAGATTGGTGAAATGTAATAAACAGTGTAGAGTATAACAGCTGGAATCCTGATGAAAAGGACAGATTGGTGAAATGTAATAAACAGTGTAGTGTATAACAGCAGGAATCCTGATGAAAAGGACAGATTGGTGAAATGTAATAAACAGTGTAGAGTATAACAGCAGGAATCCTGATGAAAAGGACAGATTGGTGAAATGTGATAAAGAGTGTGGAGTATAACAGCAGGAATCCAGATGAAAAGGACAGATTGGTGAAATGTGATAAACAGTGTAGAGTATAACAGCAGGAATCCTGATGAAAAGGACAGATTGGTGAAATGTGATAAACAGTGTAGAGTATAACAGCAGGAATCCTGATGAAAAGGACAGATTGGTGAAATGTGATAAACAGTGCAGAGTATAACAGCAGGAATCCTGATGACACTGACAGAATGGTGAAATGTAATAAACAGTGTAGAGTATAACAGCAGGAATCCTGTGGACAGTGACAGGTTGGTGAAATGTAATAAACAGTGTAGAGTATAACAGCAGGAATCCTGTGGACACGGACAGATTGGTGAAATGTAATAAACAGTGTAGAGTATAACATCAGGAATCCTGTGGACACGGACAGATTGGTGAAATGTAATAAACAGTGTAGAGTATAACAGCAGGAATCCTGTGGACACGGACAGATTGGCGAAATGTAATAAACAGTGTAGAGTATAACAGCAGGAATCCTGTGGACACTGACAGATTGGTGAAATGTAATGAACAGTATAGAGTATAACAGCAGGAATCCTGAGGAGACGGACAGATTGTTGAAATGTAATAAACAGTGTAGAGTATAACAGCAGGAATCATGATGAAAAGGACAGATTGGTGAAATGTAATAAAGAGTGTAGAGTATAACAGCAGGAAGACTGATGACACGGACTGATTGGTGAAATGGAATAAACAGTGTAGAGTATAACAGCAGGAATCCTGTGGACACGGGGAGATTGGTGAAATGTAATAAACAGTGTAGAGTATAACAGCAGGAATCCTGTGGCCACGGGCAGATTGGTGAAATGAAATAAACAGTGTAGAGTATAACAGCAGGAATCCTGTGGACACGGGCAGATGGGTGAAATGTAATAAACAGTGTAGAGTATAACAGCAGGAATCCGGTGGACACGGGCAGATTGGTGAGATGTAATAAACAGTGTAGAGTATAACAGCAGGAATCCTGATGAGACAGACAGATTGGTGAAATGTAATAAACAGTGTAGAGTATAACAGCAGGAATCCTGAGGACACGGACAGATTGGAGAAATGTAATAAACAGTGTAGAGTATAACAGCAGGAATCTTGAGGACACGCACAGATTGGTGAAATGTAATAAACAGTGTAGAGTATAACAGCAGGAATCCCGATGAAAAGGACAGATTGGTGAAATGTAATAAACAGTGTAGAGTATAACAGCAGGAATCCTGATTACAAGGACAGATTGGTGAAAGGTCATAAACAGTGTAGAGTATAACAGCCGGAATCCTGTGGACACGGGCAAATTGTTGAAATTTAATAAACAGTGTAGAGTATAACAGCAGGAATCCTGTGGACACGGGCAGATTGGTGAAATGTAATAAACAGTGTAGAGTATAACAGCAGGAATCCTGATGACACAGACAGATTGGTGAAATGTAATAAACAGTGTAGAGTATAACAGCAGGAATCTTCAGGACACGCACAGATTGGTGAAATGTAATAAACAGTGTAGAGTATAACAGCAGGAATCCTGATGAAAAGGACAGTTTGTTGAAATGTAATAAACAGTGTAGAGTATAACAGCAGGAATCCTGATGAAAAGGACAGATTGGTGAAATGTAATAAACAGTGTAGAGTATAACAGCAGGAAGACTGATGACACGGACAGATTGGTGAAATGTAATAAACAGTGTAGAGTATAACAGCAGGAATCCTGTCGACACGGGGAGATTGGTGAAATGTGATAAACAGTGTAGAGTATAACAGCAGGGAGACTGATGACACGGTCAGATAGGTGAAATGAAATAAACAGTGTAGAGTATAACAGCAGGAATCCTGTGGACACGGGCAGATTGGTGCAATGTAATAAACAGTGTAGAGTATAACAGCTGGAATCCTGATGAAAAGGACAGATTGGTGAAATGTAATAAACAGTGTAGAGTATAACAGCAGGAATCCTGATGAAAAGGACAGATTGGTGAAATGTAATAAACAGCGTAGAGTATAACAGCAGGAATCCTGATGAAAAGGACAGATTGGTGAAATGTGATAAAGAGTGTAGAGTATAACAGCAGGAATCCAGATGAAAAGGACAGATTGGTGAAATGTGATAAACAGTGTAGAGTATAACAGCAGGAATCCTGATGAAAAGGACAGATTGGTGAAATGTGATAAACATTGTAGAGTAAAACAGCAGGAATCCTGATGAAAAGGACAGATTGGTGAAATGTGATAAACAGTGTAGAGTATAACAGCAGGAATCATGATGACACTGACAGATTGGTGAAATGTAATAAACAGTGTAGAGTATAACAGCAGGAATCCTGTGGACAGTGACAGGTTGGTGAAATGTAATAAACAGTGTAGAGTATAACAGCAGGAATCCTGTGGACACGGACAGATTGGTGAAATGTAATAAACAGTGTAGAGTATAACAGCAGGAATCCTGTGGACACGGACAGATTGGTGAAATGTAATAAACAGTGTAGAGTATAACAGCAGGAATCCTGTGGACACGGACAGATTGGTGAAATGTAATAAACAGTGTAGAGTATAACAGCAGGAATCCTGATGAAAAGGACAGATTGTTGAAATGTAATAAACAGTGTAGAGTATAACAGCAGGAATCCTGATGAAAAGGACAGATTGGTGAAATGTAATAAAGAGTGTAGAGTATAACAGCAGGAAGACTGATGACACGGACTGATTGGTGAAATGGAATAAACAGTGTAGAGTATAACAGCAGGAATCCTGTGGACACGGGGAGATTGGTGAAATGTAATAAACAGTGTAGAGTATAACAGCAGGAATCCTGTGGCCACGGGCAGATTGGTGAAATGAAATAAACAGTGTAGAGTATAACAGCAGGAATCCTGTGGACACGGGCAGATTGGTGAAATGTACTAAACAGTGTAGAGTATAACAGCAGGAATCCTGATGAGACAGACAGATTGGTGAAATGTAATAAACAGTGTAGAGTATAACAGCAGGAATCCTGAGGACACGGACAGATTGGTGAAATGTAATAAACAGTGTAGAGTATAACAGCAGGAATCTTGAGGACACGCACAGATTGGTGAAATGTAATAAACAGTGTAGAGTATAACAGCAGGAATCCCGATGAAAAGGACAGATTGGTGAAATGTAATAAATAGTGTAGAGTATGACAGCAGGAATCCTGATTACAAGGACAGATTGGTGAAAGGTCATAAACAGTGTAGAGTATAACAGCAGGAATCCTGAGGGCACGGACAGATTGGTGAAATGTAATAAACAGTGTAGAGTATAACAGCAGGAATCCTGATGAAAAGGACAGATTGGTGAAATGTAATAAACAGTGTAGAGTATAACAGCAGGAATCCTGAGGACACGGACAGATTGGTGAAATGTAATAAACAGTGTAGAGTATAACAGCAGGAATCCCGATGAAAAGTTCAGATTGGTGAAATGTAATAAACAGTGTAGAGTATAACAGCAGGAATCCCGATGCAAAGGACCGATTGGTGAAATGTAATTAACAGTGTAGAGTATAACAGCAGGAATCCCGATGAAAAGGACAGATTGGTGAAATGTAATAAACAGTGTATAGGATAACAGCAGGAATCCTGTGGACACGGGCAGATTGGTGAAATGTAATAAACAGTGTAGAGCATAACAGCAGGAATCTTGAGGACACTGACAGATTGGTGAAATGTAATAAACAGTGTAGAGTATAACAGCAGAAATCCCGATGAAAAGGACAGATTGGTGAAATGTAATTAACAGTGTAGAGTATAACAGCAGGAATCCCGATGAAAAGGACAGATTGGTGAATTGTAATAAACAGTGTAGAGTATAACAGCAGGAATCTTGAGGACACTGACAGATTGGTGAAATGTAATAAACAGTGTAGAGTACAACAGCAGGAATCCTGATGAAAAGGACAGATTGGTGAAATGTAATAAACAGTGTAGAGTATATCAGCAGTAATCTTGACAACACTGACAGATTGGTGAAATGTAATTAAAAGTGTGGAGTATAACAGCAGGAATCCTGATGAAAAGGACAGATTGGTGAAACGTAATAAACAGTGTAGAGTATAACAGCAGGAAACTTGAGGACACTGAGAGATTGGTGAAATGTAATAAATAGTATAGAGTATAACAGCAGGAATCTTGAGGACACTGACAGATTGGTGAAATGTAATAAACAGTGTAGAGTATAACAGCAGGAATCCTGTGGACACGGGCAGATTGGTGAAATGTAATAAACAGTGTAGAGGATAACAGCAGGAATCCTGTGGACACAAGCAGATTGGTGAAATGTAATAAACAGTGTAGAGTATAGCAGCAGGAATCCTGATGAAAAGGACAGATTGTTGAAATGTAATAAACAGTGCAGAGTATGACAGCAGGAATCCTGATGAAAAGGACAGATTGGTGAAATGTAATAAAGAGTGTAGAGTATAACAGCAGGAAGACTGATGACACGGACTGATTGGTGAAATGGAATAAACAGTGTAGAGTATAACAGCAGGAATCCTGTGGACACGGGGAGATTGGTGAAATGTAATAAACAGTGTAGAGTATAACAGCAGCAATCCTGTGGCCACGGGCAGATTGGTGAAATGAAATAAACAGTGTAGAGTATAACAGCAGGAATCCTGTGGACACGGGCAGATTGGTGAAATGTAATAAACAGTGTAGAGTATAACAGCAGGAATCCTGATGAGACAGACAGATTGGTGAAATGTAATAAACAGTGTCGAGTATAACAGCAGGAATCCTGAGGACACGGACAGATTGGAGAAATGTAATAAACAGTGTAGAGTATAACAGCAGGAATCTTGAGGACACGCACAGATTGGTGAAATGTAATAAACAGTGTAGAGTATAACAGCAGGAATCCCGATGAAAAGGACAGATTGGTGAAATGTAATAAATAGTGTAGAGTATGACAGCAGGAATCCTGATTACAAGGACAGATTGGTGAAAGGTCATAAACAGTGTAGAGTATAACAGCAGGAATCCTGAGGGCACGGACAGATTGTTGAAATGTAATAAACAGTGTAGAGTATAACAGCAGGAATCCCGATGAAAAGTTCAGATTGGTGAAATGTAATAAACAGTGTAGAGTATAACAGCAGGAATCCTGAGGACACGGAGAGATTGGTGAAATGTAATAAACAGTGTAGAGTATAACAGCAGGAATCTTGAGGACACTGACAGATTGGTGAAATGTAATAAACAGTGTAGAGTATAACAGCAGAAATCCCGATGCAAAGGACAGATTGGTGAAATGTAATTAACAGTGTAGAGTATAACAGCAGGAATCCCGATGAAAAGGACAGATTGGTGAAATGTAATAAACAGTGTAGAGGATAACAGCAGGAATCCTGTGGACACGGGCAGATTGGTGAAATGTAATAAACAGTGTAGAGCATAACAGCAGGAATCTTGAGGACACTGACAGATTGGTGAAATGTAATAAACAGTGTAGAGTATAACAGCAGAAATCCCGATGAAAAGGACAGATTGGTGAAATGTAATTAACAGTGTAGAGTGTAACAGCAGGAATCCCGATGAAAAGGACAGATTGGTCAAATGTAATAAACAGTGTAGAGTATAACAGCAGGAATCTTGAGGACACTGACAGATTGGTGAAATGTAATAAACAGTGTAGAGTACAACAGCAGGAATCCTGATGAAAAGGACAGATTGGTGAAATGTAATAAACAGTGTAGAGTATAACAGCAGGAATCTTGACAACACTGACAGATTGGTGAAATGTAATTAAAAGTGTAGAGTATAACAGCAGGAATCCTGATGAAAAGGACAGATTGGTGAAACGTAATAAACAGTGTAGAGTATAACAGCAGGAAACTTGAGGACACTGAGAGATTGGTGAAATGTAATAAATAGTATAGAGTATAACAGCAGGAATCTTGAGGACACTGACAGATTGGTGAAATGTAATAAACAGTGTAGAGTATAACAGCAGGAATCCTGTGGACACGGGCAGATTGGTGAAATGTAATAAACAGTGTAGAGGATAACAGCAGGAATCCTGTGGACACGGGCAGATTGGTGAATTGTAATAAACAGTGTAGTGTATAACAGCAGGAATCCTGTGGACACGGGCAGATTGGTGAAATTTAATAAACATTGTAGAGTATAACAGCAGGAATCCTGAGGACACTGACAGATTGGTGAAATGTAATAAACAGTGTAGAGTATAACAGCAGGAATCCTGTGGACACGGGCAGATTGGTGAAATGTAATAAACAGTGTAGAGTATAACAGCAGGAAACATGAGGACACGGACAGATTGGTAAAAAGTAATAAACAGTGTAGAGTATAACAGCAGGAATCCTGTGGACACGGGCAGATTGTTGAAATTTAATAAACTGTGTAGAGTATAACAGCAGGAATCCTGTGGACACGGGCAGATTGGTGAAATGTAATAAACAGTGTAGAGTATAACAGCAGGAATCCTGATGACACAGACAGATTGGTGAAATGTAATAAACAGTGTAGAGTATAACAGCAGGAATCTTCAGGACACGCACAGATTGGTGAAATGTAATAAACAGTGTAGAGTATAACAGCAGGAATCCCGATGAAAAGGACAGATTGGTGAAATGTAATAAACAGTGTAGAGTATAACAGCAGGAATCCTGAGTACACGGACAGATTGGTGAAAGGTCATAAACAGTGTAGAGTATAACAGCAGGAATCCTGAGGGCACGGACAGATTGTTGAAATGTAATAAACAGTGTAGAGTATAACAGCAGGAATCCTGATGATACGGACAGATTGGTGAAATGTAATAAACAGTGTAGAGTATAACATCAGGAATCCTGAGGACACGGACAGAATGGTAAAATGTAATAAACAGTGTAGAGCATAACAGCAGGAATCTTGAGGACACTGACAGATTGGTGAAATGTAATAAACAGTGTAGAGTATAACAGCAGAAATCCCGATGAAAAGGACAGATTGGTGAAATGTAATTAACAGTGTAGAGTGTAACAGCAGGAATCCCGATGAAAAGGACAGATTGGTCAAATGTAATAAACAGTGTAGAGTATAACAGCAGGAATCTTGAGGACACTGACAGATTGGTGAAATGTAATAAACAGTGTAGAGTATAACAGCAGGAATCTTGACAACACTGACAGATTGGTGAAATGTAATTAAAAGTGTAGAGTATAACAGCAGGAATCCTGATGAAAAGGACAGATTGGTGAAACGTAATAAACAGTGTAGAGTATAACAGCAGGAAACTTGAGGACACTGAGAGATTGGTGAAATGTAATAAATAGTATAGAGTATAACAGCAGGAATCTTGAGGACACTGACAGATTGGTGAAATGTAATAAACAGTGTAGAGTATAACAGCAGGAATCCTGTGGACACGGGCAGATTGGTGAAATGTAATAAACAGTGTAGAGGATAACAGCAGGAATCCTGTGGACACGGGCAGTTTGGTGAATTGTAATAAACAGTGTAGTGTATAACAGCAGGAATCCTGTGGACACGGGCAGATAGGTGAAATTTAATAAACATTGTAGAGTATAACAGCAGGAATCCTGAGGACACTGACAGATTGGTGAAATGTAATAAACAGTGTAGAGTATAACAGCAGGAATCCTGTGGACACGGGCAGATTGGTGAAATGTAATAAACAGTGTAGAGTATAACAGCAGGAATCCTGTGGACACGGGCAGATTGTTGAAATTTAATAAACTGTGTAGAGTATAACAGCAGGAATCCTGTGGACACGGGCAGATTGGTGAAATGTAATAAACAGTGTAGAGTATAACAGCAGGAATCCTGATGACACAGACAGATTGGTGAAATGTAATAAACAGTGTAGAGTATAACAGCAGGAATCTTCAGGACACGCACAGATTGGTGAAATGTAATAAACAGTGTAGAGTATAACAGCAGGAATCCCGATGAAAAGGACAGATTGGTGAAATGTAATAAACAGTGTAGAGTATAACAGCAGGAATCCTGAGTACACGGACAGATTGGTGAAAGGTCATAAACAGTGTAGAGTATAACAGCAGGAATCCTGAGGGCACGGACAGATTGTTGAAATGTAATAAACAGTGTAGAGTATAACAGCAGGAATCCTGATGATACGGACAGATTGGTGAAATGTAATAAACAGTGTAGAGTATAACATCAGGAATCCTGAGGACACGGACAGAATGGTAAAATGTAATAAACAGTGTAGAGCATAACAGCAGGAATCTTGAGGACACTGACAGATTGGTGAAATGTAATAAACAGTGTAGAGTATAACAGCAGAATTCCCGATGAAAAGGACAGATTGGTGAAATGTAATTAACAGTGTAGAGTATAACAGCAGGAATCCCGATGAAAAGGACAGATTGGTCAAATGTAATAAACAGTGTAGAGTATAACAGCAGGAATCTTGAGGACACTGACAGATTGGTGAAATGTAATAAACAGTGTAGAGTACAACAGCAGGAATCCTGATGAAAAGGACAGATTGGTGAAATGTAATAAAGAGTGTAGAGTATAACAGCAGGAAGACTGATGACACGGACTGATTGGTGAAATGGAATAAACAGTGTAGAGTATAACAGCAGGAATCCTGTGGACACGGGGAGATTGGTGAAATGTAATAAACAGTGTAGAGTATAACAGCAGGAATCCTGAGAACACGGGGAGATTGGTGAAATGTAATAAACAGTGTAGAGTATAACAGCAGGAATCCTGAGAACACGGACAGATTGGTGAAATGTAATAAACAGTGTAGAGTATAACAGCAGGAATCCTGTGGACACGGGGAGATTGGTGAAATGTAATAAACAGTGTAGAGTATAACAGCAGGAATCCTGTGGCCACGGGCAGATTGGTGAAATGAAATAAACAGTGTAGAGTATAACAGCAGGAATCCTGTGGACACGGGCAGATTGGTGAAATGAAATAAACAGTGTAGAGTATAACAGCAGGAATCCTGTGGACGCGGGGAGATTGGTGAAATTTAATAAACAGTGTAGAGTATAACAGCAGGAATCCTGTGGACACGGGGAGATTGGTGAAATGTAATAAATAGTGTAGAGTATAACAGCAGGAATCCTGTGGACACGGGCAGATTGGTGAAATGTAATAAACAGTGTAGAGTATAACAGCAGGAATCCTGATGACACAGACAGATTGGTGAAATGTAATAAACAGTGTAGAGTATAACAGCAGGAATCTTCAGGACACGCACAGATTGGTGAAATGTAATAAACAGTGTAGAGTATAACAGCAGGAATCCTGATGAAAAGGACAGATTGTTGAAATGTAATAAACAGTGTAGAGTATAACAGCAGGATTCCTGATGAAAAGGACAGATTGGTGAAATGTAATAAACAGTGTAGAGTATAACAGCAGGAATCCTGATGAAAAGGACAGATTGGTGAAATGTAATAAACAGTGTAGAGTATAACAGCAGGAATCCTGATGAAAAGGACAGATTGGTGAAATGTAATAAACAGTGTAGAGTATAACAGCAGGAATCCTGATGAAAAGGACAGATTGGTGAAAAGTAATAAACAGTGTAGAGTATAACAGCAGGAATCCAGATGAAAAGGACAGATTGGTGAAAAGTAATAAACAGTGTAGAGTATAACAGCAGGAATCCTGATGAAAAGGACAGATTGGTGAAATGTGATAAACAGTGTAGAGTATAACAGCAGGAATCCTGATGAAAAGGACAGATTGGTGAAATGTGATAAACAGTGTAGAGTATAACAGCAGGAATCCTGATGACACTGACAGATTGGTGAAATGTAATAAACAGTGTCGAATATAACAGCAGGAATCCTGTGGATACTGACAGATTGGTGAAATGTAATAAACAGTGTAGAGTATAACAGCAGGAATCCTGTGGACACGGGCAGATTGGTGAAATGTAATAAACAGTGTAGAGTATAACAGCAGGAATCCTGTGGACACGGACAGATTGGTGAAATGTAATAAACAGTGTAGAGTATAACAGCAGGAATCCTGTGGACACGGACAGATTGGTGAAATGTAATAAACAGTGTAGAGTATAACAGAAGGAATCCTGAGGACACGGACAGATTGGTGAAATGTAATAAACAGTGTAGAGTATAACAGAAGGAATCCTGATGAAAAGGACAGATTGGTGAAATGTAATTAACAGTGTAGAGTATAACAGCAGGAATCCTGATGGCACAGACAGATTGGTGAAATGTAATAAACAGTGTAGAGTATAACAGCAGGAATCCTGTGGACACGGGGAGATTGGTGAAATGTAATAAACAGTGTAGAGTATAACAGCAGGAATCCTGTGGACACGGGCAGATTGGTGAAATGTAATAAACAGTGTAGAGTATAACAGCAGGAATCCTGTGGACACGGGCAGATTGGTGAAATGTAATAAACAGTGTAGAGTATAACAGCAGGAATCCTGATGACACAGACAGATTGGTGAAATGTAATAAACAGTGTAGAGTATAACAGCAGGAATCCTGAGGACACGGACAGATTGGTGAAATGTAATAAACAGTGTAGAGTATAACAGCAGGAATCTTCAGGACACGGACAGATTGGTGAAATGTAATAAACAGTGTAGAGTATAACAGCAGGAATCCTGATGAAAAGGACAGATTGGTGAAATGTAATAAACAGTGTAGAGTATAACAGCAGGAATCCTGATGAAAAGGACAGATTGGTGAAATGTAATAAACAGTGTAGAGTATAACAGCAGGAATCCTGAGGACACGGACAGATTGGTGAAATGTAATAAACAGTGTAGAGTATAACAGCAGGAATCCTGATGAAAAGGACAGATTGGTGAAATGTAATAAACAGTGTAGAGTATAACAGCAGGAATCCTGAGGACACAAGCAGATTGGTGAAATGTAATAAACAGTGTAGAGTATAACAGCAGGAATCCTGAGGACACGGACAGATTGGTGAAATGTAATAAACAGTGTAGAGTATAACAGCAGGAATCCTGATGACAAGGACAGATTGGTGAAATGTAATAAACAGTGTAGAGTATAACAGCAGGAATCCTGATGAAAAGGACAGATTGGTGAAATGTAATAAACAGTGTAGAGTATAACAGCAGGAATCCTGATGACAAGGACAGATTGGTGAAATGTAATAAACAGTGTAGAGTATAACAGCAGGAATCCTGAGGACACGGACAGATTGGTGAAATGTAATAAACAGTGTAGAGTATAACAGCAGGAATCCTGATGAAAAGGACAGATTGGTGAAATGTAATAAACAGTGTAGAGTATAACAGCAGGAATCCTGATGAAAAGGACAGATTGGTGAAATGTAATAAACAGTGTAGAGTATAACAGCAGGAATCCTGATGACACTGACAGATTGGTGAAATGTAATAAACAGTGTAGAGTATAACAGCAGGAATCCTGATGACAAGGACAGATTGGTGAAATGTAATAAACAGTGTAGAGTATAACAGCAGGAATCCTGAGGACACGGACAGATTGGTGAAATGTAATAAACAGTGTAGAGTATAACAGCAGGAATCCTGAGGACACTGACAGATTGGTGAAATGTAATAAACAGTGTAGAGTATAACAGCAGGAATCCTGTGGACACGGACAGATTGGTGAAATGTAATAAACAGTGTAGAGTATAACAGCAGGAATCCTGTGGACACGGGCAGATTGGTGAAATGTAATAAACAGTGTAGAGTATAACAGCAGGAATCCTGATGACACGGACAGATTGGTGAAATGTAATAAACAGTGTAGAGTATAACAGCAGGAATCCTGATGACACGGACAGATTGGTGAAATGTAATAAACAGTGTAGAGTATAACAGCAGGAATCCTGATGACACGGACAGATTGGTGAAATGTAATAAACAGTGTAGAGTATAACAGCAGGAATCCTGTGGACACGGACAGATTGGTGAAATGTAATAAACAGTGTAGAGTATAACAGCAGGAATCCTGTGGACACGGGCAGATTGGTGAAATGTAATAAACAGTGTAGAGTATAACAGCAGGAATCCTGTGGACACGGGCAGATTGGTGAAATGTAATAAACAGTGTAGAGTATAACAGCAGGAATCCTGTGGACACGGACAGATTGGTGAAATGTAATAAACAGTGTAGAGTATAACAGCAGGAATCCTGATGACACGACAGATTGGTGAAATGTAATAAACAGTGTAGAGTATAACAGCAGGAATCCTGAGGACACGGACAGATTGGTGAAATGTAATAAACAGTGTAGAGTATAACAGCAGGAATCCTGAGGACACGGACAGATTGGTGAAATGTAATAAACAGTGTAGAGTATAACAGCAGGAATCCTGATGACAAGGACAGATTGGTGAAATGTAATAAACAGTGTAGAGTATAACAGCAGGAATCCTGATGATACGGACAGATTGGTGAAATGTAATAAACAGTGTAGAGTATAACAGCAGGAATCCTGAGGACACAGACAGATTGGTGAAATGTAATAAACAGTGTAGAGTATAACAGCAGGAATCTTGAGGACACGGACAGATTGGTGAAATGTAATAAACAGTGTAGAGTATAACAGCAGGAATCCTGATGACAAGGACAGATTGGTGAAATGTAATAAACAGTGTAGAGTATAACAGCAGGAATCCTGATGAAAAGGACAGATTGGTGAAATGTAATAAACAGTGTAGAGTATAACAGCAGGAATCCTGTGGACACAAGCAGATTGGTGAAATGTAATAAACAGTGTAGAGTATAACAGCAGGAATCTTGAGGACACTGACAGATTGGTGAAATGTAATAAACAGTGTAGAGTATAACAGCAGGAATCCCGATGAAAAGGACAGATTGGTGAAATGTAATAAACAGTGTAGAGTATAACAGCAGGAATCCCGATGAAAAGGACAGATTGGTGAAATGTAATAAACAGTGTAGAGTATAACAGCAGGAATCTTGAGGACACTGACAGATTGGTGAAATGTAATTAACAGTGTAGAGTATAACAGCAGGAATCCTGATGAAAAGGACAGATTGGTGAAATGTAATAAACAGTGTAGAGTATAACAGCAGGAATCTTGAGGACACTGACAGATTGGTGAAATGTAATAAACAGTGTAGAGTATAACAGCAGGAATCTTGAGGACACTGACAGATTGGTGAAATGTAATAAACAGTGTAGAGTATAACAGCAGGAATCCTGTGGACACGGGCAGATTGGTGAAATGTAATAAACAGTGTAGAGTATAACAGCAGGAATCCTGTGGACACTGACAGATTGGTGAAATGTAATAAACAGTGTAGAGTATAACAGCAGGAATCCTGAGGACACGGACAGATTGGTGAAATGTAATAAACAGTGTAGAGTATAACAGCAGGAATCCTGATGACACGGACAGATTGGTGAAATGTAATAAACAGTGTAGAGTATAACAGCAGGAATCCTGATGACACGGACAGATTGGTGAAATGTAATAAACAGTGTAGAGTATAACAGCAGGAATCCTGTGGACACGGGCAGATTGGTGAAATGTAATAAACAGTGTAGAGTATAACAGCAGGAATCCTGTGGACACGGACAGATTGGTGAAATGTAATAAACAGTGTAGAGTATAACAGCAGGAATCCTGTGGACACGGACAGATTGGTGAAATGTAATAAACAGTGTAGAGTATAACAGCAGGAATCCTGATGAACAGACAGATTGGTGAAATGTAATAAACAGTGTAGAGTATAACAGCAGGAATCCTGAGGACACGGACAGATTGGTGAAATGTAATAAACAGTGTAGAGTATAACAGCAGGAATCCTGAGGACACGGACAGATTGGTGAAATGTAATAAACAGTGTAGAGTATAACAGCAGGAATCCTGATGACACGGACAGATTGGTGAAATGTAATAAACAGTGTAGAGTATAACAGCAGGAATCCTGAGGACACGGACAGATTGGTGAAATGTAATAAACAGTGTAGAGTATAACAGCAGGAATCCTGAGGACACGGACAGATTGGTGAAATGTAATAAACAGTGTAGAGTATAACAGCAGGAATCCTGATGACACGGACAGATTGGTGAAATGTAATAAACAGTGTAGAGTATAACAGCAGGAATCCTGAGGACACGGACAGATTGGTGAAATGTAATAAACAGTGTAGAGTATAACAGCAGGAATCCTGATGAAAAGGACAGATTGGTGAAATGTAATAAACAGTGTAGAGTATAACAGCAGGAATCCTGATGAAAAGGACAGATTGGTGAAATGTAATAAACAGTGTAGAGTATAACAGCAGGAATCCTGATGACACGGACAGATTGGTGAAATGTAATAAACAGTGTAGAGTATAACAGCAGGAATCCTGATGAAAAGGACAGATTGGTGAAATGTAATAAACAGTGTAGAGTATAACAGCAGGAATCCTGATGAAAAGGACAGATTGGTGAAATGTAATAAACAGTGTAGAGTATAACAGCAGGAATCCTGATGACACGGACAGATTGGTGAAATGTAATAAACAGTGTAGAGTATAACAGCAGGAATCCTGATGACACGGACAGATTGGTGAAATGTAATAAACAGTGTAGAGTATAACAGCAGGAATCCTGTGGACACGGACAGATTGGTGAAATGTAATAAACAGTGTAGAGTATAACAGCAGGAATCCTGTGGACACGGACAGATTGGTGAAATGTAATAAACAGTGTAGAGTATAACAGCAGGAATCCTGTGGACACGGGCAGATTGGTGAAATGTAATAAACAGTGTAGAGTATAACAGCAGGAATCCTGTGGACACGGACAGATTGGTGAAATGTAATAAACAGTGTAGAGTATAACAGCAGGAATCCTGTGGACACGGGCAGATTGGTGAAATGTAATAAACAGTGTAGAGTATAACAGCAGGAATCCTGAGGACACGGACAGATTGGTGAAATGTAATAAACAGTGTAGAGTATAACAGCAGGAATCCTGATGAAAAGGACAGATTGGTGAAATGTAATAAACAGTGTAGAGTATAACAGCAGGAATCCTGAGGACACTGACAGATTGGTGAAATGTAATAAACAGTGTAGAGTATAACAGCAGGAATCCTGAGGACACGGACAGATTGGTGAAATGTAATAAACAGTGTAGAGTATAACAGCAGGAATCCTGAGGACACGGACAGATTGGTGAAATGTAATAAACAGTGTAGAGTATAACAGCAGGAATCCTGTGGACACGGGCAGATTGGTGAAATGTAATAAACAGTGTAGAGTATAACAGCAGGAATCCTGATGACACGGACAGATTGGTGAAATGTAATAAACAGTGTAGAGTATAACAGCAGGAATCCTGAGGACACGGACAGATTGGTGAAATGTAATAAACAGTGTAGAGTATAACAGCAGGAATCCTGATGAAAAGGACAGATTGGTGAAATGTAATAAACAGTGTAGAGTATAACAGCAGGAATCCTGATGTAAAGGACAGATTGGTGAAATGTAATAAACAGTGTAGAGTATAACAGCAGGAATCCTGAGAACACGGACAGATTGGTGAAATGTAATAAACAGTGTAGAGTATAACAGCAGGAATCCTGATGAAAAGGTCAGATTGGTGAAATGTAATAAACAGTGTAGAGTATAACAGCAGGAATCCTGAGGACACGGGACAGATTGGTGAAATGTAATAAACAGTGTAGAGTATAACAGCAGGAATCTTGAGGACACTGACAGATTGGTGAAATGTAATAAACAGTGTAGAGTATAACAGCAGGAATCCTGATGAAAAGGACAGATTGGTGAAATGTAATAAACAGTGTAGAGTATAACAGCAGGAATCCTGAGGACACAGACAGATTGGTGAAATGTAATAAACAGTGTAGAGTATAACAGCAGGAATCTTGAGGACACTGACAGATTGGTGAAATGTAATAAACAGTGTAGAGTATAACAGCAGGAATCCTGATGAAAAGGACAGATTGGTGAAATGTAATAAACAGTGTAGAGTATAACAGCAGGAATCCTGATGAAAAGGACAGATTGGTGAAATGTAATAAACAGTGTAGAGTATAACAGCAGGAATCCTGTGGACACGGGCAGATTGGTGAAATGTAATAAACAGTGTAGAGTATAACAGCAGGAATCTTGAGGACACTGACAGATTGGTGAAATGTAATAAACAGTGTAGAGTATAACAGCAGGAACCCGATGAAAAGGACAGATTGGTGAAATGTAATTAACAGTGTAGAGTATAACAGCAGGAATCCTGATGAAAAGGACAGATTGGTGAAATGTAATAAACAGTGTAGAGTATAACAGCAGGAATCTTGACGACACTGACAGATTGGTGAAATGTAATTAACAGTGTAGAGTATAACAGCAGGAATCCTGATGAAAAGGACAGATTGGTGAAATGTAATAAACAGTGTAGAGTATAACAGCAGGAATCTTGAGGACACTGACAGATTGGTGAAATGTAATAAACAGTGTAGAGTATAACAGCAGGAATCTTGAGGACACTGACAGATTGGTGAAATGTAATAAACAGTGTAGAGTATAACAGCAGGAATCCTGTGGACACGGGCAGATTGGTGAAATGTAATAAACAGTGTAGAGTATAACAGCAGGAATCCTGTGGACACTGACAGATTGGTGAAATGTAATAAACAGTGTAGAGTATAACAGCAGGAATCCTGATGAAAAGGACAGATTGGTGAAATGTAATAAACAGTGTAGAGTATAACAGCAGGAATCCTGATGAAAAGGACAGATTGGTGAAATGTAATAAACAGTGTAGAGTATAACAGCAGGAATACTGATGACACGGACAGATTGGTGAAATGTAATAAACAGTGTTGAATATAACAGCAGGAATCCTGTGGACACGGGACGATTGGTGAAATGTAATAAACAGTGTAGAGTATAACAGCAGGAATCCTGTGGCCACGGGCAGATTGGTGAAATGAAATAAACAGTGTAGAGTATAACAGCAGGAATCCTGTGGACACGGGCAGATTGGTGAAATGTAATAAACAGTGTAGAGTATAACAGCAGGAATCCTGATGAGACAGACAGATTGGTGAAATGTAATAAACAGTGTCGAGTATAACAGCAGGAATCCTGAGGACACGGACAGATTGGAGAAATGTAATAAACAGTGTAGAGTATAACAGCAGGAATCTTGAGGACACGCACAGATTGGTGAAATGTAATAAACAGTGTAGAGTATAACAGCAGGAATCCCGATGAAAAGGACAGATTGGTGAAATGTAATAAACAGTGTAGAGTATAACAGCAGGAATCCTGATTACAAGGACAGATTGGTGAAAGGTAATAAACAGTGTAGAGTATAACAGCAGGAATCCTGAGGGCACGGACAGATTGGTGAAATGTAATAAACAGTGTAGAGTATAACAGCAGGAATCCCGATGAAAAGTTCAGATTGGTGAAATGTAATAAACAGTGTAGAGTATAACAGCAGGAATCCTGAGGACACGGAGAGATTGGTGAAATGTAATAAACAGTGTAGAGTATAACAGCAGGAATCTTGAGGACACTGACAGATTGGTGAAATGTAATAAACAGTGTAGAGTATAACAGCAGAAATCCCGATGCAAAGGACAGATTGGTGAAATGTAATTAACAGTGTAGAGTATAACAGCAGGAATTCCGATGAAAAGGACAGATTGGTGAAATGTAATAAACAGTGTAGAGAATAACAGCAGGAATCCTGTGGACACGGGCAGATTGGTGAAATGTAATAAACAGTGTAGAGCATAACAGCAGGAATCTTGAGGACACTGACAGATTGGTGAAATGTAATAAACAGTGTAGAGTATAACAGCAGGAACCCGATGAAAAGGACAGATTGGTGAAATGTAATTAACAGTGTAGAGTATAACAGCAGGAATCCCGATGAAAAGGACAGATTGGTCAAATGTAATAAACAGTGTAGAGTATAACAGCAGGAATCTTGAGGACACTGACAGATTGGTGAAATGTAATTAAAAGTGTAGAGTATAACAGCAGGAATCCTGATGAAAAGGACAGATTGGTGAAACGTAATAAACAGTGTAGAGTATAACAGCAGGAATCTTGACAACACTGACAGATTGGTGAAATGTAATAAACAGTGTAGAGTATAACAGCAGGAATCCTGATGAAAAGGACAGATTGTTAAAATATAATAAACAGTGTAGAGTATAACAGCAGGTATCCCTGAGGACACTGACAATTGGTGAAATGTAATAAACAGTGTAGAGTATAACAGCAGGAATGTTGAGGACACTGACAGATTGGTGAAATGTAATAAACAGTGCAGAGTATAACAGCAGGAATCCTGTGGTCACGGGACAGATTGGTGAAATGTAATAAACAGTGTAGAGTATAACAGCAGGAATCCTGTGGACACGGACAGATTGGTGAAATGTAATAAACAGTGTAGAGTATAACAGCAGGAATCCTGTGGACACGGACAGATTGGTGAAATGTAATAAACAGTGTAGAGTATAACAGCAGGAATCCTGAGGACACGGACAGATTGGTGAAATGTAATAAACAGTGTAGAGTATAACAGCAGGAATCCTGTGGACACGGGCAGATTGGTGAAATGTAATAAACAGTGTAGAGTATAACAGCAGGAATCCTGAGGACACGGACAGATTGGTGAAATGTAATAAACAGTGTAGAGTATAACAGCAGGAATCCTGTGGACACGGACAGATTGGTGAAATGTAATAAACAGTGTAGAGTATAACAGCAGGAATCCTGTGGACACGGACAGATTGGTGAAATGTAATAAACAGTGTAGAGTATAACAGCAGGAATCCTGATGATACGGACAGATGGGTGAAATGTAATAAACAGTGTAGAGTATAACAGCAGGAATCCTGAGGACACGGACAGATTGGTGAAATGTAATAAACAGTGTAGAGTATAACAGCAGGAATCCCGATGAAAAGGACAGATTGGTGAAATGTAATAAACAGTGTAGAGTATAACAGCAGGAATCCTGAGTACACGGACAGATTGGTGAAAGGTCATAAACAGTGTAGAGTATAACAGCAGGAATCCTGAGGACACGGACAGATTGGTGAAATGTAATAAACAGTGTAGAGTATAACAGCAGGAATCCTGATGATACGGACAGATTGGTGAAATGTAATAAACAGTGTAGAGTATAACAGCAGGAATCCTGAGGACACGGACAGATTGGTGAAATGTAATAAACAGTGTAGAGTATAACAGCAGGAATCCTGAGGACACTGACAGATTGGTGAAATGTAATAAACAGTGTAGAGTATAACAGCAGGAATCCTGATGAAAAGGACAGATTGGTGAAATGTAATAAACAGTGTAGAGTATAACAGCAGGAATCCTGATGAAAAGGACAGATTGGTGAAATGTAATAAACAGTGTAGAGTATAACAGCAGGAATCTTGAGGACACTGACAGATTGGTGAAATGTAATAAACAGTGTAGAGTATAACAGCAGGAATCCTGATGAAAAGGACAGATTGGTGAAATGTAATAAACAGTGTAGAGTATAACAGCAGGAATCTTGAGGACACTGACAGATTGGTGAAATGTAATAAACAGTGTAGAGTATAACAGCAGGAATCTTGAGGACACTGACAGATTGGTGAAATGTAATAAACAGTGTAGAGTATAACAGCAGGAATCCTGATGAAAAGGACAGATTGGTGAAATGTAATTAACAGTGTAGAGTATAACAGCAGGAATCCCGATGAAAAGGACAGATTGGTGAAATGTAATAAACAGTGTAGAGTATAACAGCAGGTATCCCTGAGGACACTGACAGATTGGTGAAATGTAATAAACAGTGTAGAGTATAACAGCAGGAATCCTGATGAAAAGGACAGATTGGTGAAATGTAATAAACAGTGTAGAGTATAACAGCAGGAATCTTGAGGACACGGACAGATTGGTGAAATGTAATAAATAGTGTAGAGTATAACAGCAGGAATCCTGAGGACACTGACAGATTGGTGAAATGTAATAAACAGTGTAGAGTATAACAGCAGGAATCCTGTGGACACGGGCAGATTGGTGAAATGTAATAAACAGTGTAGAGTATAACAGCAGGAATCCTGTGGACACTGACAGATTGGTGAAATGTAATAAACAGTGTAGAGTATAACAGCAGGAATCCTGATGAAAAGGACAGATTGGTGAAATGTAATAAACAGTGTAGAGTATAACAGCAGGAATCCTGATGAAAAGGACAGATTGGTGAAATGTAATAACGAGTGTAGAGTATAACAGCAGGAATCCTGATGACACTGACAGATTGGTGAAATGTAATAAACAGTGTAGAGTATAACAGCAGGAATCCTGTGGACACGGGCAGATTGGTGAAATGTAATAAACAGTGTTGAGCATAACAGCAGGAATCCTGTGGACACGGGAAGATTGGTGAAATGTATTAAACAGTGTAGAGTATAACAGCAGGAATCCTGAGGACACAGACAGATTGGTGAAATGTACTAAACAGTGTAGAGTATAACAGCAGGAATCCTGAGGACATGGACAGATTGGTGAAATGTAATTAACAGTGTCGAGTTTGACAGCAGGAATCCTGTGGACACGGACAGATTGGTGAAATGTAATAAACAGTGTAGAGTATAACAGCAGGAATCCTGTGGACACGGACAGATTGGTGAAATGTAATAAACAGTGTAGAGTATAACAGCAGGAATCCTGTGGACACGGGCAGATTGGTGAAATGTAATAAACAGTGTAGAGTATAACAGCAGGAATCATGATGACACGGACAGATTGGTGAAATGTAATAAACAGTGTAGAGTATAACAGCAGGAATCCTGAGGACACGGACAGATTGGTGAAATGTAATAAACAGTGTAGAGTATAACAGCAGGAATCCTGAGGACACGGACAGATTGGTGAAATGTAATAAACAGTGTAGAGTATAACAGCAGGAATCCTGATGAAAAGGACAGATTGGTGAAATGTAATAAACAGTGTAGAGTATAACAGCAGGAATCCTGATGAAAAGGACAGATTGGTGAAATGTAATAAACAGTGTAGAGTATAACAGCAGGAATCCTGAGGGCACGGACAGATTGGTGAAATGTAATAAACAGTGTAGAGTATAACAGCAGGAATCCCGATGAATAGTTCAGATTGGTGAAATGTATTAAACAGTGTAGAGTATAACAGCAGAAATCCTGAGGACACGGAGAGATTGGTGAAATGTAATAAAGAGTGTAGAGTATAACAGCAGGAATCTTGAGGACACTGACAGATTGGTGAAATGTAATAAACAGTGTAGAGTATAACAGCAGGAATCCTGATGCAAAGGACAGATTGGTGAAATGTAATAAACAGTGTAGAGTATAACAGCAGGAATCCTGATGAAAAGGACAGATTGGTGAAATGTAATAAACAGTGTAGAGTATAACAGCAGGAATCCTGTGGACACGGACAGATTGGTGAAATGTAATAAACAGTGTAGAGTATAACAGCAGGAATCCTGATGAAACGGACAGATTGGTGAAATGTAATAAACAGTGTAGAGTATAACAGCAGGAATCCTGTGACACGGACAGATTGGTGAAATGTAATAAACAGTGTAGAGTATAACAGCAGGAATCCTGATGACACGGACAGATTGGTGAAATGTAATAAACAGTGTAGAGTATAACAGCAGGAATCCTGAGGACACTGACAGATTGGTGAAATGTAATAAACAGTGTAGAGTATAACAGCAGGAATCCTGAGGACACTGACAGATTGGTGAAATGTAATAAACAGTGTAGAGTATAACAGCAGGAATCCTGTGGACACGGGCAGATTGGTGAAATGTAATAAACAGTGTAGAGTATAACAGCAGGAATCCTGTGGACACGGACAGATTGGTGAAATGTAATAAACAGTGTAGAGTATAACAGCAGGAATCCTGTGGACACGGGCAGATTGGTGAAATTTAATAAACAGTGTAGAGTATAACAGCAGGAATCCTGAGGACACGGACAGATTGGTGAAATGTAATAAACAGTGTAGAGTATAACAGCAGGAATCCTGTGGACACGGGCAGATTGGTGAAATGTAATAAACAGTGTAGAGTATAACAGCAGGAATCATGAGGATAACGGACAGATTGGTGAAATGTAATAAACAGTGTAGAGTATAACAGCAGGAATCCTGTGGACACGGGCAGATTGGTGAAATGTAATAAACTGTGTAGAGTATAACAGCAGGAATCCTGTGGACACGGGCAGATTGGTGAAATGTAATAAACTGTGTAGAGTATAACAGCAGGAATCCTGTGGACACTGACAGATTGGTGAAATGTAATAAACAGTGTAGAGTATAACAGCAGGAATCTTGAGGACACTGACAGATTGGTGAAATGTAATAAACAGTGTAGAGTATAACAGCAGGAATCCTCTGGACACGGGCAGATTGGTGAAATGTAATAAACAGTGTAGAGTATAACAGCAGGAATCCTGTGGACACGGGCAGATTGGTGAAATGTAATAAACAGTGTAGAGTATAACAGCAGGAATCCTGATGACACAGACAGATTGGTGAAATGTAATAAACAGTGTAGAGTATAACAGCAGGAATCCTGAGGACACGGACAGATTGGTGAAATGTAATAAACAGTGTAGAGTATAACAGCAGGAATCCTGATGATACGGACAGATTGGTGAAATGTAATAAACAGTGTAGAGTATAACAGCAGGAATCCCGATGAAAAGGACAGATTGGTGAAATGTAATAAACAGTGTAGAGTATAACAGCAGGAATCCTGAGGACACGGACAGATTGGTGAAATGTAATAAACAGTGTAGAGTATAACAGCAGGAATCCTGATGACACGGACAGATTGGTGAAATGTAATAAACAGTGTAGAGTATAACAGCAGGAATCCTGATGAAAAGGACAGATTGGTGAAATGTAATAAACAGTGTAGAGTATAACAGCAGGAATCCTGATGAAAAGGACAGATTGGTGAAATGTAATAAACAGTGTAGAGTATAACAGCAGGAATCCTGAGGACACGGACAGATTGGTGAAATGTAATAAACAGTGTAGAGTATAACAGCAGGAATCCTGAGGACACTGACAGATTGGTGAAATGTAATAAACAGTGTAGAGTATAACAGCAGGAATCCTGATGAAACGGACAGATTGGTGAAATGTAATAAACAGTGTAGAGTATAACAGCAGGAATCCTGAGGACACGGACAGATTGGTGAAATGTAATAAACAGTGTAGAGTATAACAGCAGGAATCCTGAGGACACGGACAGATTGGTGAAATGTAATAAACAGTGTAGAGTATAACAGCAGGAATCCTGTGGACACGGGCAGATTGGTGAAATGTAATAAACAGTGTAGAGTATAACAGCAGGAATCCTGTGGACACGGGCAGATTGGTGAAATGTAATAAACAGTGTAGAGTATAACAGCAGGAATCCTGAGGACACGGACAGATTGGTGAAATGTAATAAACAGTGTAGAGTATAACAGCAGGAATCCTGAGGACACGGACAGATTGGTGAAATGTAATAAACAGTGTAGAGTATAACAGCAGGAATCCTGAGGACACGGACAGATTGGTGAAATGTAATAAACAGTGTAGAGTATAACAGCAGGAATCCCGATGAAAAGGACAGATTGGTGAAATGTAATAAACAGTGTAGAGTATAACAGCAGGAATTTGTGGACACGGCAGATTGGTGAAATTTAATAAACAGTGTAGAGTATAACAGCAGGAATCCTGAGGACACGGACAGATTGGTGAAATGTAATAAACAGTGTAGAGTATAACAGCAGGAATCCTGAGGACACTGACAGATTGGTGAAATGTAATAAACAGTGTAGAGTATAACAGCAGGAATCCTGATGAAAAGGACAGATTGGTGAAATGTAATAAACAGTGTAGAGTATAACAGCAGGAATCTTGAGGACACTGACAGATTGGTGAAATGTAATAAACAGTGTAGAGTATAACAGCAGGAATCCTGTGGACACGGGCAGATTGGTGAAATGTAATAAACAGTGTAGAGTATAACAGCAGGAATCCTGTGGACACCGGCAGATTGGTGAAATGTAATAAACAGTGTAGAGTATAACAGCAGGAATCCTGTGGACTCTGACAGATTGGTGAAATGTAATAAACAGTGTAGAGTATAACAGCAGGAATCCTGAGGACACTGACAGATTGGTGAAATGTAATAAACAGTGTAGAGTATAACAGCAGGAATCCTGATGAAAAGGACAGATTGGTGAAATGTAATAAACAGTGTAGAGTATAACAGCAGGAATCCTGAGGACACTGACAGATTGGTGAAATGTAATAAACAGTGTAGAGTATAACAGCAGGAATCTTGAGGACACTGACAGATTGGTGAAATGTAATAAACAGTGTAGAGTATAACAGCAGGAATCCTGTGGACACGGGCAGATTGGTGAAATGTAATAAACAGTGTAGAGTATAACAGCAGGAATCCTGTGGACACGGACAGATTGGTGAAATGTAATAAACAGTGTAGAGTATAACAGCAGGAATCCTGTGGACACAAGCAGATTGGTGAAATGTAATAAACAGTGTAGAGTATAACAGCAGGAATCCTGTGGACACGGGCAGATTGGTGAAATGTAATAAACAGTGTAGAGTATAACAGCAGGAATCCTGATGACACAGACAGATTGGTGAAATGTAATAAACAGTGTAGAGTATAACAGCAGGAATCCTGAGGACACGGACAGATTGGTGAAATGTAATAAACAGTGTAGAGTATAACAGCAGGAATCCTGAGGACACGGACAGATTGGTGAAATGTAATAAACAGTGTAGAGTATAACAGCAGGAATCCTGAGGACACGGACAGATTGGTGAAATGTAATAAACAGTGTAGAGTATAACAGCAGGAATCCTGGGCACACGGACAGATTGGTGAAAGGTCATAAACAGTGTAGAGTATAACAGCAGGAATCCTGATGACACGGACAGATTGGTGAAATGTAATAAACAGTGTAGAGTATAACAGCAGGAATCCTGATGAAAAGGACAGATTGGTGAAATGTAATAAACAGTGTAGAGTATAACAGCAGGAATCCTGAGGACACGGACAGATTGGTGAAATGTAATAAACAGTGTAG
Organism: Carcharodon carcharias; assembly: GCF_017639515.1. Lineage (NCBI taxonomy): Eukaryota > Metazoa > Chordata > Chondrichthyes > Lamniformes > Lamnidae > Carcharodon > Carcharodon carcharias. The sequence continues at coordinate 415,757 of NW_024470782.1, read as the reverse complement.
AGTATAACAGCAGGAATCCTTGAGGACACTGACAGATTGGTGAAATGTAATAAACAGTGTAGAGTATAACAGCAGGAATCTGAGGACACTGACAGATTGGTGAAATGTAATAAACAGTGTAGAGTATAACAGCAGGAATCCTGATGACAAGGACAGATTGGTGAAATGTAATAAACAGTGTAGAGTATAACAGCAGGAATCCTGAGGACACGGACAGATTGGTGAAAAGTAATAAACAGTGTAGAGTATAACAGTAGGAATCCTGAGGACACGGACAGATTGGTGAAATGTAATAAACAGTGTAGAGTATAACAGCAGGAATCCTGTGGACACGGCAGATTGGTGAAATGTAATAAACAGTGTAGAGTATAACAGCAGGAATCCTGTGGACACGGACAGATTGGTGAAATGTAATAAACAGTGTAGAGTATAACAGCAGGAATCCTGAGGACACTGACAGATTGGTGAAATGTAATAAACAGTGTAGAGTATAACAGCAGGAATCCTGATGAAAAGGACAGATTGGTGAAATGTAATAAACAGTGTAGAGTATAACAGCAGGAATCTTGAGGACACTGACAGATTGGTGAAATGTAATAAACAGTGTAGAGTATAACAGCAGGAATCCTGATGAAAAGGACAGATTGGTGAAATGTAATTAACAGTGTAGAGTATAACAGCAGGAATCCTGATGGCACAGACAGATTTGTGAAATGTAATAAACAGTGTAGAGTATAACAGCAGGAATCCTGAGGACACGGACAGATTGGTGAAATGTAATAAACAGTGTAGAGTATAACAGCAGGAATCCTGAGGACACGGACAGATTGGTGAAATGTAATAAACAGTGTAGAGTATAACAGCAGGAATCTGAGGACACGGACAGATTGGTGAAATGTAATAAACAGTGTAGAGTATAACAGCAGGAATCCTGATGAAAAGGACAGATTGGTGAAATGTAATAAACAGTGTAGAGTATAACAGCAGGAATCCTGAGGACACGGACAGATTGGTGAAATGTAATAAACAGTGTAGAGTATAACAGCAGGAATCCTGATGATACGGACAGATTGGTGAAATGTAATAAACAGTGTAGAGTATAACAGCAGGAATCCTGATGAAAAGGACAGATTGGTGAAATGTAATAAACAGTGTAGAGTATAACAGCAGGAATCCTGATGATACGGACAGATTGGTGAAATGTAATAAACAGTGTAGAGTATAACAGCAGGAATCCTGAGGACACGGACAGATTGGTGAAATGTAATAAACAGTGTAGAGTATAACAGCAGGAATCCTGAGGACACTGACAGATTGGTGAAATGTAATAAACAGTGTAGAGTATAACAGCAGGAATCCTGATGAAACGGACAGATTGGTGAAATGTAATAAACAGTGTAGAGTATAACAGCAGGAATCTTGAGGACACGGACAGATTGGTGAAATGTAATAAACAGTGTAGAGTATAACAGCAGGAATCCTGAGGACACGGACAGATTGGTGAAATGTAATAAACAGTGTAGAGTATAACAGCAGGAATCCTGTGGACACGGGCAGATTGGTGAAATGTAATAAACAGTGTAGAGTATAACAGCAGGAATCCTGTGGACACTGACAGATTGGTGAAATGTAATAAACAGTGTAGAGTATAACAGCAGGAATCCTGAGGACACTGACAGATTGGTGAAATGTAATAAACAGTGTAGAGTATAACAGCAGGAATCCTGATGACACGGACAGATTGGTGAAATGTAATAAACAGTGTAGAGTATAACAGCAGGAATCCTGTGGACACGGACAGATTGGTGAAATGTAATAAACAGTGTAGAGTATAACAGCAGGAATCCTGAGGACACGGACAGATTGGTGAAATGTAATAAACAGTGTAGAGTATAACAGCAGGAATCGTGTGGACACGGACAGATTGGTGAAATGTAATAAACAGTGTAGAGTATAACAGCAGGAATCCTGAGGACACTGACAGATTGGTGAAATGTAATAAACAGTGTAGAGTATAACAGCAGGAATACTGTGACACGGACAGATTGGTGAAATGTAATAAACAGTGTAGAGTATAACAGCAGGAATCCTGATGATACAGACAGATTGGTGAAATGTAATAAACAGTGTAGAGTATAACAGCAGGAATCCTGATGATACGGACAGATTGGTGAAATGTAATAAACAGTGTAGAGTATAACAGCAGGAATCCTGATGACACGGACAGATTGGTGAAATGTAATAAACAGTGTAGAGTATAACAGCAGGAATCCTGATGATACGGACAGATTGCTGAAATGTAATAAACAGTGTAGAGTATAACAGAAGGAATCCTGAGGACACGGACAGGTTGGTGAAATGTAATAAACAGTGTAGAGTATAACAGCAGGAATCCTGATGACACGGACAGATTGGTGAAATGTAATAAACAGTGTAGAGTATAACAGAAGGAATCCTGAGGACACGGACAGATTGGTGAAATGTAATAAACAGTGTAGAGTATAACAGCAGGAATCCTGAGGACACAGGACAGATGGGTAAAATATAATAAACAGTGTAGAGTATAACAGCAGGAATCTTGAGGACACTGACAGATTGGTGAAATGTAATAAACAGTGTAGAGTATAACAGCAGGAATCCTGAGGACACGGACAGATTGGTGAAAGGTCATAAACAGTGTAGAGTATAACAGCAGGAATCTTGAGGACACTGACAGATTGGTGAAATGTAATAAACAGTGTAGAGTATAACAGCAGGAATCCTGCGGACACTGACAGATTGGTGAAATGTAATAAACAGTGTAGAGTATAACAGCAGGAATCCTGATGACACGGACAGATTGGTGAAATGTAATAAACAGTGTAGAGTATAACAGCAGGAATCCTGTGGACACTGACAGATTGGTGAAATGTAATAAACAGTGTAGAGTATAACAGCAGGAATCCTGAGGACACGGACAGATTGGTGAAATGTAATAAACAGTGTAGAGTATAACAGCAGGAATCCTGTGGACACGGACAGATTGGTGAAATGTAATAAACAGTGTAGAGTATAACAGCAGGAATCCTGAGGACACTGACAGATTGGTGAAATGTAATAAACAGTGTAGAGTATAACAGCAGGAATCCTGAGGACACTGACAGATTGGTGAAATGTAATAAACAGTGTAGAGTATAACAGCAGGAATCCTGATGAAAAGGACAGATTGGTGAAATGTAATAAACAGTGTAGAGTATAACAGCAGGAATCCTGAGGACACTGACAGATTGGTGAAATGTAATAAACAGTGTAGAGTATAACAGCAGGAATCATGAGGACACGGACAGATTGGTGAAATGTAATAAACAGTGTAGAGTATAACAGCAGGAATCCTGTGGACACGGGCAGATTGGTGAAATGTAATAAACAGTGTAGAGTATAACAGCAGGAATCCTGTGGACACGGGCAGATTGGTGAAATGTAATAAACAGTGTAGAGTATAACAGCAGGAATCCTGATGACACAGACAGATTGGTGAAATGTAATAAACAGTGTAGAGTATAACAGCAGGAATCCTGAGGACACGGACAGATTGGTGAAATGTAATAAACAGTGTAGAGTATAACAGCAGGAATCCTGATGATACGGACAGATTGGTGAAATGTAATAAACAGTGTAGAGTATAACAGCAGGAATCCTGAGGACACGGACAGATTGGTGAAATGTAATAAACAGTGTAGAGTATAACAGCAGGAATCCTGATGAAAAGGACAGATTGGTGAAATGTAATAAACAGTGTAGAGTATAACAGCAGGAATCCTGAGGACACGGACAGATTGGTGAAATGTAATAAACAGTGTAGAGTATAACAGCAGGAATCCTGAGGACACGGACAGATTGGTGAAATGTAATAAACAGTGTAGAGTATAACAGCAGGAATCCTGAGGACACTGACAGATTGGTGAAATGTAATAAACAGTGTAGAGTATAACAGCAGGAATCCTGAGGACACGGACAGATTGGTGAAATGTAATAAACAGTGTAGAGTATAACAGCAGGAATCCTGAGAACACGGACAGATTGGTGAAATGTAATAAACAGTTTAGAGTATAACAGCAGGAATCCTGTGGCCACGGGCAGATTGGTGAAATGTAATAAACAGTGTAGAGTATAACAGCAGGAATCCTGAGGACACGGACAGATTGGTGAAATGTAATAAACAGTGTAGAGTATAACAGCAGGAATCCTGTGGACACGGACAGATTGGTGAAATGTAATAAACAGTGTAGAGTATAACAGCAGGAATCCTGAGGACACGGACAGATTGGTGAAATGTAATAAACAGTGTAGAGTATAACAGCAGGAATCCTGATGACACGGACAGATTGGTGAAATGTAATAAACAGTGTAGAGTATAACAGCAGGAATCCTGAGGACACGGACAGATTGGAGAAATGTAATAAACAGTGTAGAGTATAACAGCAGGAATCCTGTGGACACGGACAGATTGGTGAAATGTAATAAACAGTGTAGAGTATAACAGCAGGAATCCTGTGGACACGGACAGATTGGTGAAATGTAATAAACAGTGTAGAGTATAACAGCAGGAATCCTGTGGACACGGACAGATTGGTGAAATGTAATAAACAGTGTAGAGTATAACAGCAGGAATCCTGAGGACACGGACAGATTGGTGAAATGTAATAAACAGTGTAGAGTATAACAGCAGGAATCCTGAGGACACGGACAGATTGGTGAAATGTAATAAACAGTGTAGAGTATAACAGCAGGAATCCTGAGGACACGGACAGATTGGTGAAATGTAATAAACAGTGTAGAGTATAACAGCAGGAATCCTGTGGACACGGACAGATTGGTGAAATGTAATAAACAGTGTAGAGTATAACAGCAGGAATCCTGATGGACACGGACAGATTGGTGAAATGTAATAAACAGTGTAGAGTATAACAGCAGGAATCCTGAGGACACGGACAGATTGGTGAAATGTAATAAACAGTGTAGAGTATAACAGCAGGAATCCTGAGGACACGGACAGATTGGTGAAATGTAATAAACAGTGTAGAGTATAACAGCAGGAATCCTGTGGACACGGACAGATTGGTGAAATGTAATAAACAGTGTAGAGTATAACAGCAGGAATCCTGAGGACACGGACAGATTGGTGAAATGTAATAAACAGTGTAGAGTATAACAGCAGGAATCCTGTGGACACGGGCAGATTGGTGAAATGTAATAAACAGTGTAGAGTATAACAGCAGGAATCCTGATGACACGGACAGATTGGTGAAATGTAATAAACAGTGTAGAGTATAACAGCAGGAATCCTGAGGACACGGACAGATTGGTGAAATGTAATAAACAGTGTAGAGTATAACAGCAGGAATCCTGTGGACACGGACAGATTGGTGAAATATAATAAACAGTGTAGAGTATAACAGCAGGAATCCTGTGGACACGGACAGATTGGTGAAATGTAATAAACAGTGTAGAGTATAACAGCAGGAATCCTGTGAACACAAGCAGATTGGTGAAATGTAATAAACAGTGTAGAGTATAACAGCAGGAATCCCGATGAAACGGACAGATTGGTGAAATGTAATAAACAGTGTAGAGTATAACATCAGGAATCTTGAGGACACTGACAGATTGGTGAAATGTAATAAACAGTGTAGACTATTACAGCAGGAATCCTGAGGACACGGACAGATTGGTGAAATGTAATAAACAGTGTAGAGTATAACAGCAGGAATCCTGAGGACACGGACAGATTGGTGAAATCTAATAAACAGTGTAGAGTATAACAGCAGGAATCCTGTGGACACGGACAGATTGGTGAAATGTAATAAACAGTGTAGAGTATAACAGCAGGAATCCTGAGGACACGGACAGATTGGTGAAATGTAATAAACAGTGTAGAGTATAACAGCAGGAATCCTGATGACACGGACAGATTGGTGAAATGTAATAAACAGTGTAGAGTATAACAGCAGGAATCCTGATGACAAGGACAGATTGGTGAAATGTAATAAACAGTGTACAGTATAACAGCAGGAATCCTGTGGACACAAACAGATTGGTGAAATGTAATAAACAGTGTAGAGTATAACAGCAGGAATCCTGTGGAAACGGACAGATTGGTGAAATGTAATAAACAGTGTAGAGTATAACAGCAGGAATCCTGAGGACACGGACAGATTGGTGAAATCTAATAAACAGTGTAGAGTATAACAGCAGGAATCCAGAGGACACGGACAGATTGGTGAAATGTAATAAACAGTGTAGAGTATAACAGCAGGAATCCTGAGGACACGGACAGATTGGTGAAATGTAATAAACAGTGTAGAGTATAACAGCAGGAATCCTGAGGACACGGACAGATTGGTGAAATGTAATAAACAGTGTAGAGTATAACAGCAGGAATCCTGATGAAACGGACAGATTGGTGAAATGTAATAAACAGTGTAGAGTATAACAGCAGGAATCCTGATGACACGGACAGATTGGTGAAATGTAATAAACAGTGTAGAGTATAACAGCAGGAATCCTGAGGACACGGACAGATTGGTGAAATGTAATAAACAGTGTAGAGTATAACAGCAGGAATCCCGATGAAATGGACAGATTGGTAAAATATAATTAACAGTGTAGAGTATAACAGCAGTAATCCTGTGGACACAAGCAGATTGGTGAAATGTAATAAACAGTGTAGAGTATAACAGCAGGAATCCTGTGGACACGGACAGATTGGTGAAATGTAATAAACAGTGTAGAGTATAACAGCAGGAATCCTGAGGACACGGACAGATTGGTGAAATGTAATAAACAGTGTAGAGTATAACAGCAGGAATCCTGAGGACACAGACAGATTGGTGAAATGTAATAAACAGTGTAGAGTATAACAGCAGGAATCCTGATGACACGGACAGATTGGTGAAATGTAATAAACAGTGTAGAGTATAACAGAAGGAATCCTGAGGACACGGACAGATTGGTGAAATGTAATAAACAGTGTAGAGTATAACAGCAGGAATCCTGGGCACACTGACAGATTGGTGAAATGTAATAAACAGTGTAGAGTATAACAGCAGGAATCTTGAGGACACTGACAGATTGGTGAAATGTAATAAACAGTGTAGAGTATAACAGCAGGAATCCTGAGGACAAGGACAGATTGGTGAAATGTAATAAACAGTGTAGAGTATAACAGCAGGAATCCTGATGACACGGACCGATTGGTGAAATGTAATAAACAGTGTAGAGTATAACAGCAGGAATCCTGTGGACACGGACAGATTGGTGAAATGTAATAAACAGTGTAGAGTATAACAGCAGGAATCCTGTGGACACGGACAGATTGGTGAAATGTAATAAACAGTGTAGAGTATAACAGCAGGAATCCTGTGGACACGGGCAGATTGGTGAAATGTAATAAACAGTGTAGAGTATAACAGCAGGAATCCTGAGGACACGGACAGATTGGTGAAATGTAATAAACAGTGTAGAGTATAACAGCAGGAATCCTGAGGACACGGACAGATTGGTGAAATGTAATAAACAGTGTAGAGTATAACAGCAGGAATCCTGTGACACGGACAGATTGGTGAAATGTAATAAACAGTGTAGAGTATAACAGCAGGAATCCTGTGGACACGGACAGATTGGTGAAATGTAATAAACAGTGTAGAGTATAACAGCAGGAATCCTGAGGACACGGACAGATTGGTGAAATGTAATAAACAGTGTAGAGTATAACAGCAGGAATCCTGAGGACACGGACAGATTGGTGAAATGTAATAAACAGTGTAGAGTATAACAGCAGGAATCCTGAGGACACGGACAGATTGGTGAAATGTAATAAACAGTGTAGAGTATAACAGCAGGAATCCTGTGGACACGGACAGATTGGTGAAATGTAATAAACAGTGTAGAGTATAACAGCAGGAATCCTGTGGACACGGACAGATTGGTGAAATGTAATAAACAGTGTAGAGTATAACAGCAGGAATCATGAGGACACGGACAGATTGGTGAAATGTAATAAACAGTGTAGAGTATAACAGCAGGAATCCTGAGGACACGGACAGATTGGTGAAATGTAATAAACAGTGTAGAGTATAAAAGCAGGAATCATGAGGACACGGACAGATTGGTGAAATGTAATAAAAAGTGTAGAGTATAACAGCAGGAATCCTGTGGACACGGGCAGATTGGTGAAATGTAATAAACAGTGTAGAGTATAAAAGCAGGAATCATGAGGACACGGACAGATTGGTGAAATGTAATAAACAGTGTAGAGTATAACAGCAGGAATCCTGATGACACGGACAGATTGGTGAAATGTAATAAACAGTGTAGAGTATAACAGCAGGAATCCTGAGGACACGGACAGATTGGTGAAATGTAATAAACAGTGTAGAGTATAACAGCAGGAATCCTGAGAACACAGACAGATTGGTGAAATGTAATAAACAGTGTAGAGTATAACAGCAGGAATCCTGAGGACACGGACAGATTGGTGAAATGTAATAAACAGTGTAGAGTATAACAGCAGGAATCCTGATGACACGGACAGATTGGTGAAATGTAATAAACAGTGTAGAGTATAACAGCAGGAATCTGAGGACACTGACAGATTGGTGAAATGTAATAAACAGTGTAGAGTATAACAGCAGGAATCCTGAGGACACTGACAGATTGGTGAAATGTAATAAACAGTGTAGAGTATAACAGCAGGAATCCTGATGACACGGACAGATTGGTGAAAGGTCATAAACAGTGTAGAGTATAACAGCAGGAATCCTGAGGACACGGACAGATTGGTGAAATGTAATAAACAGTGTAGAGTATAACAGCAGGAATCATGAGGACACGGACAGATTGGTGAAATGTAATAAAAAGTGTAGAGTATAACAGCAGGAATCCTGTGGACACGGACAGATTGGTGAAATGTAATAAACAGTGTAGAGTATAACAGCAGGAATCCTGAGGACACGGACAGATTGGTGAAATGTAATAAACAGTGTAGAGTATAACAGCAGGAATCCTGAGGACACGGACAGATTGGTGAAATGTAATAAACAGTGTAGAGTATAACAGCAGGAATCCTGAGGACACGGACAGATTGGTGAAATGTAATAAACAGTGTAGAGTATAACAGCAGGAATCCTGAGGACACGGACAGATTGGTGAAATGTAATAAACAGTGTAGAGTATAACAGCAGGAATCCTGATGACACGGACAGATTGGTGAAATGTAATAAACAGTGTAGAGTATAACAGCAGGAATCCTGAGGACACGGACAGATTGGTGAAATGTAATAAACAGTGTAGAGTATAACAGCAGGAATCCTGTGGACACGGACAGATTGGTGAAATGTAATAAACAGTGTAGAGTATAACAGCAGGAATCCTGATGAAAAGGACAGATTGGTGAAATGTAATAAACAGTGTAGAGTATAACAGCAGGAATCCTGAGGACACGGACAGATTGGTGAAATGTAATAAACAGTGTAGAGTATAACAGCAGGAATCCTGAGAACACGGACAGATTGGTGAAATGTAATAAACAGTGTAGAGTATAACAGCAGGAATCCTGAGGACACGGACAGATTGGTGAAATGTAATAAACAGTGTAGAGTATAACAGCAGGAATCCTGATGACAAGGACAGATTGGTGAAATGTAATAAACAGTGTAGAGTATAACAGCAGGAATCCTGAGGACACGGACAGATTGGTGAAATGTAATAAACAGTGTAGAGTATAACAGCAGGAATCCTGTGGACACGGACAGATTGGTGAAATGTAATAAACAGTGTAGAGTATAACAGCAGGAATCCTGAGGACACGGACAGATTGGAGAAATGTAATAAACAGTGTAGAGTATAACAGCAGGAATCCTGTGACACGGACAGATTGGTGAAATGTAATAAACAGTGTAGAGTATAACAGCAGGAATCCTGTGGACACGGGCAGATTGGTTAAATGTAATAAACAGTGTAGAGTATAACAGCAAGAATCCTGAGGACACGGACAGATTGGAGAAATGTAATAAACAGTGTAGAGTATAACAGCAGGAATCTTGAGGACATGCACAGATTGGTGAAATGTAATAAACAGTGTGGAGTATAACAGCAGGAATCCTGATGAAACGGACAGATTGGTGAAATGTAATAAACAGTGTAGAGTATAACAGCAGGAAACCTGTGGACACGGGCAGATTGGTGAAATGTAATAAACAGTGTAGAGTATAACAGCAGGAATCCTGAGGACACGGACAGATTGGTGAAATGTAATAAACAGTGTAGAGTATAACAGCAGGAATCCTGATGATACGGACAGATTGGTGAAATGTAATAAACAGTGTAGAGTATAACAGCAGGAATCCTGAGGACACGGACAGATTGGTGAAATGTAATAAACAGTGTAGAGTATAACAGCAGGAATCCTGAGGACACGGACAGATTGGTGAAATGTAATAAACAGTGTAGAGTATAACAGCAGGAATCCTGAGGACACGGACAGATTGGTGAAATGTAATAAACAGTGTAGAGTATAACAGCAGGAATCCTGAGGACACGGACAGATTGGTGAAATGTAATAAACAGTGTAGAGTATAACAGCAGGAATCCTGAGGACACGGACAGATTGGTGAAATGTAATAAACAGTGTAGAGTATAACAGCAGGAATCCTGATGACACGGACAGATTGGTGAAATGTAATAAACAGTGTAGAGTATAACAGCAGGAATCCTGTGGACACGGACAGATTGGTGAAATGTAATAAACAGTGTAGAGTATAACAGCAGGAATCCTGAGGACACGGACAGATTGGTGAAATGTAATAAACAGTGTAGAGTATAACAGCAGGAATCCTGTGACACGGACAGATTGGTGAAATGTAATAAACAGTGTAGAGTATAACAGCAGGAATCCTGAGGACACGGACAGATTGGTGAAATGTAATAAACAGTGTAGAGTATAACAGCAGGAATCCTGTGGACACGGACAGATTGGTGAAATGTAATAAACAGTGTAGAGTATAACAGCAGGAATCCTGAGGACACGGACAGATTGGTGAAATGTAATAAACAGTGTAGAGTATAACAGCAGGAATCCTGAGGACACGGACAGATTGGTGAAATGTAATAAACAGTGTAGAGTATAACAGCAGGAATCCTGAGGACACGGACAGATTGGTGAAATGTAATAAACAGTGTAGAGTATAACAGCAGGAATCCTGATGACACGGACAGATTGGTGAAATGTAATAAACAGTGTAGAGTATAACAGCAGGAATCCTGAGGACACGGACAGATTGGTGAAATGTAATTAACAGTGTAGAGTATAACAGCAGGAATCCCGATGAAAAGGACAGATTGGTGAAATGTAATAAACAGTGTAGAGTATAACAGCAGGAATCCTGTGGACACTGACAGATTGGTGAAATGTAATAAACAGTGTAGAGTATAACAGCAGGAATCCTTGAGGACACTGACAGATTGGTGAAATGTAATAAACAGTGTAGAGTATAACAGCAGGAATCCTGATGACAAGGACAGATTGGTGAAATGTAATAAACAGTGTAGAGTATAACAGCAGGAATCCTGAGGACACGGACAGATTGGTGAAATGTAATAAACAGTGTAGAGTATAACAGCAGGAATCCTGAGGACACGGACAGATTGGTGAAATGTAATAAACAGTGTAGAGTATAACAGCAGGAATCCTGTGACACGGACAGATTGGTGAAATGTAATAAACAGTGTAGAGTATAACAGCAGGAATCCTGAGGACACGGACAGATTGGTGAAATGTAATAAACAGTGTAGAGTATAACAGCAGGAATCCTGAGGACACGGACAGATTGGTGAAATGTAATAAACAGTGTAGAGTATAACAGCAGGAATCCTGAGGACACGGACAGATTGGTGAAATGTAATAAACAGTGTAGAGTATAACAGCAGGAATCCTGTGGACACGGACAGATTGGTGAAATGTAATAAACAGTGTAGAGTATAACAGCAGGAATCCTGTGGACACGGACAGATTGGTGAAATGTAATAAACAGTGTAGAGTATAACAGCAGGAATCCTGTGGACACGGACAGATTGGTGAAATGTAATAAACAGTGTAGAGTATAACAGCAGGAATCCTGAGGACACGGACAGATTGGTGAAATGTAATAAACAGTGTAGAGTATAACAGCAGGAATCCTGAGGACACGGACAGATTGGTGAAATGTAATAAACAGTGTAGAGTATAACAGCAGGAATCCTGAGGACACGGACAGATTGGTGAAATGTAATAAACAGTGTAGAGTATAACAGCAGGAATCCTGAGGACACGGACAGATTGGTGAAATGTAATAAACAGTGTAGAGTATAACAGCAGGAATCCTGATGAAACGGACAGATTGGTGAAATGTAATAAACAGTGTAGAGTATAACAGCAGGAAACCTGAGGACACGGACAGATTGGTGAAATGTAATAAACAGTGTAGAGTATAACAGCAGGAATCATGAGGACACGGACAGATTGGTGAAATGTAATAAACAGTGTAGAGTATAACAGCAGGAATCCTGATGGCACAGACAGATTTGTGAAATGTAATAAACAGTGTAGAGTATAACAGCAGGAATCCTGAGGACACGGACAGATTGGTGAAATGTAATAAACAGTGTAGAGTATAACAGCAGGAATCCTGTGGACACGGACAGATTGGTGAAATGTAATAAACAGTGTAGAGTATAACAGCAGGAATCCTGATGACACGGACAGATTGGTGAAATGTAATAAACAGTGTAGAGTATAACAGCAGGAATCCTGTGAACACGGACAGATTGGTGAAATGTAATAAACAGTGTAGAGTATAACAGCAGGAATCCTGAGGACACTGACAGATTGGTGAAATGTAATAAACAGTGTAGAGTATAACAGCAGGAATCCTGATGACACGGACAGATTGGTGAAATCTAATAAACAGTGTAGAGTATAACAGCAGGAATCCTGAGGACACGGACAGATTGGTGAAATGTAATAAACAGTGTAGAGTATAACAGCAGGAATCCTGAGGACACGGACAGATTGGTGAAATGTAATAAACAGTGTAGAGTATAACAGCAGGAATCCTGAGGACACGGACAGATTGGTGAAATGTAATAAACAGTGTAGAGTATAACAGCAGGAATCCTGAGGACACGGACAGATTGGTGAAATGTAATAAACAGTGTAGAGTATAACAGCAGGAATCCTGAGGACACGGACAGATTGGTGAAATGTAATAAACAGTGTAGAGTATAACAGCAGGAATCCTGAGGACACGGACAGATTGGTGAAATGTAATAAACAGTGTAGAGTATAACAGCAGGAATCCTGAGGACACGGACAGATTGGTGAAATGTAATAAACAGTGTAGAGTATAACAGCAGGAATCCTGATGACACGGACAGATTGGTGAAATGTAATAAACAGTGTAGAGTATAACAGCAGGAATCCTGAGGACACGGACAGATTGGTGAAATGTAATAAACAGTGTAGAGTATAACAGCAGGAATCCTGAGGACACGGACAGATTGGTGAAATGTAATAAACAGTGTAGAGTATAACAGCAGGAATCCTGAGGACACGGACAGATTGGTGAAATGTAATAAACAGTGTAGAGTATAACAGCAGGAATCCTGTGGACACGGACAGATTGGTGAAATGTAATAAACAGTGTAGAGTATAACAGCAGGAATCCTGAGGACACGGACAGATTGGTGAAATGTAATAAACAGTGTAGAGTATAACAGCAGGAATCCTGAGGACACGGACAGATTGGTGAAATGTAATAAACAGTGTAGAGTATAACAGCAGGAATCCTGAGGACACGGACAGATTGGTGAAATGTAATAAACAGTGTAGAGTATAACAGCAGGAATCCTGAGGACACGGACAGATTGGTGAAATGTAATAAACAGTGTAGAGTATAACAGCAGGAATCCTGAGGACACGGACAGATTGGTGAAATGTAATAAACAGTGTAGAGTATAACAGCAGGAATCCTGAGGACACGGACAGATTGGTGAAATGTAATAAACAGTGTAGAGTATAACAGCAGGAATCCTGAGGACACGGACAGATTGGTGAAATGTAATAAACAGTGTAGAGTATAACAGCAGGAATCCTGAGGACACGGACAGATTGGTGAAATGTAATAAACAGTGTAGAGTATAACAGCAGGAATCCTGAGGACACGGACAGATTGGTGAAATGTAATAAACAGTGTAGAGTATAACAGGAGGAATCCTGTGGACACGGACAGATTGGTGAAATGTAATAAACAGTGTAGAGTATAACAGCAGGAATCGTGTGGACACGGACAGATTGGTGAAATGTAATAAACAGTGTAGAGTATAACAGCAGGAATCGTGTGGACACGGACAGATTGGTGAAATGTAATAAACAGTGTAGAGTATAACAGCAGGAATCCTGTGGACACGGACAGATTGGTGAAATGTAATAAACAGTGTAGAGTATAACAGCAGGAATCCTGAGGACACGGACAGATTGGTGAAATGTAATAAACAGTGTAGAGTATAACAGCAGGAATCCTGAGGACACAGACAGATTGGTGAAATGTAATAAACAGTGTAGAGTATAACAGCAGGAATCCTGTGGACACGGACAGATTGGTGAAATGTAATAAACAGTGTAGAGTATAACAGCAGGAATCCTGCGGACAAGGACAGATTGGTGAAATGTAATAAACAGTGTAGAGTATAACAGCAGGAATCCTGAGGACACGGACAGATTGGTGAAATGTAATAAACAGTGTAGAGTATAACAGCAGGAATCCTGAGGACACGGACAGATTGGTGAAATGTAATAAACAGTGTAGAGTATAACAGCAGGAATCCTGAGGACACGGACAGATTGGTGAAATGTAATAAACAGTGTAGAGTATAACAGCAGGAATCCTGTGGACACGGGCAGATTGGTGAAATGTAATAAACAGTGTAGAGTATAACAGCAGGAATCCTGAGGACACGGACAGATTGGTGAAATGTAATAAACAGTGTAGAGTATAACAGCAGGAATCCTGAGGACACGGACAGATTGGTGAAATGTAATAAACAGTGTAGAGTATAACAGCAGGAATCCTGAGGACACGGACAGATTGGTGAAATGTAATAAACAGTGTAGAGTATAACAGCAGGAATCATGAGGACACGGACAGATTGGTGAAATGTAATAAACAGTGTAGAGTATAACAGCAGGAATCCTGTGGACACGGACAGATTAGTGAAATGTAATAAATATTGTAGAGTATAACAGCAGGAATACTGATGACACGACAGATTGGTGAAATGTAATAAACAGTGTAGAGTATAACAGCAGGAATCCTGAGGACACGGACAGATTGGTGAAATGTAATAAACAGTGTAGAGTATAACAGAAGGAATCCTGAGGACACGGACAGATTGGTGAAATGTAATAAACAGTGTAGAGTATAACAGCAGGAATCCTGGGCACACTGACAGATTGGTGAAATGTAATAAACAGTGTAGAGTATAACAGCAGGAATCCTGATGACACGGACAGATTGGTGAAATGTAATAAACAGTGTAGAGTATAACAGAAGGAATCCTGAGGACACGGACAGATTGGTGAAATGTAATAAACAGTGTAGAGTATAACAGCAGGAATCCTGAGGACACGGACAGATTGGTGAAATGTAATAAACAGTGTAGAGTATAACAGCAGGAATCCTGAGGACACGGACAGATTGGTGAAATGTAATAAACAGTGTAGAGTATAACAGCAGGAATCCTGAGGACACGGACAGATTGGTGAAATGTAATAAACAGTGTAGAGTATAACAGCAGGAATCCTGAGGACACTGACAGATTGGTGAAATGTAATAAACAGTGTAGAGTATAACAGCAGGAATCCTGAGGACACGGACAGATTGGTGAAATGTAATAAACAGTGTAGAGTATAACAGCAGGAATCCTGAGGACACGGACAGATTGGTGAAATGTAATAAACAGTGTAGAGTATAACAGCAGGAATCCTGAGGACACTGACAGATTGGTGAAATGTAATAAACAGTGTAGAGTATAACAGCAGGAATCCTGTGGACACGGGCAGATTGGTGAAATGTAATAAACAGTGTAGAGTATAACAGCAGGAATCCTGAGGACACGGACAGATTGGTGAAATGTAATAAACAGTGTAGAGTATAACAGCAGGAATCCTGATGATACGGACAGATTGGTGAAATGTAATAAACAGTGTAGAGTATAACAGCAGGAATCCTGTGGACACGGACAGATTGGTGAAATGTAATAAACAGTGTAGAGTATAACAGCAGGAATCCTGAGGACACGGACAGATTGGTGAAATGTAATAAACAGTGTAGAGTATAACAGCAGGAATCCTGCGGACACGGACAGATTGGTGAAATGTAATAAACAGTGTAGAGTATAACAGCAGGAATCATGAGGACACGGACAGATTGGTGAAATGTAATAAACAGTGTAGAGTATAACAGCAGGAATCCTGAGGACGCGGACAGATTGGTGAAATGTAATAAACAGTGTAGAGTATAACAGCAGGAATCCTGTGGACACGGACAGATTGGTGAAATGTAATAAACAGTGTAGAGTATAACAGCAGGAATCCTGAGGACACGGACAGATTGGTGAAATGTAATAAACAGTGTACAGTATAACAGGAGGAATCCTGTGGACACGGACAGATTGGTGAAATGTAATAAACAGTGTAGAGTATAACAGCAGGAATCCTGTGGACACAGACAGATTGGTGAAATGTAATAAACAGTGTAGAGTATAACAGCAGGAATCCTGAGGACACGGACAGATTGGTGAAATGTAATAAACAGTGTAGAGTATAACAGCAGGAATCCTGTGACAAGGACAGATTGGTGAAATGTAATAAACAGTGTAGAGTATAACAGCAGGAATCCTGAGGACACGGACAGATTGGTGAAATGTAATAAACAGTGTAGAGTATAACAGCAGGAATCCTGAGGACACGGACAGATTGGTGAAATGTAATAAACAGTGTAGAGTATAACAGCAGGAATCCTGTGACACGGACAGATTGGTGAAATGTAATAAACAGTGTAGAGTATAACAGCAGGAATCCTGAGGACACAGGACAGATTGGTGAAATGTAATAAACAGTGTAGAGTATAACAGCAGGAATCGTGTGGACAAGGACAGATTGGTGAAATGTAATAAACAGTGTAGAGTATAACAGCAGGAATCCTGAGGACACTGACAGATTGGTGAAATGTAATAAACAGTGTAGAGTATAACAGCAGGAATCCTGATGACACGGACAGATTGGTGAAATGTAATAAACAGTGTAGAGTATAACAGCAGGAATCCTGTGGACACGGACAGATTGGTGAAATGTAATAAACAGTGTAGAGTATAACAGCAGGAATCCTGTGGACACAGGCAGATTGGTGAAATGTAATAAACAGTGTAGAGTATTACAGCAGGAATCCTGAGGACACAGACAGATTGGTGAAATGTAATAAACAGTGTAGAGTATAACAGCAGGAATCCTGAGGACACGGACAGATTGGTGAAATGTAATAAACAGTGTAGAGTATAACAGCAGGAATCCTGAGGACACGGACAGATTGGTGAAATGTAATAAACAGTGTAGAGTATAACAGCAGGAATCCTGAGGACACTGACAGATTGGTGAAATGTAATAAACAGTGTAGAGTATAACAGCAGGAATCCTGAGGACACGGACAGATTGGTGAAATGTAATAAACAGTGTAGAGTATAACAGCAGGAATCCTGAGGACACGGACAGATTGGTGAAATGTAATAAACAGTGTAGAGTATAACAGCAGGAATCCTGAGGACACGGACAGATTGGTGAAATGTAATAAACAGTGTAGAGTATAACAGCAGGAATCCTGAGGACACGGACAGATTGGTGAAATGTAATAAACAGTGTAGAGTATAACAGCAGGAATCCTGAGGACACGGACAGATTGGTGAAATGTAATAAACAGTGTAGAGTATAACAGCAGGAATCCTGAGGACACGGACAGATTGGTGAAATGTAATAAACAGTGTAGAGTATAACAGCAGGAATCCTGTGGACACGGACAGATTGGTGAAATGTAATAAACAGTGTAGAGTATAACAGCAGGAATCCTGAGGACACGGACAGATTGGTGAAATGTAATAAACAGTGTAGAGTATAACAGCAGGAATCCTGAGGACACGGACAGATTGGTGAAATGTAATAAATAGTGTAGAGTATAACAGCATTAATACTGATGAACAGGACAGATTGGTGAAATGTAATAAACAGTGTAGATTATAACAGCAGGAATCCTGATGATACGGACAGATTGGTGAAATGTAATAAACAGTGTAGAGTATAACAGCAGGAATCCTGATGACAAGGACAGATTGGTGAAAAGTAATAAACAGTGTAGAGTATAACAGCAGGAATCCTGTGGACACGGGCAGATTGGTGAAAAGTAATAAACAGTGTAGAGTATAACAGCAGGAATCCTGAGGACAAGGACAGATTGGTGAAAAGTAATAAACAGTGTAGAGTATAACAGCAGGAATCCTGATGAAAAGGACAGATTGGTGAAATGTAATAAACAGTGTAGAGTATAACAGCAGGAATCCTGAGAACACGGACAGATTGGTGAAATGTAATAAACAGTGTAGAGTATAACAGCAGGAATCCTGTGGACACAAGCAGATTGGTGAAATGTAATAAACAGTGTAGAGTATAACAGCAGGAATCCTGTGGACACGGACAGATTGGTGAAATGTAATAAACAGTGTAGAGTATAACAGCAGGAATCCTGAGGACACGGACAGATTGGTGAAATGTAATAAACAGTGTAGAGTATAACAGCAGGAATCCTGTGGACACGGACAGATTGGTGAAATGTAATAAACAGTGTAGAGTATAACAGCAGGAATCCTGAGGACACGGACAGATTGGTGAAATGTAATAAACAGTGTAGAGTATAACAGCAGGAATCCTGAGGACACGGACAGATTGGTGAAATGTAATAAACAGTGTAGAGTATAACAGCAGGAATCCTGAGGACACTGACAGATTGGTGAAATGTAATAAACAGTGTAGAGTATAACAGCAGGAATCCTGAGGACACTGACAGATTGGTGAAATGTAATAAACAGTGTAGAGTATAACAGCAGGAATCCTGAGGACACGGACAGATTGGTGAAATGTAATAAACAGTGTAGAGTATAACAGCAGGAATCCTGTGGACACGGGCAGATTGGTGAAATGTAATAAACAGTGTAGAGTATAACAGCAGGAATCCTGTGGACACGGACAGATTGGTGAAATGTAATAAACAGTGTAGAGTATAACAGCAGGAATCCTGCGGACACTGACAGATTGGTGAAATGTAATAAACAGTGTAGAGTATAACAGCAGGAATCCTGTGGACACGGGCAGATTGGTGAAATGTAATAAACAGTGTAGAGTATAACAGCAGGAATCCTGTGGACACGGACAGATTGGTGAAATGTAATAAACAGTGTAGAGTATAACAGCAGGAATCCTGAGGACACGGACAGATTGGTGAAATGTAATAAACAGTGTAGAGTATAACAGCAGGAATCCTGAGGACACGGACAGATTGGTGAAATGTAATAAACAGTGTAGAGTATAACAGCAGGAATCCTGAGGACACGGACAGATTGGTGAAATGTAATAAACAGTGTAGAGTATAACAGCAGGAATCCTGAGAACACAGACAGATTGGTGAAATGTAATAAACAGTGTAGAGTATAACAGCAGGAATCCTGTGGACACGGACAGATTAGTGAAATGTAATAAACAGTGTAGAGTATAACAGCAGGAATCCTGTGGACACGGACAGATTGGTGAAATGTAATAAACAGTGTAGAGTATAACAGCAGGAATCCTGTGGACACGGACAGATTGGTGAAATGTAATAAACAGTGTAGAGTATAACAGCAGGAATCCTGAGGACACGGACAGATTGGTGAAATGTAATAAACAGTGTAGAGTATAACAGCAGGAATCCTGAGGACACGGACAGATTGGTGAAATGTAATAAACAGTGTAGAGTATAACAGCAGGAATCCTGAGGACACGGACAGATTGGTGAAATGTAATAAACAGTGTAGAGTATAACAGCAGGAATCCTGTGACACGGACAGATTGGTGAAATTTAATAAACAGTGTAGAGTATAACAGCAGGAATCCTGTGGACTCAAGCAGATTGGTGAAATGTAATAAACTGTGTAGAGTATAACAGCAGGAATCCTGTGGACACGGGCAGATTGCTGAAATGTAATAAGCAGTGAAGAGTATAACAGCAGGAATCCTGATGACACGGACAGATTGGTGAAATGTAATAAACAGTGTAGAGTATAACAGCAGGAATCCTGAGGACACGGACAGATTGGTGAAATGTAATAAACAGTGTAGAGTATAACAGCAGGAATCTTGAGGACACTGACAGATTGGTGAAATGTAATAAACAGTGTAGAGTATAACAGCAGGAATCCTGAGGACACGGACAGATTGGTGAAATGTAATAAACAGTGTAGAGTATAACAGCAGGAATCCTGAGGACACTGACAGATTGGTGAAATGTAATAAACAGTGTAGAGTATAACAGCAGGAATCCTGATGACACGGACAGATTGGTGAAATGTAATAAACAGTGTAGAGTATAACAGCAGGAATCTTGAGGACACTGACAGATTGGTGAAATGTAATAAACAGTGTAGAGTATAACAGCAGGAATCCTGAGGACACGGACAGATTGGTGAAATGTAATAAACAGTGTAGAGTATAACAGCAGGAATCCTGAGGACACGGACAGATTGGTGAAATGTAATAAACAGTGTAGAGTATAACAGCAGGAATCCCGATGAAAAGGACAGATTGGTGAAATGTAATAAACAGTGTAGAGTATAACAGCAGGAATCCTGTGGACACGGACAGATTGGTGAAATGTAATAAACAGTGTAGAGTATAACAG
The DNA here is from genome assembly GCF_017639515.1 of Carcharodon carcharias. Taxonomy (NCBI): domain Eukaryota; kingdom Metazoa; phylum Chordata; class Chondrichthyes; order Lamniformes; family Lamnidae; genus Carcharodon; species Carcharodon carcharias. The sequence continues at coordinate 394,710 of NW_024470782.1, read as the reverse complement.
CAGGAATCCTGAGGACCCGGCAGATTTTTGAAATGTAATAAACAGTGTAGAGTATAACAGCAGGAATCCTGATGACACGGACAGATTGGTGAAATGTAATAAACAGTGTAGAGTATAACAGCAGGAATCCTGAGGACACGGACAGATTGGTGAAATGTAATAAACAGTGTAGAGTATAACAGCAGGAATCCTGAGGACACGGACAGATTGGTGAAATGTAATAAACAGTGTAGAGTATAACAGCAGGAATCCTGTGGACACGGACAGATTGGTGAAATGTAATAAACAGTGTAGAGTATAACAGCAGGAATCCTGAGGACACGGACAGATTGGTGAAATGTAATAAACAGTGTAGAGTATAACAGCAGGAATCCTGAGGACACGGACAGATTGGTGAAATGTAATAAACAGTGTAGAGTATAACAGCAGGAATCCTGTGGACACGGACAGATTGGTGAAATGTAATAAACAGTGTAGAGTATAACAGCAGGAATCCTGAGGACACGGACAGATTGGTGAAATGTAATAAACAGTGTAGAGTATAACAGCAGGAATCCTGTGGACACGGACAGATTGGTGAAATGTAATAAACAGTGTAGAGTATAACAGCAGGAATCCTGAGGACAACGGACAGATTGGTGAAATGTAATAAACAGTGTAGAGTATAACAGCAGGAATCCTGAGGACACGGACAGATTGGTGAAATGTAATAAACAGTGTAGAGTATAACAGCAGGAATCCTGTGGACACGGGCAGATTGGTGAAATGTAATAAACAGTGTAGAGTATAACAGCAGGAATCCTGAGGACACGGACAGATTGGTGAAATGTAATAAACAGTGTAGAGTATAACAGCAGGAATCCTGAGAAACAGGACAGATTGGTGAAATGTAATAAACAGTGTAGAGTATAACAGCAGGAATCCTGTGGACACGGGCAGATTGGTGAAATGTAATAAACAGTGTAGAGTATAACAGCAGGAATCCTGATGACACGGACAGATTGGTGAAATGTAATAAACAGTGTAGAGTATAACAGCAGGAATCCTAATGACACGGACAGATTGGTGAAATGTAATAAACAGTGTAGAGTATAACAGCAGGAATCCTGAGGACACGGACAGATTGGTGAAATGTAATAAACAATGTAGAGTATAACAGCAGGAATCTTCATGACACGCACAGATTGGTGAAATGTAATAAACAGTGTAGAGTATAACAGCAGGAATCCTGAGAACACGGACAGATTGGTGAAATGTAATAAACAGTGTAGAGTATAACAGCAGGAATCCTGATGAAAAGGACAGATTGGTGAAATGTAATAAACAGTGTAGAGTATAACAGCAGGAATCCTGAGGCCACTGACAGATTGGTGAAATGTAATAAACAGTGTAGAGTATAACAGCAGGAATCCTGATGACACGGACAGATTGGTGAAATGTAATAAACAGTGTAGAGTATAACAGCAGGAATCCTGTGGACACTGACAGATTGGTGAAATGTAATAAACAGTGTAGAGTATAACAGCAGGAATCATGAGGACACGGACAGATTGGTGAAATGTAATAAACAGTGTAGAGTATAACAGCAGGAATCCTGCGGACACTGACAGATTGGTGAAAGGTAATAAACAGTGTAGAGTATAACAGCAGGAATCTTGAGGACACTGACAGATTGGTGAAATGTAATTAACAGTGTAGAGTATAACAGCAGGAATCCTGATGACACGGACAGATTGGTGAAATGTAATAAACAGTGTAGAGTATAACAGCAGGAATCCTGAGGACACGGACAGATTGGTGAAATGTAATAACAGTGTAGAGTATAATAGCAGGAATCCTGAGGACACTGACAGATTGGTGAAATGTAATAAACAGTGTAGAGTATAACAGCAGGAATCTTGAGGACACTGACAGATTGGTGAAATGTAATAAACAGTGTAGAGTATAACAGCAGGAATCCTGAGGACACGGACAGATTGGTGAAATGTAATAAACAGTGTAGAGTATAACAGCAGGAATCCTGAGGACACGGACAGATTGGTGAAATGTAATAAACAGTGTAGAGTATAACAGCAGGAATCCTGAGGACACGGACAGATTGGTGAAATGTAATAAACAGTGTAGAGTATAACAGCAGGAATCCTGTGGACACGGGCAGATTGGTGAAATGTAATAAACAGTGTAGAGTATAACAGCAGGAATCCTGATGACACGGACAGATTGGTGAAATGTAATAAACAGTGTAGAGTATAACAGAAGGAATCCTGAGGACACGGACAGATTGGTGAAATGTAATAAACAGTGTAGAGTATAACAGCAGGAATCCTGGGCACACGGACAGATTGGTGAAATGTAATAAACAGTGTAGAGTATAACAGCAGGAATCCTGAGGACACGGACAGATTGGTGAAATGTAATAAACAGTGTAGAGTATAACAGCAGGAATCCTGAGAACACTGACAGATTGGTGAAATGTAATAAACAGTGTAGAGTACAACAGCAGGAATCCCGATGAATAGGACAGATTGTTAAAATATAATAAACAGTGTAGAGTACAACAGCAGGTATCCCTGAGGACACGGACAGATTGGTGAAATGTAATAAACAGTGTAGAGTATAACAGCAGGAATCCTGGGCACACGGACAGATTGGTGAAATGTTATAAACAGTGTAGAGTATAACAGCAGGAATCTTGAGGACACTGACAGTTTGGTGAAATGTAATAAACAGTGTAGAGTATAACAGCAGGAATCCTGAGGACACGGACAGATTGGTGAAATGTAATAAACAGTGTAGAGTATAACAGCAGGAATCCTGAGGACACGGACAGATTGGTGAAATGTAATAAACAGTGTAGAGTATAACAGCAGGAATCCTGATGACACGGACAGATTGGTGAAATGTAATAAACAGTGTAGAGTATAACAGCAGGAATCCTGAGGACACGGACAGATTGGTGAAATGTGATAAACAGTGTAGAGTATAACAGCAGGAATCCTGAGGACACGGACAGATTGGTGAAATGTAATAAACAGTGTAGAGTATAACAGCAGGAATCCTGTGGACACGGGCAGATTGGTGAAATGTAATAAACAGTGTAGAGTATAACAGCAGGAATCATGAGGAGACGGACAGATTGGTGAAATGTAATTAACAGTGTAGAGTATAACAGCAGGAATCCTGTGGACAAGGGCAGATTGGTGAAATGTAATAAACAGTGTAGAGTATAACAGCAGGAATCCTGAGAATACGGACAGATTGGTGAAATGTAATAAACAGTGTAGAGTATAACAGCTGGAATCCTGAGGACACTGACAGATTGGTGAAATGTAATAAACAGTGTAGAGTATAACAGCAGGAATCCTGATGACACGGACAGATTGGTGAAATGTAATAAACAGTGTAGAGTATAACAGCAGGAATCATGAGGACACGGACAGATTGGTGAAATGTAATAAACAGTGTAGAGTATAGTGCAGGAATCCTGTGGACACGTGCAGATTGGTGAAATGTAATAAACAGTGTAGAGTATAACAGCAGGAATCCTGAGGACACGGACAGATTGGTGAAATGTAATAAACAGTGTAGAGTATAACAGCAGGAATCCTGAGGACACGGACAGATTGGTGAAATGTAATAAACAGTGTAGAGTATAACAGCAGGAATCCTGAGGACACGGACAGATTGGTGAAATGTAATAAACAGTGTAGAGTATAACAGCAGGAATCCTGAGGGACACGGACAGATTGGTGAAATGTAATAAACAGTGTAGAGTATAACAGCAGGAATCCTGAGGACACGGACAGATTGGTGAAATGTAATAAACAGTGTAGAGTATAACAGCAGGAATCCTGAGGACACGGACAGATTGGTGAAATGTAATAAACAGTGTAGAGTATAACAGCAGGAATCCTGAGGACACGGACAGATTGGTGAAATGTAATAAACAGTGTAGAGTATAACAGCAGGAATCCTGAGGACACGGACAGATTGGTGAAATGTAATAAACAGTGTAGAGTATAACAGCAGGAATCTGTGGACACTGACAGATTGGTGAAATGTAATAAACAGTGTAGAGTATAACAGCAGGAATCCTGTGGACACGGCCAGTTTGGTGAAATGTAATAAACAGTGTAGAGTATAACAGCAGGAATCCTGATGACACGGACAGATTGGTGAAAGGTCATAAACAGTGTAGAGTATAACAGCAGGAATCTTGAGGACACGGGCAGATTGGTGAAATGTAATAAACAGTGTAGAGTATAACAGCAGGAATCCTGTGGACACGGCAGATTGGTGAAATGTAATAAACAGTGTAGAGTATAACAGCAGTAATCCTGATGACACGGAGAGATTGGTGAAATGTAATAAACAGTGTAGAGTATAACAGCAGGAATCCTGAGGACACGGACAGATTGGTGAAATGTAATAAACAGTGTAGAGTATAACAGCAGGAATCCTGAGGACACGGACAGATTGGTGAAATGTAATAAACAGTGTAGAGTATAACAGCAGGAATCCTGAGGACACGGACAGATTGGTGAAATGTAATAAACAGTGTAGAGTATAACAGCAGGAATCATGAGGACACGGACAGATTGGTGAAATGTAATAAACAGTGTAGAGTATAACAGCAGGAATCCTGTGGACACGGACAGATTGGTGAAATGTAATAAAAAGTGTAGAGTATAACAGCAGGAATCCTGAGGACACGGACAGATTGGTGAAATGTAATAAACAGTGTAGAGTATAACAGCAGGAATCCTGAGGACACGGACAGATTGGTGAAATGTAATAAACAGTGTAGAGTATAACAGCAGGAATCCTGTGGACACGGACAGATTGGTGAAATGTAATAAACAGTGTAGAGTATAACAGCAGGAATCCTGAGGACACGGACAGATTGGTGAAATGTAATAAACAGTGTAGAGTATAACAGCAGGAATCCTGATGACACGGACAGATTGGTGAAATGTAATAAACAGTGCAGAGTATAACAGCAGGAATCCTGATGACACGGACAGATTGGTGAAATGTAATAAACAGTGTAGAGTATAACAGCAGGAATCCTGTGGACACGGACAGATTGGTGAAATGTAATAAACAGTGTAGAGTATAACAGCAGGAATCCTGTGGACACGGTCAGATTGGTGAAATGTAATAAACAGTGTAGAGTATAACAGCAGGAATCATGAGGACACGGACAGATTGGTGAAATGTAATAAACAGTGTAGAGTATAACAGCAGGAATCCTGATGACACGGACAGATTGGTGAAATGTAATAAACAGTGTAGAGTATAACAGCAGGAATCCTGAGGACACGGACAGATTGGTGAAATGTAATAAACAGTGTAGAGTATAACAGCAGGAATCCTGATGACACGGACAGATTGGTGAAATGTAATAAACAGTGTAGAGTATAACAGCAGGAATCCTGAGGACACGGACAGATTGGTGAAATGTAATAAACAGTGTAGAGTATAACAGCAGGAATCCTGAGGACACTGACAGATTGGTGAAATGTAATAAACAGTGTAGAGTATAACAGCAGGAATCCTGAGAACACGGACAGATTGGTGAAATGTGATAAACAGTGTAGAGTTTAACAGCAGGAATACTGAGGACACAGACAGATTGGTGAAGTGTATTCAACAGTGTTGAGTATAACAGCAGGAATCCTGTGGACACGGGAAGATTGGTGAAATGTATTAAACAGTGTAGAGTATAACAGCAGGAATCCTGAGGACACAGACAGATTGGTGAAATGTAATAAACAGTGTAGAGTATAACAGCAGGAATCCTGAGGACACGGACAGATTGGTGAAATGTAATAAACAGTGTAGAGTATAACAGCAGGAATCCTGAGGACACGGACAGATTGGTGAAATGTAATAAACAGTGTAGAGTATAACAGCAGGAATCCTGAGGACACGGACAGATTGGTGAAATGTAATAAACAGTGTAGAGTATAACAGCAGGAATCCTGAGGACACGGACAGATTGGTGAAATGTAATAAACAGTGTAGAGTATAACAGCAGGAATCCTGAGGACACGGACAGATTGGTGAAATGTAATAAACAGTGTAGAGTATAACAGCAGGAATCCTGAGGACACGGACAGATTGGTGAAATGTAATAAACAGTGTAGAGTATAACAGCAGGAATCCTGAGGACACGGACAGATTGGTGAAATGTAATAAACAGTGTAGAGTATAACAGCAGGAATCCTGAGGACACGGACAGATTGGTGAAATGTAATAAACAGTGTAGAGTATAACAGCAGGAATCCTGAGGACACGGACAGATTGGTGAAATGTAATAAACAGTGTAGAGTATAACAGCAGGAATCCTGAGGACACGGACAGATTGGTGAAATGTAATAAACAGTGTAGAGTATAACAGCAGGAATCCTGAGGACACGGACAGATTGGTGAAATGTAATAAACAGTGTAGAGTATAACAGCAGGAATCCTGAGGACACGGACAGATTGGTGAAATGTAATAAACAGTGTAGAGTATAACAGCAGGAATCCTGAGGACACGGACAGATTGGTGAAATGTAATAAACAGTGTAGAGTATAACAGCAGGAATCCTGAGGACACGGACAGATTGGTGAAATGTAATAAACAGTGTAGAGTATAACAGCAGGAATCCTGAGGACACGGACAGATTGGTGAAATGTAATAAACAGTGTAGAGTATAACAGCAGGAATCCTGAGGACACGGACAGATTGGTGAAATGTAATAAACAGTGTAGAGTATAACAGCAGGAATCCTGAGGACACGGACAGATTGGTGAAATGTAATAAACAGTGTAGAGTATAACAGCAGGAATCCTGAGGACACGGACAGATTGGTGAAATGTAATAAACAGTGTAGAGTATAACAGCAGGAATCCTGAGGACACGGACAGATTGGTGAAATGTAATAAACAGTGTAGAGTATAACAGCAGGAATCCTGAGGACACGGACAGATTGGTGAAATGTAATAAACAGTGTAGAGTATAACAGCAGGAATCCTGAGGACACAGGACAGATTGGTGAAATGTAATAAACAGTGTAGAGTATAACAGCAGGAATCCTGAGGACACGGACAGATTGGTGAAATGTAATAAACAGTGTAGAGTATAACAGCAGGAATCCTGAGGACACGGACAGATTGGTGAAATGTAATAAACAGTGTAGAGTATAACAGCAGGAATCCTGAGGACACGGACAGATTGGTGAAATGTAATAAACAGTGTAGAGTATAACAGCAGGAATCCTGAGGACACGGACAGATTGGTGAAATGTAATAAACAGTGTAGAGTATAACAGCAGGAATCCTGATGACACGGACAGATTGGTGAAATGTAATAAACAGTGTAGAGTATAACAGCAGGAATCGTGTGGACAAGGACAGATTGGTGAAATGTAATAAACAGTGTAGAGTATAACAGCAGGAATCCTGAGGACACTGACAGATTGGTGAAATGTAATAAACAGTGTAGAGTATAACAGCAGGAATCCTGAGGACACTGACAGATTGGTGAAATGTAATAAACAGTGTAGAGTATAACAGCAGGAATCCTGTGGACACGGGCAGATTGGTGAAATGTAATAAACAGTGTAGAGTATAACAGCAGGAATCCTGAGGACACGGACAGATTGGTGAAATGTAATAAACAGTGTAGAGTATAACAGCAGGAATCCTGAGGACAAGGACAGATTGGTGAAATGTAATAAACAGTGTAGAGTATAACAGCAGGAATCCTGAGGACACTGACAGATTGGTGAAATGTAATAAACAGTGTAGAGTATAACAGCAGGAATCCTGAGGACACGGACAGATTGGTGAAATGTAATAAACAGTGTAGAGTATAACAGCAGGAATCCTGAGGACACGGACAGATTGGTGAAATGTAATAAACAGTGTAGAGTATAACAGCAGGAATCCTGTGGACACGGACAGATTGGTGAAATGTAATAAACAGTGTAGAGTATAACAGCAGGAATCCTGAGGACACGGACAGATTGGTGAAATGTAATAAACAGTGTAGAGTATAACAGCAGGAATCCTGAGGACACGGACAGATTGGTGAAATGTAATAAACAGTGTAGAGTATAACAGCAGGAATCCTGAGGACACGGACAGATTGGTGAAATGTAATAAACAGTGTAGAGTATAACAGCAGGAATCCTGAGGACACGGACAGATTGGTGAAATGTAATAAACAGTGTAGAGTATAACAGCAGGAATCCTGAGGACACGGACAGATTGGTGAAATGTAATAAACAGTGTAGAGTATAACAGCAGGAATCCTGTGGACACAGGACAGATTGGTGAAATGTAATAAACAGTGTAGAGTATAACAGCAGGAATCCTGTGGACACGGACAGATTGGTGAAATGTATTAAACAGTGTAGAGTATAACAGCAGGAATCCTGAGCACACGGACAGATTGGTGAAATGTAATAAACAGTGTAGAGTATAACAGCAGGAATCCTGAGGACACGGACAGATTGGTGAAATGTAATAAACAGTGTAGAGTATAACAGCAGGAATCCTGAGGACAAGGACAGATTGGTGAAATGTAATAAACAGTGAAGAGTATAACAGCAGGAATCCTGAGGACACGGACAGATTGGTGAAATGTAATAAACAGTGTAGAGTATAACAGCAGGAATCCTGAGGACACGGACAGATTGGTGAAATGTAATAAACAGTGTAGAGTATAACAACCGGAATCCTGAGAACACGGACAGATTGGTGAAATGTGATAAACAGTGTAGAGTTTAACAGCAGGAATCCTGAGGACAAAGACAGATTGGTGAAGTGTATTCAACAGTGTTGAGTATAACAGCAGGAATCCTGTGGACACGGGCAGATTGGTGAAATGTAATAAACAGTGTAGAGTATAACAGCAGGAATCCTGAGGACACGGACAGATTGGTGAAATGTAATAAACAGTGTAGAGTATAACAGCAGGAATCCTGAGGACACGGACAGATTGGTGAAATGTAATAAACAGTGTAGAGTATAACAGCAGGAATCCTGAGGACACGGACAGATTGGTGAAATGTAATAAACAGTGTAGAGTATAACAGCAGGAATCCTGTGGACACGAGCAGATTGGTGAAATGTAATAAACAGTGTAGAGTATAACAGCAGGAATCCTGATGACACGGACAGATTGGTGAAATGTAATAAACAGTGTAGAGTATAACAGCAGGAATCCTGAGGACACGGACAGATTGGTGAAATGTAATAAACAGTGTAGAGTATAACAGCAGGAATCCTGAGGACACGGACAGATTGGTGAAATGTAATAAACAGTGTAGAGTATAACAGCAGGAATCCTGTGGACACGGACAGATTGGTGAAATGTAATAAACAGTGTAGAGTATAACAGCAGGAATCCTGAGGACACGGACAGATTGGTGAAATGTAATAAACAGTGTAGAGTATAACAGCAGGAATCCTGAGGACACGGACAGATTGGTGAAATGTAATAAACAGTGTAGAGTATAACAGCAGGAATCCTGAGGACACGGACAGATTGGTGAAATGTAATAAACAGTGTAGAGTATAACAGCAGGAATCCTGAGGACACGGACAGATTGGTGAAATGTAATAAACAGTGTAGAGTATAACAGCAGGAATCCTGTGGACACGGACAGATTGGTGAAATGTAATAAACAGTGTAGAGTATAACAGCAGGAATCCTGAGGACACGGACAGATTGGTGAAATGTAATAAACAGTGTAGAGTATAACAGCAGGAATCCTGAGGACACGGACAGATTGGTGAAATGTAATAAACAGTGTAGAGTATAACAGCAGGAATCCTGAGGACACGGACAGATTGGTGAAATGTAATAAACAGTGTAGAGTATAACAGCAGGAATCCTGAGGACACGGACAGATTGGTGAAATGTAATAAACAGTGTAGAGTATAACAGCAGGAATCCTGAGGACACGGACAGATTGGTGAAATGTAATAAACAGTGTAGAGTATAACAGCAGGAATCCTGATGACAAGGACAGATTGGTGAAATGTAATAAACAGTGTAGAGTATAACAGCAGGAATCCTGAGGACACGGACAGATTGGTGAAATGTAATAAACAGTGTAGAGTATAACAGCAGGAATCCTGAGGACACGGACAGATTGGTGAAATGTAATAAACAGTGTAGAGTATAACAGCAGGAATCCTGTGGACACGGACAGATTGGTGAAATGTAATAAACAGTGTAGAGTATAACAGCAGGAATCCTGATGACACGGACAGATTGGTGAAATGTAATAAACAGTGTAGAGTATAACAGCAGGAATCCTGATGGACACGGACAGATTGGTGAAATGTAATAAACAGTGTAGAGTATAACAGCAGGAATCCTGTGGACACGGACAGATTGGTGAAATGTAATAAACAGTGTAGAGTATAACAGCAGGAATCCTGTGGACACGGACAGATTGGTGAAATGTAATAAACAGTGTAGAGTATAACAGCAGGAATCCTGAGGACACGGACAGATTGGTGAAATGTAATAAACAGTGTAGAGTATAACAGCAGGAATCCTGAGGACACGGACAGATTGGTGAAATGTAATAAACAGTGTAGAGTATAACAGCAGGAATCCTGAGGACACGGACAGATTGGTGAAATGTAATAAACAGTGTAGAGTATAACAGCAGGAATCCTGAGGACACGGACAGATTGGTGAAATGTAATAAACAGTGTAGAGTATAACAGCAGGAATCCTGAGGACACGGACAGATTGGTGAAATGTAATAAACAGTGTAGAGTATAACAGCAGGAATCCTGATGACACGGACAGATTGGTGAAATGTAATAAACAGTGTAGAGTATAACAGCAGGAATCCTGAGGACACGGACAGATTGGTGAAATGTAATAAACAGTGTAGAGTATAACAGCAGGAATCCTGTGGACACGGACAGATTGGTGAAATGTAATAAACAGTGTAGAGTATAACAGCAGGAATCCTGAGGACACGGACAGATTGGTGAAATGTAATAAACAGTGTAGAGTATAACAGCAGGAATCCTGTGGACACGGACAGATTGGTGAAATGTAATAAACAGTGTAGAGTATAACAGCAGGAATCCTGAGGACACGGACAGATTGGTGAAATGTAATAAACAGTGTAGAGTATAACAGCAGGAATCCTGTGGACACGGACAGATTGGTGAAATGTAATAAACAGTGTAGAGTATAACAGCAGGAATCCTGAGGACACGGACAGATTGGTGAAATGTAATAAACAGTGTAGAGTATAACAGCAGGAATCCTGAGGACACGGACAGATTGGTGAAATGTAATAAACAGTGTAGAGTATAACAGCAGGAATCCTGAGGACACGGACAGATTGGTGAAATGTAATAAACAGTGTAGAGTATAACAGCAGGAATCCTGAGGACACGGACAGATTGGTGAAATGTAATAAACAGTGTAGAGTATAACAGCAGGAATCCTGAGGACACGGACAGATTGGTGAAATGTAATAAACAGTGTAGAGTATAACAGCAGGAATCCTGAGGACACGGACAGATTGGTGAAATGTAATAAACAGTGTAGAGTATAACAGCAGGAATCCTGAGGACACGGACAGATTGGTGAAATGTAATAAACAGTGTAGAGTATAACAGCAGGAATCCTGAGGACACGGACAGATTGGTGAAATGTAATAAACAGTGTAGAGTATAACAGCAGGAATCCTGAGGACACGGACAGATTGGTGAAATGTAATAAACAGTGTAGAGTATAACAGCAGGAATCCTGAGGACACGGACAGATTGGTGAAATGTAATAAACAGTGTAGAGTATAACAGCAGGAATCCTGAGGACACGGACAGATTGGTGAAATGTAATAAACAGTGTAGAGTATAACAGCAGGAATCCTGAGGACACGGACAGATTGGTGAAATGTAATAAACAGTGTAGAGTATAACAGCAGGAATCCTGAGGACACGGACAGATTGGTGAAATGTAATAAACAGTGTAGAGTATAACAGCAGGAATCCTGAGGACACGGACAGATTGGTGAAATGTAATAAACAGTGTAGAGTATAACAGCAGGAATCCTGAGGACACGGACAGATTGGTGAAATGTAATAAACAGTGTAGAGTATAACAGCAGGAATCCTGATGACACGGACAGATTGGTGAAATGTAATAAACAGTGTAGAGTATAACAGCAGGAATCCTGTGGACACGGACAGATTGGTGAAATGTAATAAACAGTGTAGAGTATAACAGCAGGAATCCTGAGGACACGGACAGATTGGTGAAATGTAATAAACAGTGTAGAGTATAACAGCAGGAATCCTGAGGACACGGACAGATTGGTGAAATGTAATAAACAGTGTAGAGTATAACAGCAGGAATCCTGATGACACGGACAGATTGGTGAAATGTAATAAACAGTGTAGAGTATAACAGCAGGAATCCTGATGGACACGGACAGATTGGTGAAATGTAATAAACAGTGTAGAGTATAACAGCAGGAATCTTGAGGACACTGACAGATTGGTGAAATGTAATAAACAGTGTAGAGTATAACAGCAGGAATCCTGAGGATACGGACAGATTGGTGAAATGTAATAAACAGTGTCGACTATAAGAGCAGGAATCCTGTGGACACTGACAGATTGGTGAAATCTAATAAACAGTGTAGAGTATAACAGCAGGAATCATGAGGACACGGACAGATTGGTGAAATGTAATAAACAGTGTAGAGTATAACAGCAGGAATCCTGGGCACACGGACAGATTGGTGAAATGTAATAAACAGTGTAGAGTATAACAGCAGGAATCCTGAGGACACGGACAGATTGGTGAAATGTAATAAACAGTGTAGAGTATAACAGCAGGAATCCTGAGGACACGGACAGATTGGTGAAATGTAATAAACAGTGTAGAGTATAACAGCAGGAATCCTGATGACACGGACAGATTGGTGAAATGTAATAAACAGTGTAGAGTATAACAGCAGGAATCCTGAGGACACGGACAGATTGGTGAAATGTAATAAACAGTGTAGAGTATAACAGCAGGAATCCTGAGGACACGGACAGATTGGTGAAATGTAATAAACAGTGTAGAGTATAACAGCAGGAATCCTGAGGACACGGACAGATTGGTGAAATGTAATAAACAGTGTAGAGTATAACAGCAGGAATCCTGAGGACACGGACAGATTGGTGAAATGTAATAAACAGTGTAGAGTATAACAGCAGGAATCCTGAGGACACGGACAGATTGGTGAAATGTAATAAACAGTGTAGAGTATAACAGCAGGAATCCTGAGGACACGGACAGATTGGTGAAATGTAATAAACAGTGTAGAGTATAACAGCAGGAATCCTGAGGACACGGACAGATTGGTGAAATGTAATAAACAGTGTAGAGTATAACAGCAGGAATCCTGAGGACACGGACAGATTGGTGAAATGTAATAAACAGTGTAGAGTATAACAGCAGGAATCCTGAGGACACGGACAGATTGGTGAAATGTAATAAACAGTGTAGAGTATAACAGCAGGAATCCTGAGGACACGGACAGATTGGTGAAATGTAATAAACAGTGTAGAGTATAACAGCAGGAATCCTGATGACACGGACAGATTGGTGAAATGTAATAAACAGTGTAGAGTATAACAGCAGGAATCCTGAGGACACGGACAGATTGGTGAAATGTAATAAACAGTGTAGAGTATAACAGCAGGAATCCTGAGGACACGGACAGATTGGTGAAATGTAATAAACAGTGTAGAGTATAACAGCAGGAATCCTGATGACACGGACAGATTGGTGAAATGTAATAAACAGTGTAGAGTATAACAGCAGGAATCCTGAGGACACGGACAGATTGGTGAAATGTAATAAACAGTGTAGAGTATAACAGCAGGAATCCTGTGACACGGACAGATTGGTGAAATGTAATAAACAGTGTAGAGTATAACAGCAGGAATCCTGAGGACACGGACAGATTGGTGAAATGTAATAAACAGTGTAGAGTATAACAGCAGGAATCCTGAGGACACGGACAGATTGGTGAAATGTAATAAACAGTGTAGAGTATAACAGCAGGAATCCTGAGGACACGGACAGATTGGTGAAATGTAATAAACAGTGTAGAGTATAACAGCAGGAATCCTGAGGACACGGACAGATTGGTGAAATGTAATAAACAGTGTAGAGTATAACAGCAGGAATCCTGAGGACACGGACAGATTGGTGAAATGTAATAAACAGTGTAGAGTATAACAGCAGGAATCCTGAGGACACGGACAGATTGGTGAAATGTAATAAACAGTGTAGAGTATAACAGCAGGAATCCTGAGGACACGGACAGATTGGTGAAATGTAATAAACAGTGTAGAGTATAACAGCAGGAATCCTGTGGACACGGACAGATTGGTGAAATGTAATAAACAGTGTAGAGTATAACAGCAGGAATCCTGAGGACACGGACAGATTGGTGAAATGTAATAAACAGTGTAGAGTATAACAGCAGGAATCCTGAGGACACTGACAGATTGGTGAAATGTAATAAACAGTGTAGAGTATAACAGCAGGAATCCTGAGGACACGGACAGATTGGTGAAATGTAATAAACAGTGTAGAGTATAACAGCAGGAATCCTGAGGACACGGACAGATTGGTGAAATGTAATAAACAGTGTAGAGTATAACAGCAGGAATCCTGTGGACACGGACAGATTGGTGAAATGTAATAAACAGTGTAGAGTATAACAGCAGGAATCCTGAGGACACGGACAGATTGGTGAAATGTAATAAACAGTGTAGAGTATAACAGCAGGAATCCTGTGGACACGGACAGATTGGTGAAATGTAATAAACAGTGTAGAGTATAACAGCAGGAATCCTGAGGACACGGACAGATTGGTGAAATGTAATAAACAGTGTAGAGTATAACAGCAGGAATCCTGAGGACACGGACAGATTGGTGAAATGTAATAAACAGTGTAGAGTATAACAGCAGGAATCCTGAGGACACGGACAGATTGGTGAAATGTAATAAACAGTGTAGAGTATAACAGCAGGAATCCTGAGGACACGGACAGATTGGTGAAATGTAATAAACAGTGTAGAGTATAACAGCAGGAATCCTGAGGACACGGACAGATTGGTGAAATGTAATAAACAGTGTAGAGTATAACAGCAGGAATCCTGAGGACACGGACAGATTGGTGAAATGTAATAAACAGTGTAGAGTATAACAGCAGGAATCCTGATGACACGGACAGATTGGTGAAATGTAATAAACAGTGTAGAGTATAACAGCAGGAATCCTGTGGACACGGACAGATTGGTGAAATGTAATAAACAGTGTAGAGTATAACAGCAGGAATCCTGAGGACACGGACAGATTGGTGAAATGTAATAAACAGTGTAGAGTATAACAGCAGGAATCCTGAGGACACGGACAGATTGGTGAAATGTAATAAACAGTGTAGAGTATAACAGCAGGAATCCTGTGGACACGGACAGATTGGTGAAATGTAATAAACAGTGTAGAGTATAACAGCAGGAATCCTGTGGACACGGACAGATTGGTGAAATGTAATAAACAGTGTAGAGTATAACAGCAGGAATCCTGAGGACACGGACAGATTGGTGAAATGTAATAAACAGTGTAGAGTATAACAGCAGGAATCCTGAGGACACGGACAGATTGGTGAAATGTAATAAACAGTGTAGAGTATAACAGCAGGAATCCTGAGGACACGGACAGATTGGTGAAATGTAATAAACAGTGTAGAGTATAACAGCAGGAATCCTGAGGACACGGACAGATTGGTGAAATGTAATAAACAGTGTAGAGTATAACAGCAGGAATCCTGATGACAAGGACAGATTGGTGAAATGTAATAAACAGTGTAGAGTATAACAGCAGGAATCCTGAGGACACGGACAGATTGGTGAAATGTAATAAACAGTGTAGAGTATAACAGCAGGAATCCTGAGGAACACGGACAGATTGGTGAAATGTAATAAACAGTGTAGAGTATAACAGCAGGAATCCTGAGGACACGGACAGATTGGTGAAATGTAATAAACAGTGTAGAGTATAACAGCAGGAATCCTGAGGACACGGACAGATTGGTGAAATGTAATAAACAGTGTAGAGTATAACAGCAGGAATCCTGATGACACGGACAGATTGGTGAAATGTAATAAACAGTGTAGAGTATAACAGCAGGAATCCTGAGGACACGGACAGATTGGTGAAATGTAATAAACAGTGTAGAGTATAACAGCAGGAATCCTGAGGACACGGACAGATTGGTGAAATGTAATAAACAGTGTAGAGTATAACAGCAGGAATCCTGAGGACACGGACAGATTGGTGAAATGTAATAAACAGTGTAGAGTATAACAGCAGGAATCCTGGGCACACGGACAGATTGGTGAAATGTAATAAACAGTGTAGAGTATAACAGCAGGAATCCTGATGACACGGACAGATTGGTGAAATGTAATAAACAGTGTAGAGTATAACAGCAGGAATCCTGAGGACACGGACAGATTGGTGAAATGTAATAAACAGTGTAGAGTATAACAGCAGGAATCCTGAGGACACGGACAGATTGGTGAAATGTAATAAACAGTGTAGAGTATAACAGCAGGAATCCTGAGGACACTGACAGATTGGTGAAATGTAATAAACAGTGTAGAGTATAACAGCAGGAATCCTGAGGACACTGACAGATTGGTGAAATGTAATAAACAGTAAAGATTATAACAGCAGGAATCCTGAGGACACGGACAGATTGGTGAAATGTAATAAACAGTGTAGAGTATAACAGCAGGAATCCTGATGACACGGACAGATTGGTGAAAGGTCATAAACAGTGTAGAGTATAACAGCAGGAATCTTGAGGACACTGACAGATTGGTGAAATGTAATAAACAGTGTAGAGTATAACAGCAGGAATCCTGAGGACACGGACAGATTGGTGAAATGTAATAAACAGTGTAGAGTATAACAGCAGGAATCCTGAGGACACAGACAGATTGGTGAAATGTAATAAACAGTGTAGAGTATAAAAGCAGCAATCCTGTGGACACAAGCACATTGGTGAAATGTAATAAACAGTGTAGAGTATAACAGCAGGAATCCTGAGAACACGGACAGATTGGTGAAATGTAATAAACAGTGTAAAGTATAACAGCAGGAATCCTGAGGACACTGACAGATTGGTGAAATGTAATAAACAGTGTAGAGTACAACAGCAGGAATCCTGCGGACACGGGCAGCTGGTGAAATGTAATAAACAGTGTAGAGTATAACAGCAGGAATCCTGATGACACGGACAGATTGGTGAAATGTAATAAACAGTGTAGAGTATAACAGCAGGAATCCTGAGGACACGGACAGATTGGTGAAATGTAATAAACAGTGTAGAGTATAACAGCAGGAATCCTGAGGACACGGACAGATTGGTGAAATGTAATAAACAGTGTAGAGTATAACAGCAGGAATCCTGAGGACACGGACAGATTGGTGAAATGTAATAAACAGTGTAGAGTATAACAGCAGGAATCCTGAGGACACGGACAGATTGGTGAAATGTAATAAACAGTGTAGAGTATAACAGCAGGAATCCTGAGGACACGGACAGATTGGTGAAATGTAATAAACAGTGTAGAGTATAACAGCAGGAATCCTGAGGACACGGACAGATTGGTGAAATGTAATAAACAGTGTAGAGTATAACAGCAGGAATCCTGAGGACACGGACAGATTGGTGAAATGTAATAAACAGTGTAGAGTATAACAGCAGGAATCCTGAGGACACGGACAGATTGGTGAAATGTAATAAACAGTGTAGAGTATAACAGCAGGAATCCTGAGGAACACGGACAGATTGGTGAAATGTAATAAACAGTGTAGAGTATAACAGCAGGAATCCTGAGGACACGGACAGATTGGTGAAATGTAATAAACAGTGTAGAGTATAACAGCAGGAATCCTGAGGACACGGACAGATTGGTGAAATGTAATAAACAGTGTAGAGTATAACAGCAGGAATCCTGAGAACACGGACAGATTGGTGAAATGTAATAAACAGTGTAGAGTATAACAGCAGGAATCCTGAGGACACGGACAGATTGGTGAAATGTAATAAACAGTGTAGAGTATAACAGCAGGAATCCTGAGAACACGGACAGATTGGTGAAATGTAATAAACAGTGTAGAGTATAACAGCAGGAATCCTGATGAAAAGGACAGATTGGTGAAATGTAATAAACAGTGTAGAGTATAACAGCAGGAATCCTGAGGACACGGACAGATTGGTGAAATGTAATAAACAGTGTAGAGTATAACAGCAGGAATCCTGAGGACACTGACAGATTGGTGAAATGTAATAAACAGTGTAGAGTATAACAGCAGGAATCCTGAGGACACGGACAGATTGGTGAAATGTAATAAACAGTGTAGAGTATAACAGCAGGAATCCTGAGGACACGGACAGATTGGTGAAATGTAATAAACAGTGTAGAGTATAACAGCAGGAATCCTGAGGACACGGACAGATTGGTGAAATGTAATAAACAGTGTAGAGTATAACAGCAGGAATCCTGAGGACACTGACAGATTGGTGAAATGTAATAAACAGTGTAGAGTATAACAGCAGGAATCCTGAGGACACGGACAGATTGGTGAAATGTAATAAACAGTGTAGAGTATAACAGCAGGAATCCTGAGGACACGGACAGATTGGTGAAATGTAATAAACAGTGTAGAGTATAACAGCAGGAATCCTGAGGACACGGACAGATTGGTGAAATGTAATAAACAGTGTAGAGTATAACAGCAGGAATCCTGAGGACACGGACAGATTGGTGAAATGTAATAAACAGTGTAGAGTATAACAGCAGGAATCCTGAGGACACGGACAGATTGGTGAAATGTAATAAACAGTGTAGAGTATAACAGCAGGAATCCTGAGGACACGGACAGATTGGTGAAATGTAATAAACAGTGTAGAGTATAACAGCAGGAATCCTGAGGACACGGACAGATTGGTGAAATGTAATAAACAGTGTAGAGTATAACAGCAGGAATCCTGATGACACGGACAGATTGGTGAAATGTAATAAACAGTGTAGAGTATAACAGCAGGAATCCTGAGGACACGGACAGATTGGTGAAATGTAATAAACAGTGTAGAGTATAACAGCAGGAATCCTGAGGACACGGACAGATTGGTGAAATGTAATAAACAGTGTAGAGTATAACAGCAGGAATCCTGATGACACGGACAGATTGGTGAAATGTAATAAACAGTGTAGAGTATAACAGCAGGAATCCTGAGGACACGGACAGATTGGTGAAATGTAATAAACAGTGTAGAGTATAACAGCAGGAATCCTGAGGACACGGACAGATTGGTGAAATGTAATAAACAGTGTAGAGTATAACAGCAGGAATCCTGAGGACACGGACAGATTGGTGAAATGTAATAAACAGTGTAGAGTATAACAGCAGGAATCCTGAGGACACGGACAGATTGGTGAAATGTAATAAACAGTGTAGAGTATAACAGCAGGAATCCTGATGACACGGACAGATTGGTGAAATGTAATAAACAGTGTAGAGTATAACAGCAGGAATCCTGATGATACGGACAGATTGGTGAAATGTAATAAACAGTGTAGAGTATAACAGCAGGAATCCTGTGGACACAGACAGATTGGTGAAATGTAATAAACAGTGTAGAGTATAACAGCAGGAATCCTGTGGACACGGACAGATTAGTGAAATGTAATAAATAGTGTAGAGTATAACAGCAGGAATCCTGATGAAAAGGACAGATTGGTGAAATGTAATAAACAGTGTAGAGTATAACAGCAGGAATCCTGAGGACACGGACAGATTGGTGAAATGTAATAAACAGTGTAGAGTATAACAGCAGGAATCCTGAGGACACGGACAGATTGGTGAAATGTAATAAACAGTGTAGAGTATAACAGGAGGAATCCTGAGAACACGGACAGATTGGTGAAATGTAATAAACAGTGTAGAGTATAACAGCAGGAATCCTGATGATACGGACAGATTGGTGAAATGTAATAAACAGTGTAGAGTATAACAGCAGGAATCCTGAGGACACGGACAGATTGGTGAAATGTAATAAACAGTGTAGAGTATAACAGCAGGAATCCTGAGGACACGGACAGATTGGTGAAATGTAATAAACAGTGTAGAGTATAACAGCAGGAATCCTGATGACACTGACAGATTGGTGAAATGTAATAAACAGTGTAGAGTATAACAGCAGGAATCCTGAGGACACGGACAGATTGGTGAAATGTAATAAACAGTGTAGAGTATAACAGCAGGAATCCTGATGAAAAGGACAGATTGGTGAAATGTAATAAACAGTGTAGAGTATAACAGCAGGAATCCTGAGGACACTGACAGATTGGTGAAATGTAATAAACAGTGTAGAGTATAACAGCAGGAATCCTGAGGACACGGACAGATTGGTGAAATGTAATAAACAGTGTAGAGTATAACAGCAGGAATCCTGTGGACAAGGGCAGATTGGTGAAATGTAATAAACAGTGTAGAGTATAACAGCAGGAATCCTGAGGACACTGACAGATTGGTGAAATGTAATAAACAGTGTAGAGTATAACAGCAGGAATCCTGAGGACACGGACAGATTGGTGAAATGTAATAAACAGTGTAGAGTATAACAGCAGGAATCCTGAGGACACGGACAGATTGGTGAAATGTAATAAACAGTGTAGAGTATAACAGCAGGAATCCTGAGGACACGGACAGATTGGTGAAATGTAATAAACAGTGTAGAGTATAACAGCAGGAATCCTGAGGACACGGACAGATTGGTGAAATGTAATAAACAGTGTAGAGTATAACAGCAGGAATCCTGAGGACACGGACAGATTGGTGAAATGTAATAAACAGTGTAGAGTATAACAGCAGGAATCCTGAGGACACGGACAGATTGGTGAAATGTAATAAACAGTGTAGAGTATAACAGCAGGAATCCTGATGACACGGACAGATTGGTGAAATGTAATAAACAGTGTAGAGTATAACAGCAGGAATCCTGAGGACACGGACAGATTGGTGAAATGTAATAAACAGTGTAGAGTATAACAGCAGGAATCCTGAGGACACGGACAGATTGGTGAAATGTAATAAACAGTGTAGAGTATAACAGCAGGAATCCTGAGGACACGGACAGATTGGTGAAATGTAATAAACAGTGTAGAGTATAACAGCAGGAATCCTGATGACACGGACAGATTGGTGAAATGTAATAAACAGTGTAGAGTATAACAGCAGTAATCCTGATGACACGGAGAGATTGGTGAAATGTAATAAACAGTGTAGTGTATAACAGCAGGAATCCTGAGGACACGGACAGATTGGTGAAATGTAATAAACAGTGTAGAGTATAACAGCAGGAATCCTGAGGACACGGACAGATTGGTGAAATGTAATAAACAGTGTAGAGTATAACAGCAGGAATCCTGTGGACACGGGCAGATTGGTGAAATGTAATAAACAGTGTAGAGTATAACAGCAGGAATCATGAGGACACGGACAGATTGGTGAAATGTAATAAACAGTGTAGAGTATAACAGCAGGAATCCTGAGGACACGGACAGATTGGTGAAATGTAATAAACAGTGTAGAGTATAACAGCAGGAATCCTGAGGACACGGACAGATTGGTGAAATGTAATAAACAGTGTAGAGTATAACAGCAGGAATCCTGAGGACACGGACAGATTGGTGAAATGTAATAAACAGTGTAGAGTATAACAGCAGGAATCCTGAGGACACGGACAGATTGGTGAAATGTAATAAACAGTGTAGAGTATAACAGCAGGAATCATGAGGACACGGACAGATTGGTGAAATGTAATAAACAGTGTAGAGTATAACAGCAGGAATCCTGTGGACACGGACAGATTGGTGAAATGTAATAAACAGTGTAGAGTATAACAGGAGGAATCCTGAGAACACGGACAGATTGGTGAAATGTAATAAACAGTGTAGAGTATAACAGGAGGAATCCAGAGAACACGGACAGATTGGTGAAATGTAATAAACAGTGTAGAGTATAACAGCAGGAATCCAGATGACACGGACAGATTGGTGAAATGTAATAAACAGTGTAGAGTATAACAGCAGGAATCCTGAGGACACGGACAGATTGGTGAAATGTAATAAACAGTGTAGAGTATAACAGCAGGAATCCTGATGACACGGACAGATTGGTGAAAGGTCA
The DNA here is from genome assembly GCF_017639515.1 of Carcharodon carcharias. Classification (NCBI taxonomy): domain Eukaryota; kingdom Metazoa; phylum Chordata; class Chondrichthyes; order Lamniformes; family Lamnidae; genus Carcharodon; species Carcharodon carcharias. The sequence continues at coordinate 372,404 of NW_024470782.1, read as the reverse complement.
TAAACAGTGTAGAGTATAACAGCAGGAATCCTGAGGACACGGACAGATTGGTGAAATGTAATAAACAGTGTAGAGTATAACAGCAGGAATCCTGCGGACACTGACAGATTGGTGAAATGTAATAAACAGTGTAGAGTATAACAGCAGGAATCCTGATGACACGGTCAGATTGGTGAAATGTAATAAACAGTGTAGAGTAGAACAGCAGGAATCATGAGGACACGGACAGATTGGTGAAATGTAATAAACATGTGAGAGTATATAAGCAGTGATCGTGAGGACACGGGGACAGATTGGTGAAATGTAATAAACAGATGTAGAGTAGAACAGCAGGAATCCTGTCGGACACGGACAGATTGGTGAAAGGTAATAAACAGTGGTAGAGTATAACTAGCAGGAATCTGGTGGACACTGAGCAGATGTTGCTGAAAATGTAATTAACAGTGTTGATGTATAACAGCAGGAATCCTGTGGACAAGGAAGCAATTGGTGAAATGTAATAAACAGTGTAGAGTATAACAGCAGTAATCTTGAGGACACTGACAGATTGGTGAAATGTAATAAACAGTGTAGAGTATAACAGCAGGAATCCTGAGGACACGGACAGATTGGTGAAATGTAATAAACAGTGTAGAGTATAACAGCAGGAATCCTGTGGTCACGGACAGATTGGTGAAATCTAATAAACAATACAGAAAATAACAGCAGGAATCCTGTGGACAAGGACAGATTGGTGAAAGGTAATAAACAGTGTAGAGTATAACAGCAGGAATCCAGAGGACACGGACAGATTGGTGAAATGTAATAAACAGTGTACAGTATAACAGGAGGAATCCTGTGGTCACGGACAGATTGGTGAAATCTAATAAACAATACAGAAAATAACAGCAGGAATCCTGTGGACAAGGGCAGATTGGTGAAATGTAATAAACAGTGTAGAGTATAACAGCAGGAATCCTGATGACACAGACAGATTGGTGAAAACTAATAAACAGTACAGAAAATAACAGCAGGAATCCTCTGGAAAAGGGAAGATTGGTGAAATGTAATAAACAGTGTAGAGTATAACAGCAGGAATCATGAGGACACAGACAGATTGGTGAAATGTAATAAACAGTGTAGAGTATAACAGCAGGAATCCTGATGAAAAGGACAGATTGGTGAAAAGTAATAAACAGTGTAGAGTATAACAGCAGGAATCCTGTGGACACAAGCAGATTGGTGAAATGTAATAAACAGTGTAGAGTATAACAGCAGGCATCCTGCGGACACTGACAGATTGGTGAAATGTCATAAACAGTCTAGAGTATAACAGCAGGAATCCTGATGATACGGACAGATTGGTGAAATGTAATAAACAATGTAGAGTATAACAGCAGTAATCCTGTGGACACGGACAGATTGGTGAAATGTAATAAACAGTGTAGAGTATAAGAGCAGGAATCCTGTGAACACAAGCAGATTGGTGAAATGTAATAAACAGTGTAGAGTATAACAGCAGGAATCCTGCGGAAACTGACAGATTGGTGAAATGTAATAAACAGTGCAGACTATAACAGCAGGAATCCTGTGGACACAAGCAGATTGGTGAAATGTAATAAACAGTGTAGAGTATAACAGAAGGAATCCTGTGGACACAAGCAGATTGGTGAAATGTAATAAACAGTGTAAAGTATAACAGCAGGAATCCTGAGGACACTGACAGATTGGTGAAATGTAATAAACAGTGTAGAGTATAACAGCAGGAATCCTGCGGACACGGGCAGCTGGTGAAATGTAATAAACAGTGTAGAGTATAACAGCAGGAATCCTGCGGACACGGGCAGATTGGTGAAATGTAAGAAACAGTGTAGAGTATAACAGTAGGAATCCTGCGGACACGGACAGAATGGTGAAATGTAATAAACAGTGTAGAGTATAACAGCAGGAATCATGAGGACACGGACAGATTGGTGAAATGTAATTCAAATTGTGGAGTATAACAGCAGGAATCCTGTGGACACAGGCAGATTGGTGAAATGTAATAAACAGTGTAGAGTATAACAGCAGGAATCATGAGGGCACGGACAGATTGGTGAAATGTAATAAAAAGTGTAGAGTATAACAGGAGGAATCCTGAGGACACGGACAGATTGGGGAAATGTTATAAACAATACAGCAAATAACAGCAGGAATCCTGTGGACAAGGGCAGATTGGTGAAATCTAAGAAACAGTACAGAAAATAACAGCAGGAATCCTGAGGACAAAGACAGATTGGTGAAAAGTAATAAACAGTGTAGAGTATAACAGCAGGAATCCTGATGAAAAGGAAAGATTGGTGAAAAGTAATAAACAGTGTAGAGTATAACAGCAGGAATCCTGAGAACACGGACAGAATGGTGAAATGTAATAAACAGATAGAGTATAACAGCAGGAATCCTGATGATACGGACAGATTGGTGAAAATAAACAATGTAGAGTATAACAGCAGGAATCCTGTGGACACGGACATATTGGTGAAATGTAATAAACAGTGTAGAGTATAACAGCAGGAATCCTGTGAACACAAGCAGATTGGTGAAATGTAATAAACAGTGTAGAGTATAACAGCAGGAATCCTGTGGACACAAGCAGATTGGTGAAATGTAATAAACAGTGTGGAGTATAAGAGCAGGAATCCTGTGGACACAAGCAGATTGGTGAAATGTAATAAACAGTGTAGAGTATAACAGCAGGAATCCTGCGGACACTGACAGATTGGTGAAATGTAATAAACAGTGTAGAGTATAACAGCAGGAATTCTGAGGACAGTGACAGATTGGTGAAATGTAATAAACAGTGTAGAGTATAACAGCAGGAATCCTGTGGACAAAAGCAGATTGGTGAAATGTAATAAACAGTGTAAATTATAACAGCAGGAATCCTGAGGACACTGACAGATTGGTGAAATTTATTAAACAGTGTAGAGTATAACAGCAGGAATCCTGCGGACACGGGCAGCTGGTGAAATATAATAAACAGTGTAGAGTATAACAGCAGGAATCCTGCGGACACGGGCAGATTGGTGAAATGTAATAAACAGTGTAGAGTATAACAGCAGGAATCCTGCGGACACAAGCAGATTGGTGAAATGTAATAAACACTGTAAAGTATAACAGCAGGAATCCTGAGGACACTGACAGATTGGTGAAATGTAATAAACAGTGTAGAGTATAACAGCAGGAATCCTGCGGACACGGGCAGCTGGTGAAATGTAATAAACAGTGTAGAGTATAACAGCAGGAATCCTGCTGCTATGGGCAGATTGGTGAAATGTAATAAACAGTGTAGAGTATAAGAGCAGGAATCCTGATGAAAAGGACAGATTGGTGAAAAGTAATAAACAGTGTAGAGTATAACAGCAGGAATCCTGAGAACACGGACAGAATGGTGAAATGTAATAAACAGTGTAGAGTATAACAGCAGGAATCCTGATGAAAAGGACAGATTGGTGAAAAGTAATAAACAGTGTAGAGTATAACAGCAGGAATCCTGTGGACACAAGCAGATTGGTGAAATGTAATAAACAGTGTAGAGTATAACAGCAGGAATCCTGCGGACACTGACAGATTGGTGAAATGTAATAAACAGTGTAGAGTATAACAGCAGGAATCCTGATGATACGGACAGATTGGTGAAATGTAATAAACAATGTAGAGTATAACAGCAGTAATCCTGTGGACACGGACAGATTGGTGAAATGTAATAAACAGTGTAGATTATAACAGCAGGAATCCTGTGAACACAAGCAGATTGGTGAAATGTAATAAACAGTGTAGAGTATAACAGCAGGAATCCTGTGGACACAAGCAGATTGGTGAAATGTAATAAACAGTGTAGAGTATAACAGCAGGAATCCTGTCGACACAAGCAGATTGGTGAAATGTAATAAACAGTGTAGAGTATAACAGCAGGAATCCTGTCGACACAAGCAGATTGGTGAAATGTAATAAACAGTGTAGAGTATAACAGCAGGATTCCTGTCGACACAAGCAGATTGGTGAAATGTAATAAACAGTGTAGAGTATAACAGCAGGAATCCTGCGGAAACTAACAGATTGGTGAAATGTAATAAACAGTGTAGACTATGACAGCAGGAATCCTGTGGACACAAGCGGATTGGTGAAATGTAATAAACAGTGTAGAGTATAACAGCAGGAATCCTGCGGACACGGGCAGGTGGTGAAATGTAATAAACAGTGTAGAGTATAACAACAGGAATCCTGCGGACACGGGCAGATTGGTGAAATGTAATAAACAGTGTAGAGTATAACAGCAGGAATCTAGAGGACACTGACAGATTGGTGAAATGTAATAAACAGTGTAGATTATAACAGCAGGAATCTTGAGGACACTGACTGATTGGTGTAATGTAATAAACAGTGTAGAGTATAACAGCAGGAATCCTGAGGACACGGACAGATTGGTGAAATGTAATAAACAGTGTAGAGTATAACAGCAGGAATCCTGAGGACACGGACAGATTGGTGAAATGTAATAAACAGTGTAGAGTATAACAGCAGGAATCGTGTGGACACGGGCAGATTGGTGAAATGTAATAAACAGTGTAGAGTATAACAGCAGGAATCCTGAGGACACTGACAGATTGGTGAAATGTAATAAACAGTGTAGAGTATAACAGCAGGAATCTTGAGGACACTGACAGATTGGTGAAATGTAATAAACAGTGTAGAGTATAACAGCAGGAATCCCGATGAAAAGGACAGATTGGTGAAATGTAATAAACAGTGTAGAGTATAACAGGAGGAATCCTGAGGACACGGACAGATTGGGGAAATGTTATAAACAATACAGCAAATAACAGCAGGAATCCTGTGGACAAGGGCAGATTGGTGAAATCTAATAAACAGTACAGAAAATAACAGCAGGAATCCTGAGGACAAAGACAGATTGGTGAAAAGTAATAAACAGTGTAGAGTATAACAGCATGAATCCTGATGAAAAGGAAAGATTGGTGAAAAGTAATAAACAGTGTAGAGTAGAACAGCAGGAATCCTGAGAACACGGACAGAATGGTGAAATGTAATAAACAGATAGAGTATAACAGCAGGAATCCTGATGATACGGACAGATTGGTGAAAATAAACAATGTAGAGTATAACAGCAGGAATCCTGTGGACACGGACATATTGGTGAAATGTAATAAACAGTGTAGAGTATAACAGCAGGAATCCTGTGAACACAAGCAGATTGGTGAAATGTAATAAACAGTGTAGAGTATAACAGCAGGAATCCTGTGGACACAACCAGATTGGTGAAATGTAATAAACAGTGTGGAGTATAACAGCAGGAATCCTGTGGACACAAGCAGATTGGTGAAATGTAAAAAACAGTGTAGATTATAACAGCAGGAATCCTGCGGACACTGACAGATTGGTGAAATGTAATAAACAGTGTAGAGTATAACAGCAGGAATTCTGAGGACAGTGACAGATTTGTGAAATGTAATAAACTGTGTAGAGTATAACAGCAGGAATCCTGTGGACACAAGCAGATTGGTGAAATGTAATAAACAGTGTAAAGTATAACAGCAGGAATCCTGAGGACACTGACAGATTGGTGAAATTTATTAAACAGTGTAGAGTATAACAGCAGGAATCCTGTGAGCACAAGCAGATTGGTGAAATGTAATAAACAGTGTAGAGTATAATAGCAGGAATCCTGTGGACACAAGCAGATTGGTGAAATGTAATAAACAGTGTGGAGTATAACAGCAGGAATCCTGTGGACACAAGCAGATTGGTGAAATGTAGTAAACATTGTAGAGTATAACAGCAGGAATCCTGCGGACACGGGCAGATTGGTGAAATGTAATAAACAGTGTAGAGTATAACAGCAGGAATCCTGTGGACACAAGCAGATTGGTGAAATGTAATAAACAGTGTAAAGTATAACAGCAGGAATCCTGAGGACACTGACAGATTGGTGAAATTTATTAAACAGTGTAGAGTATAACAGCAGGAATCCTGCGGACACTGGCAGATTGGTGAAATGTAATAAACAGTGTAGAGTATAACAGCAGGAATCCTGCGGACACAAGCAGATTGTTGAAATGTAATAAACAGTGTAAAGTATAACAGCAGGAATCCTGAGGACACTGACAGATTGGTGAATTGTAATAAACAGTGTAGAGTATAACAGCAGGAATCCTGCGGACACGGGCAGCTGGTGAAATGTAATAAACAGTGTAGAGTATAACAGCAGGAATCCTGCGGACACGGGCAGATTGGTGAAATGTAATAAACAGTGTAGAGTATAACAGCAGGAATCCTGCGGACACGGACAGAATGGTGAAATGTAAAAAACAGTGTAGAGTATAACAGCAGGAATCATGAGGACACGGACAGATTGGTGAAATGTAATTAAAGGTGTGGAGTATAACAGCAGGAATCCTGTGGACACGGGCAGATTGGTGAAATGTAATAAACAGTGTAGAGTATAACAGCAGGAATCATGAGGACACGGACAGATTGGTGAAATGTAATAAAAAGTGTAGAGTATAACAGCAGGAATCTTGAGGACACTGACAGAATGGTTAAATGTAATAAACAGTGTAGAGTATAACAGCAGGAATCTTGAGGACACTGACAGATTGGTGAAATGTAATAAACAGTGTAGAGTATAACAGCAGGAATCCTGATGAAAAGGACAGATTGGTGAAATGTAATAAACAGTGTAGAGTATAACAGCAGGAATCCTGAGGACACGGACAGATTGCGGAAATGTTATAAACAATACAGCAAATAACAGCAGGAATCCTGTGGACAAGGGCAGATTGGTGAAATCTAATAATCAGTACAGAAAATAACAGCAGGAATCCTGAGGACATGGACAGATTGGTGAAAAGTAATAAACAGTGTAGAGTATTACAGCAGGAATCCTGATGAAAAGGACAGATTGGTGAAAAGTAATAAAAAGTGTAGAGTATAACAGCAGGCATCCTGAGAACACGGACATATTGGTGAAATGTAATAAACAGTGTAGAGTATAACAGCAGGAATCCTGTGAACACAAGCAGATTGGTGAAATGTAATAAACAGTGTGGAGTATAACAGCAGGAATCCTGTGGACACAAGCAGATTGGTGAAATGTAATAAACAGTGTAGAGTATAACAGCAGGAATCCTGTGAACACAAGCAGATTGGTGAAATGTAATAAACAGTGTGGAGTATAACAGCAGGAATCCTGTGGACACAAGCAGATTGGTGAAATGTAATAAGCAGTGTAGAGTATAACAGCAGGAATCATACGGACACTGACAGATTGGTGAAATGTAATAAACAGTGTAGAGTATAACAGCAGGAATTCTGAGGACAGTGACAGATTGGTGAAATGTAATAAACAGTGTAGAATATAACAGCAGGAATCCTGTGGACACAAGCAGATTGGTGAAATGTAATAAACAGTGTAAAGTATAACAGCAGGAATCCTGAGGACACTGACAGATTGGTGAAATTTATTAAACAGTGTAGAGTATAACAGCAGGAATCCTGCGGACACGGGCAGCTGGTGAAATGTAATAAACAGTGTAGAGTATAACAGCAGGAATCCTGCGGACACAAGCAGATTGGTGAAATGTAATAAACAGTGTAAAGTATAACAGCAGGAATCCTGAGGACACTGAGAGATTGGTGAAATTTAATAAACAGATTAGAGTATAACAGCAGGAATCCTGCGGACACGGGCAGCTGGTGAAATGTAATAAACAGTGTAGAGTATAACAGCAGGAATCCTGCGGACACTGGCAGATTGGTGAAATGTAATAAACAGTGTAGAGTATAACAGCAGGAATCCTGCGGACACGGACAGAATGGTGAAATGTAATAAACAGTGAAGAGTATAACAGCAGGAATCATGAGGACACGGACAGATTGGTGAAATGTAATTTAAAGTGTGGAGTATAACAGCAGGAATCCTGTGGACACGGGCAGATTGGTGAAATGTAATAAACAGTGTAGAGTATAACAGCAGGAATCATGAGGACACGGACAGATTGGTGAAATGTAATAAAAAGTGTAGAGTATAACAGCAGGAATCTTGAGGACACTGACAGAATGGTTAAATGTAATAAACAGTGTAGAGTATAACAGCAGGAATCTTGAGGACACTGACAGATTGGTGAAATGTAATAAACAGTGTAGAGTATAACAGCAGGAATCCCGATGAAAAGAACAGATTGGTGAAATGTAATAAACAGTGTAGAGTATAACAGGAGGAATCCTGAGGACACGGACAGATTGGGGAAATGTTATAAACAATACAGCAAATAACAGCAGGAATCCTGTGGACAAGGGCAGATTGGTGAAATCTAAGAAACAGTACAGAAAATAACAGCAGGAATCCTGAGGACATGGACAGATTGGTGAAAAGTAATAAACAGTGTAGAGTATAACAGCAGGAATCCTGATGAAAAGGACAGATTGGTGAAAAGTAATAAAAAGTGTAGAGTATAACAGCAGGCATCCTGAGAACACGGACAGAATGGTGAAATGTAATAAACAGTGTAGAGTATAACAGCAGGAATCCTGATGATACGGACAGATTGGTGAAAAGTAATAAACAATGTAGAGTATAACAGCAGGAATCCTGTGGACACGGACATATTGGTGAAATGTAATAAACAGTGTAGAGTATAACAGCAGGAATCCTGTGAACACAAGCAGATTGGTGAAATGTAATAAACAGTGTAGAGTATAAAAGCAGGAATCCTGTGGACACAAGCAGATTGGTGAAATGTAATAAACAGTGTGGAGTATAACAGCAGGAATCCTGTGGACACAAGCAGATTGGTGAAATGTAATAAACAGTGTAGAGTATAACAGCAGGAATCCTGCGGACACTGACAAATTGGTGAAATGTAATAAACAGTGTAGAGTATAACAGCAGGAATTCTGAGGACAGTGCCAGATTGGTGAAATGTAATAAACATTGTACAGTATAACAGCAGGAATCCTGTGGACACAAGCAGATTGGTGAAATGTAATAAACAGTGTAAAGTATAACAGCAGGAATCCTGAGGACACTTACAGATTGGTGAAATTTATTAAACAGTGTAGAGTATAACAGCAGGAATCCTGCGGACACGGGCAGCTGGTGAAATGTAATAAACAGTGGAGAGTATAACAGCAGGAATCCTGCGGACACGGGCAGATTGGTGAAATGTAATAAACAGTGTAGAGTATAACAGCAGGAATCCTGCGGACACGGACAGATTGGTGAAATGTAATAAACAGTGTAGAGTATAACAGCAGGAATCCTGTGGACACGGACAGATTGATGAAATGTAATAAATGTGTAGAGTATAACAGCAGGAATCCTGTGAACACAAGCAGATTGGTGAAATGTAATAAACAGTGTAGAGTATAACAGCAGGAATCCTGTGGACACGGGCAGATTGGTGAAATCTAACAAACAGTACAGAAAATAACAGCAGGAATCCTGTGGACAAGGCCAGATTGGTGAAATGTAATAAGCAGTGTAGAGTATTACAGCAGGAATCCTGATGACACAGACAGATTGGTGAAATCTAATAAACAGTACAGAAAATAACAGCAGGAATCCTCTGGACAAGGGAAGATTGGTGAAATGTAATAAACAGTGTAGAGTATAACAGCAGGAATCCTGATGAAAAGGACAGATTGGTGAAAAGTAATAAACAGTGTGGAGTATAACAGCAGGAATCCTGTGGACACAAGCAGATTGGTGAAATGTAATAAGCAGTGTAGAGTATAACAGCAGGAATCATACGGACACTGACAGATTGGTGAAATGTAATAAACAGTGTAGAGTATAACAGCAGGAATTCTGAGGACAGTGACAGATTGGTGAAATGTAATAAACAGTGTAGAATATAACAGCAGGAATCCTGTGGACACAAGCAGATTGGTGAAATGTAATAAACAGTGTAAAGTATAACAGCAGGAATCCTGAGGACACTGACAGATTGGTGAAATTTATTAAACAGTGTAGAGTATAACAGCAGGAATCCTGCGGACACGGGCAGCTGGTGAAATGTAATAAACAGTGTAGAGTATAACAGCAGGAATCCTGCGGACACAAGCAGATTGGTGAAATGTAATAAACAGTGTAAAGTATAACAGCAGGAATCCTGAGGACACTGAGAGATTGGTGAAATGTAATAAACAGAGTAGAGTATAACAGCAGGAATCCTGCGGACACGGGCAGATTGGTGAAATGTAATAAACAGTGTAGAGTATAACAGCAGGAATCCTGTGGACACTGGCAGATTGGTGAAATGTAATAAACAGTGTAGAGTATAACAGCAGGAATCCTGCGGACACGGACAGATTGGTGAAATGTAATAAACAGTGTAGAGTATAACAGCAGGAATCATGAGGACACGGACAGATTGGTGAAATGTAATTAACAGTGTAGAGTATAACAGCAGGAATCCTGTGGACACGGGCAGATTGGTGAAATGTAATAAACAGTGTAGAGTATAACAGCAGGAATCATGAGGACACGGACAGATTGGTGAAATGTAATAAACAGTGTAGAGTATAACAGCAGGAATCTTGAGGACACTGACAGAATGGTGAAATGTAATAAACAGTGTAGAGTATAACAGCAGGAATCTTGAGGACACTGACAGATTGGTGAAATGTAATAAACAGTGTAGAGTATAACAGCAGGAATCCCGATGAAAAGAACAGATTGGTGAAATGTAATAAACAGTGTAGAGTATAACAGCAGGAATCCTGAGGACACGGACAGATTGGTGAAATGTAATAAACAGTGTAGAGTAAAACAGCAGGAATCCTGTGGACAAGGGCAGATTGGTGAAATGTAATAAACAGTGTAGAGTATAACAGCAGGAATCCTGAGGACACTGACAGATTGGTGAAATGTAATAAACAGTGTAGAGTATAACAGCAGGAATCCTGATGAAAAGGACAGATTGGTGAAATGTAATAAACAGTGTAGAGTATAACAGCAGGAATCCTGAGAACACGGACAGATTGGTGAAATGTAATAAACAGTGTAGAGTATAACAGCAGGAATCCTGATGATACGGACAGATTGGTGAAATGTAATAAACAGTGTAGAGTATAACAGCAGGAATCCTGTGGACACGGACAGATTGGTGAAATGTAATAAACAGTGTAGAGTAAAACAGCAGGAATCCTGAGAACACAGACAGATTGGTGAAATGTAATAAACAGTGTAGAGTATAAAAGCAGCAATCCTGTGGACACAAGCAGATTGGTGAAATGTAATAAACAGTGTAGAGTATAACAGCAGGAATCCTGTGGACACAAGCAGATTGGTGAAATGTAATAAACAGTGTAGAGTATAACAGCAGGAATCCAGAGGACACTGACAGATTGGTGAAATGTAATAAACAGTGTAGAGTATAACAGCAGGAATCTGAGGACAGTGCCAGATTGGTGAAATGTAATAAACATTGTACAGTATAACAGCAGGAATCCTGTGGACACAAGCAGATTGGTGAAATGTAATAAACAGTGTAAAGTATAACAGCAGGAATCCTGAGGACACTTACAGATTGGTGAAATTTATTAAACAGTGTAGAGTATAACAGCAGGAATCCTGCGGACACGGGCAGCTGGTGAAATGTAATAAACAGTGGAGAGTATAACAGCAGGAATCCTGCGGACACGGGCAGATTGGTGAAATGTAATAAACAGTGTAGAGTATAACAGCAGGAATCCTGCGGACACGGACAGATTGGTGAAATGTAATAAAAAGTGTAGAGTATAACAGCAGGAATCCTGTGGACACGGACAGATTGATGAAATGTAATAAATGTGTAGAGTATAACAGCAGGAATCCTGTGAACACAAGCAGATTGGTGAAATGTAATAAACAGTGTAGAGTATAACAGCAGGAATCCTGTGGACACGGGCAGATTGGTGAAATCTAACAAACAGTGTAGAGTAATAACAGCAGGAATCCTGTGGACAAGGCCAGATTGGTGAAATGTAATAAGCAGTGTAGAGTATAACAGCAGGAATCCTGATGACACAGACAGATTGGTGAAATCTAATAAACAGTACAGAAAATAACAGCAGGAATCCTCTGGACAAGGGCAGATTGGTGAAATGTAATAAACAGTGTAGAGTATAACAGCAGGAATCCTGAGAATACGGACAGATTGGTGAAATGTAATAAACAGTGTAGAGTATAACAGCAGGAATCCTGTGGACACAAGCAGATTGGTGAAATGTAATAAACAGTGTAGAGTATAACAGCAGGAATCCTGCGGACACTGACAGATTGGTGAAATGTAATAAACAGTGTAGAGTATAACAGCAGGAATCCTGTGGACACAAGCAGATTGGTGAAATGTAATAAACAATGTAGAGTATAACAGCAGTAATCCTGTGGACACGGACAGATTGGTGAAATGTAATAAACAGTGTAGAGTATAACAGCAGGAATCCTGTGAACACAAGCAGATTGGTGAAATGTAATAAACAGTGTAGAGTATAACAGCAGGAATCCTGTGGACACAAGCAGATTGGTGAAATGTAATAAACAGTGTAGAGTATAACAGCAGGAATCCTGTGGACACAAGCAGATTGGTGAAATGTAATAAACAGTGTAGAGTATAACAGCAGGAATCCTGTCGACACAAGCAGATTGGTGAAATGTAATAAACAGTGTAGAGTATAACAGCAGGAATCCTGTCGACACAAGCAGATTGGTGAAATGTAATAAACAGTGTAGAGTATAACAGCAGGATTCCTGTCGACACAAGCAGATTGGTGAAATGTAATAAACAGTGTAGAGTATAACAGCAGGAATCCTGCGGAAACTAACAGATTGGTGAAATGTAATAAACAGTGTAGATTATGACAGCAGGAATCCTGTGGACACAAGCAGATTGGTGAAATGTAATAAACAGTGTAGAGTATAACAGCAGGAATCCTGCGGACACGGGCAGCTGGTGAAATGTAATAAACAGTGTAGAGTATAACAACAGGAATCCTGCGGACACGGGCAGATTGGTGAAATGTAATAAACAGTTTAGAGTATAACAATAGGAATCTAGAGGACACTGACAGAATGGTGAAATGTAATAAACAGTGTAGAGTATAACAGCAGGAATCTTGAGGACACTGACAGATTGGTGAAATGTAATAAACAGTGTAGAGTATAACAGCAGGAATCCCGATGAAAAGAACAGATTGGTGAAATGTAATAAACAGTGTAGAGTATAACAGGAGGAATCCTGAGGACACGGACAGATTGGTGAAATGTAATTAAAATTGTGGAGTATAACAGCAGGAATCGTGTGGACACGGGCAGATTGGTGAAATGTAATAAACAGTACGGAGTATAACAGCAGGAATCTAGAGGACACTGACAGAATGGTGAAATGTAATAAACAGTGTAGAGTATAACAGCAGGAATCTTGAGGACACTGACAGATTGGTGAAATGTAATAAACAGTGTAGAGTATAACAGCAGGAATCACGATGAAAAGAACAGATTGGTGAAATGTAATAAACAGTGTAGAGTATAACAGGAGGAATCCTGAGGACACGGACAGATTGGGGAAATGTTATAAACAATACAGCAAATAACAGCAGAAATCCTGTGGACACGGGCAGATTGGTGAAATCTAAGAAACAGTACAGAAAATAACAGCAGGAATCCTGAGGACAAAGACAGATTGGTGAAAAGTAATAAACAGTGTAGAGTATAACAGCATGAATCCTGATGAAAAGGAAAGATTGGTGAAAAGTAATAAACAGTGTAGAGTAGAACAGCAGGAATCCTGAGAACACGGACAGAATGGTGAAATGTAATAAACAGATAGAGTATAACAGCAGGAATCCTGATGATACGGACAGATTGGTGAAAATAAACAATGTAGAGTATAACAGCAGGAATCCTGTGGACACGGACATATTGGTGAAATGTAATAAACAGTGTAGAGTATAACAGCAGGAATCCTGTGGACACAAGCAGATTGGTGAAATGTAAAAAACAGTGTAGAGTATAACAGCAGGAATCCTGCGGACACTGACAGATTGGTGAAATGTAATAAACAGTGTAGAGTATAACAGCAGGAATTCTGAGGACAGTGACAGATTTGTGAAATGTAATAAACTGTGTAGAGTATAACAGCAGGAATCCTGTGGACACAAGCAGATTGGTGAAATGTAATAAACAGTGTAAAGTATAACAGCAGGAATCCTGAGGACACTGACAGATTGGTGAAATTTATTAAACAGTGTAGAGTATAACAGCAGGAATCCTGTGAACACAAGCAGATTGGTGAAATGTAATAAACAGTGTAGAGTATAATAGCAGGAATCCTGTGGACACAAGCAGATTGGTGAAATGTAATAAACAGTGTGGAGTATAACAGCAGGAATCCTGTGGACACAAGCAGATTGGTGAAATGTAATAAACATTGTAGAGTATAACAGCAGGAATCCTGCGGACACGGGCAGATTGGTGAAATGTAATAAACAGTGTAGAGTATAACAGCAGGAATCCTGTGGACACAAGCAGATTGGTGAAATGTAATAAACAGTGTAAAGTATAACAGCAGGAATCCTGAGGACACTGACAGATTGGTGAAATTTATTAAACAGTGTAGAGTATAACAGCAGGAATCCTGCGGACACGGGCAGATTGGTGAAATGTAATAAACAGTGTAGAGTATAACAGCAGGAATCCTGCTGACACAAGCAGATTGTTGAAATGTAATAAACAGTGTAAAGTATAACAGCAGGAATCCTGAGGACACTGACAGATTGGTGAATTGTAATAAACAGTGTAGAGTATAACAGCAGGAATCCTGCGGACACGGGCAGCTGGTGAAATGTAATAAACAGTGTAGAGTATAACAGCAGGAATCCTGCGGACACGGGCAGATTGGTGAAATGTAATAAACAGTGTAGAGTATAACAGCAGGAATCCTGCGGACACGGACAGAATGGTGAAATGTAATAAACAGTGTAGAGTATAACAGCAGGAATCATGAGGACACGGACAGATTGGTGAAATGTAATTAAAGGTGTGGAGTATAACAGCAGGAATCCTGTGGACACGGGCAGATTGGTGAAATGTAATAAACAGTGTAGAGTATAACAGCAGGAATCATGAGGACACGGACAGATTGGTGAAATGTAATAAAAAGTGTAGAGTATAACAGCAGGAATCTTGAGGACACTGACAGAATGGTTAAATGTAATAAACAGTGTAGAGTATAACAGCAGGAATCTTGAGGACACTGACAGATTGGTGAAATGTAATAAACAGTGTAGAGTATAACAGCAGGAATCCCGATGAAAAGAACAGATTGGTGAAATGTAATAAACAGTGTAGAGTATAACAGGAGGAATCATGAGGACACGGACAGATTGGGGAAATGTTATAAACAATACAGCAAATAACAGCAGGAATCCTGTGGACAAGGGCAGATTGGTGAAATCTAAGAAACAGTACAGAAAATAACAGCAGGAAACCTGAGGACATGGACAGATTGGTGAAAAGTAATAAACAGTGTAGAGTATTACAGCAGGAATCCTGATGAAAAGGACAGATTGGTGAAAAGTAATAAAAAGTGTAGAGTATAACAGCAGGCATCCTGAGAACACGGACATATTGGTGAAATGTAATAAACAGTGTAGAGTATAACAGCAGGAATCCTGTGAACACAAGCAGATTGGTGAAATGTAATAAACAGTGTGGAGTATAACAGCAGGAATCCTGTGGACACAAGCAGATTGGTGAAATGTAATAAACAGTGTAGAGTATAACAGCAGGAATCCTGTGAACACAAGCAGATTGGTGAAATGTAATAAACAGTGTGGAGTATAACAGCAGGAATCCTGTGGACACAAGCAGATTGGTGAAATGTAATAAACAGTGTAGAGTATAACAGCAGGAATCATACGGACACTGACAGATTGGTGAAATGTAATAAACAGTGTAGAGTATAACAGCAGGAATTCTGAGGACAGTGACAGATTGGTGAAATGTAATAAACAGTGTAGAGTATAACAGCAGGAATCCTGTGGACACAAGCAGATTGGTGAAATGTAATAAACAGTGTAAAGTATAACAGCAGGAATCCTGAGGACACTGACAGATTGGTGAAATTTATTAAACAGTGTAGAGTATAACAGCAGGAATCCTGCGGACACGGGCAGCTGGTGAAATGTAATAAACAGTGTAGAGTATAACAGCAGGAATCCTGCGGACACAAGCAGATTGGTGAAATGTAATAAACAGTGTAAAGTATAACAGCAGGAATCCTGAGGACACTGAGAGATTGGTGAAATGTAATAAACAGATTAGAGTATAACAGCAGGAATCCTGCGGACACGGGCAGCTGGTGAAATGTAATAAACAGTGTAGAGTATAACAGCAGGAATCCTGCGGACACTGGCAGATTGGTGAAATGTAATAAACAGTGTAGAGTATAACAGCAGGAATCCTGCGGACACGGACAGAATGGTGAAATGTAATAAACAGTGAAGAGTATAACAGCAGGAATCATGAGGACACGGACAGATTGGTGAAATGTAATTTAAAGTGTGGAGTATAACAGCAGGAATCCTGTGGACACGGGCAGATTGGTGAAATGTAATAAACAGTGTAGAGTATAACAGCAGGAATCATGAGGACACGGACAGATTGGTGAAATGTAATAAAAAGTGTAGAGTATAACAGCAGGAATCTTGAGGACACTGACAGAATGGTTAAATGTAATAAACAGTGTAGAGTATAACAGCAGGAATCTTGAGGACACTGACAGATTGGTGAAATGTAATAAACAGTGTAGAGTATAACAGCAGGAATCCCGATGAAAAGAACAGATTGGTGAAATGTAATAAACAGTGTAGAGTATAACAGGAGGAATCCTGAGGACACGGACAGATTGGGGAAATGTTATAAACAATACAGCTAATAACAGCAGGAATCCTGTGGACAAGGGCAGATTGGTGAAATCTAAGAAACAGTACAGAAAATAACAGCAGGAATCCTGAGGACATGGACAGATTGGTGAAAAGTAATAAACAGTGTAGAGTATAACAGCAGGAATCCTGATGAAAAGGACAGATTGGTGAAAAGTAATAAAAAGTGTAGAGTATAACAGCAGGCATCCTGAGAACACGGACAGAATGGTGAAATGTAATAAACAGTGTAGAGTATAACAGCAGGAATCCTGATGATACGGACAGATTGGTGAAAAGTAATAAACAATGTAGAGTATAACAGCAGGAATCCTGTGGACACGGACATATTGGTGAAATGTAATAAACAGTGTAGAGTATAACAGCAGGAATCCTGTGAACACAAGCAGATTGGTGAAATGTAATAAACAGTGTAGAGTATAACAGCAGGAATCCTGTGGACACAAGCAGATTGGTGAAATGTAATAAACAGTGTGGAGTATAACAGCAGGAATCCTGTGGACACAAGCAGATTGGTGAAATGTAATAAACAGTGTAGAGTATAACAGCAGGAATTCTGAGGACAGTGCCAGATTGGTGAAATGTAATAAACATTGTACAGTATAACAGCAGGAATCCTGTGGACACAAGCAGATTGGTGAAATGTAATAAACAGTGTAAAGTATAACAGCAGGAATCCTGAGGACACTTACAGATTGGTGAAATTTATTAAACAGTGTAGAGTATAACAGCAGGAATCCTGCGGACACGGGCAGCTGGTGAAATGTAATAAACAGTGGAGAGTATAACAGCAGGAATCCTGCGGACACGGGCAGATTGGTGAAATGTAATAAACAGTGTAGAGTATAACAGCAGGAATCCTGCGGACACGGACAGATTGGTGAAATGTAATAAACAGTGTAGAGTATAACAGCAGGAATCTTGAGGACACTGACAGTTTGGTGAAATGTAATAAACAGTGTAGAGTATAACAGCAACAATCCCGATGAAAAGAACAGATTGGTGAAATGTAATAAACAGTGTAGAGTATAACAGGAGGAATCCTGAGGACACGGACAGATTGGGGAAATGTTATAAACAATACAGCAAATAACAGCAGGAATCCTGTGGACAAGGGCAGATTGGTGAAATCTAAGAAACAGTACAGAAAATAACAGCAGGAATCCTGAGGACATGGACAGATTGGTGAAAAGTAATAAACAGTGTAGAGTATAACAGCAGGAATCCTGAGAACACGGATGAATGGTGAAATGTAATAAACAGAATGAGTATAACAGCAGGAATCCTGATGATACGGACAGATTGGTGAAAATAAACAATGTAGAGTATAACAGCAGGAATCCTTTGGACACGGACATATTGGTGAAATGTAATAAACAGTGTAGAGTATAACAGCAGGAATCCTGTGAACACAAGCAGATTGGTGAAATGTAATAAACATTGTAGAGTATAACAGCAGGAATCCTGTGGACACGGGCAGATTGGTGAAATGTAATAAACAGTGTAGAGTATAACAGCAGGAATCATGAGGACACGGACAGATTGGTGAAATGTAATAAAAAGTGTAGAGTATAACAGCAGGAATCTTGAGGACACTGACAGAATGGTTAAATGTAATAAACAGTGTAGAGTATAACAGCAGGAATCTTGAGGACACTGACAGATTGGTGAAATGTAATAAACAGTGTAGAGAATAACAGCAGGAATCCCGATGAAAAGAACAGATTGGTGAAATGTAATAAACAGTGTAGAGTATAACAGGAGGAATCCTGAGGACACGGACAGATTGGGGAAATGTTATAAACAATACAGCTAATAACAGCAGGAATCCTGTGGACAAGGGCAGATTGGTGAAATCTAAGAAACAGTACAGAAAATAACAGCAGGAATCCTGAGGACATGGACAGATTGGTGAAAAGTAATAAACAGTGTAGAGCATAACAGCAGGAATCCTGATGAAAAGGACAGATTGGTGAAAAGTAATAAAAAGTGTAGAGTATAACAGCAGGCATCCTGAGAACACGGACAGAATGGTGAAATGTAATAAACAGTGTAGAGTATAACAGCAGGAATCCTGATGATACGGACAGATTGGTGAAAAGTAATAAACAATGTAGAGTATAACAGCAGGAATCCTGTGGACACGGACATATTGGTGAAATGTAATAAACAGTGTAGAGTATAACAGCAGGAATCCTGTGAACACAAGCAGATTGGTGAAATGTCATAAACAGTGTAGAGTATAACAGCAGGAATCCTGTGGACACAAGCAGATTGGTGAAATGTAATAAACAGTGTGGAGTATAACAGCAGGAATCCAGTGGAAACAAGCAGATTGGTGAAATGTAATAAACAGTGTAGAGTATAACAGCAGGAATCCTGCGGACACTGACAGATTGGTGAAATGTAATAAACAGTGTAGAGTATAACAGCAGGAATTCTGAGGACAGTGACAGATTGGTGAAATGTAATAAACAGTGTAGAGTATAACAGCAGGAATCCTGTGGACACAAGCAGATTGGTGAAATGTAATAAACAGTGTAAAGTATAACAGCAGGAATCCTGAGGACACTGCCAGATTGTTGAAATTTATTAAACAGTGTAGAGTATAACAGCAGGAATCCTGCGGACACGGGCAGCTGGTGAAATGTAATAAACAGTGGAGAGTATAACAGCAGGAATCCTGCGGACACGGGCAGATTGGTGAAATGTAATAAACAGCGTAGAGTATAACAGCAGGAATCCTGTGAACACAAGCAGATTGGTGAAATGTAATAAACAGTGTAGAGTATAACAGCAGGAATCCTGTGGACACGGGCAGATTGGTGAAATCTAATAAACAGTGTAGAGTATAACAGCAGGAATCCTGTGGACAAGGGCAGATTGGTGAAATGTAATAAGCAGTGTAGAGTATAACAGCAGGAATCCTGATGACACGGAAAGATTGGTGAAATGTAATAAACAGTGTAGAGTAATAACAGCAGGAATCCTGTGGATAAGGGAAGATTGGTGAAATGTAATAAACAGTGTAGAGTATAACAGCAGAAATCCTGATGAAAAGGAGAGATTGGTGAAATGTAATAAACAGTGTAGAGTATAAAACAGGAATCCTGATGAAAAGGACAGATTGGTGAAATGTAATAAACAGTGTAGAGTATAACAGCAGGAATCCTGAGAACACGGACAGATTGGTGAAATGTAATAAACAGTGTAGAGTATAACAGCAGGAATTTGATGAAAAGGACAGATTGGTGAAAAGTAATAAACAGTGTAGAGTATAACAGCAGGAATCCTGTGGACACGGGCAGATTGGTGAAAAGTAATAAACAGTGTAGAGTATAACAGCAGGAATCCTGCGGACACTGACAGATTGGTGAAATGTAATAAACAGTGTAGAGTATAACAGCAGGAATCCTGATGATACACACAGATTGGTGAAATGTAATAAACAATGTAGAGTATAACAGCAGTAATCCTGTGGACACGGGCAGATTGGTGAAATGTAATAAACAGTGTAGAGTATAACAGCAGGAATCCTGTGAACACAAGCAGATTGGTGAAATGTAATAAACAGAGTAGAGTATAACAGCAGGAATCCTGTGGACACAAGCAGATTGGTGAAATGTAATAAACAGTGTAGAGTATAACAGCAGGATTCCTGTCGAAACAAGCAGATTGGTGAAATGTAATAAACAGTGTAGAGTATAACAGCAGGAATCCTGCGGAAACTAACAGATTGGTGAAATGTAATAAACAGTGTAGACTATAACAGCAGGAATCCTGTGGACACAAGCAGATTGGTGAAATGTAATAAACAGTGTAGAGTATAACAGCAGGAATCCTGTGGACACAAGCAGATTGGTGAAATGTAATAAACAGTGTAGAGTATAACAGCAGGAATCCTGAGGACACGGACAGATTGGTGAAATGTAATAAACAGTGTAGAGTATAACAGCAGGAATCCTGTGGATACGGGCAGATTGGTGAAATGTAATAAACAGTGTAGAGTATAACAGCAGGAATCCTGCGGACACGGGCAGATTAGTTAAATGTAATAAACAGTGTAGAGTATAACAATAGGAATCTAGAGGACACTGACAGAATGGTGAAATGTAATAAACAGTGTAGAGTATAACAGCAGGAATCTTGAGGACACGGACAGATTGGTGAAATGTAATTAAAATTGTGGAGTATAACAGCAGGAATCCTGTGGACACGGGCAGATTGGTGAAATGTAATAAACAGTGTAGAGTATAACAGCAGGAATCTAGAGGACACTGACAGAATGGTGAAATGTAATAAACAGTGTAGAGTATAACAGCAGGAATCTTGAGGACACTGACAGATTGGTGAAATGTAATAAACAGTGTAGAGTATAACAGCAGGAATCCCGATGAAAAGAACAGATTGGTGAAATGTAATAAACAGTGTAGAGTATAACAGCAGGAATCCTGAGGACACGGACAGATTGGGGAAATGTTATAAACAATACAGCAAATAACAGCAGAAATCCTGTGGACATGGGCAGATTGGTGTAATCTAAGAAACAGTACAGAAAATAACAGCAGGAATCCTGAGGACAAAGACAGATTGGTGAAAAGTAATAAACAGTGTAGAGTATAACAGCAGGAATCCTGATGAAAAGGAAAGATTGGTGAAAAGTAATAAACAGTGTAGAGTAGAACAGCAGGAATCCTGAGAACACGGACAGAATGGTGAAATGTAATAAACAGATAGAGTATAACAGCAGGAATCCTGATGAAGAGGACAGATTGGTGAAATGTAATAAACAGTGTAGAGTATAACAGCAGGAATCCTGTGGACACGGACAGATTGGTGAAATGTAATAAACAGTGTAGAGTATAACAGCAGGAATCCTGTGTACACAAGCAGATTGGTGAAATGTAATAAACAGTGTAGAGTATAACAGCAGGAATCCTGTGGACACGAGCAGATTGGTGAAATGTAATAAACAGTGTAGAGTATAACAGCAGGAATCCTGTGGACACGAGCAGATTGGTGAAATGTAATAAACAGTGTAGAGTATAACAGCAGGAATCCTGAGGACACGGACAGATTGGTGAAATGTAATAAACAGTGTAGAGTATAACAGCAGGAATCCTGAGGACACGGACAGATTGGTGAAATGTAATAAACAGTGTAGAGTATAACAGCAGGAATCCTGTGGACACAGACAAATTGGTGAAATGTAATAAACAGTGTAGAGTATAACAGCAGGAATCCTGCGGACACTGACAGATTGGTGAAATGTAATAAACAGTGTAGAGTATAACAGCAGGAATCCTGTGGACACGGGCAGATTGGTGAAATGTAATAAACAGTGTAGAGTATAACAGCAGGAATCCTGTGGACACGGGCAGATTGGTGAAATGTAATAAACAGTGTAGAGTATAACAGCAGGAATCCTGCGGACACAGACAGATTGGTGAAATGTAATAAACAGTGTAGAGTATAACAGCAGGAATCCTGATGATACGGACAGATTGGTGAAATGTAATAAACAGTGTAGAGTATAACAGCAGGAATCCTGTGGACACAGACAAATTGGTGAAATGTAATAAACAGTGTAGAGTATAACAGCAGGAATCCTGCGGACACTGACAGATTGGTGAAATGTAATAAACAGTGTAGAGTATAACAGCAGGAATCCTGAGGACACGGACAGATTGGTGAAATGTAATAAACAGTGTAGAGTATAACAGCAGGAATCCTGTGGACACAAGCAGATTGGTGAAATGTAATAAACAGTGTAGAGTATAACAGCAGGAATCCTGAGGACACTGACAGATTGGTGAAATGTAATAAACAGTGTAGAGTATAACAGCAGGAATCCTGCGGACACGGGCAGATTGGTGAAATGTAATAAACAGTGTAGAGTATAACAGCAGGAATCCTGAGGACACGGGCAGATTGGTGAAATGTAATAAACAGTGTAGAGTATAACAGCAGGAATCCTGCGGACACGGACAGATTGGTGAAATGTAATAAACAGTGTAGAGTATAACAGCAGGAATCCTGTGGACACGGGCAGATTGGTGAAATGTAATAAACAGTGTAGAGTATAACAGCAGGAATCCTGTGGACACAAGCAGATTGGTGAAATGTAATAAACAGTGTAGAGTATAACAGCAGGAATCCTGTGGACACGGGCAGATTGGTGAAATGTAATAAACAGTGTAGAGTATAACAGCAGGAATCCTGTGGACACGGGCAGATTGGTGAAATGTAATAAACAGTGTAGAGTATAACAGCAGGAATCCTGATGACACGGACAGATTGGTGAAATCTAATAAACAGTACAGAAAATAACAGCAGGAATCCTCTGGACAAGGGAAGATTGGTGAAATGTAATAAACAGTGTAGAGTATAACAGCAGGAATCCTGATGAAAAGGACAGATTGGTGAAAAGTAATAAACAGTGTAGAGTATAACAGCAGGAATCCTGTGGACACAAGCAGATTGGTGAAATGTAATAAACAGCGTAGAGTATAACAGCAGGAATCCTGCGGACACTGACAGATTGGTGAAATGTAATAAACAGTGTAGAGTATAACAGCAGGAATCCTGATGATACGGACAGATTGGTGAAATGTAATAAACAATGTAGAGTATAACAGCAGTAATCCTGTGGACACGGACAGATTGGTGAAATGTAATAAACAGTGTAGAGTATAACAGCAGGAATCCTGTGAACACAAGCAGATTGGTGAAATGTAATAAACAGTGTAGAGTATAACAGCAGGAATCCTGTGGACACGGGCAGATTGGTGAAATGTAATAAACAGTGTAGAGTATAACAGCAGGAATCCTGTGGACACAAGCAGATTGGTGAAATGTAATAAACAGTGTAGAGTATAACAGCAGGAATCCTGTGGACACGGGCAGATTGGTGAAATGTAATAAACAGTGTAGAGTATAACAGCAGGAATCCTGTGGACACAAGCAGATTGGTGAAATGTAATAAACAGTGTAGAGTATAACAGCAGGAATCCTGTCGACACAAGTAGATTGGTGAAATGTAATAAACAGTGTAGAGTATAACAGCAGGAATCCTGTGGACACTAGACAGATTGGTGAAATGTAATAAACAGTGTAGAGTATAACAGCAGGAATCCTGTGGACACAGGCAGATTGGTGAAATGTAATAAACAGTGTAGAGTATAACAGCAGGAATCCTGCGGACACGGGCAGATTGGTGAAATGTAATAAACAGTGTAGAGTATAACAGCAGGAATCCTGCGGACACGGGCAGATTGGTGAAATGTAATAAACAGTGTAGAGTATAACAATAGGAATCTAGAGGACACTGACAGAATGGTGAAATGTAATAAACAGTGTAGAGTATAACAGCATGAATCTTGAGGACACTGACAGATTGGTGAAATGTAATAAACAGTGTAGAGTATAACAGCAGGAATCCCGATGAAAAGAACAGATTGGTGAAATGTAATAAACAGTGTAGAGTATAACAGGAGGAATCCTGAGGACACGGACAGATTGGTGAAATGTAATTAAAATTGTGGAGTATAACAGCAGGAATCGTGTGGACACGGGCAGATTGGTGAAATGTAATAAACAGTACGGAGTATAACAGCAGGAATCTAGAGGACACTGACAGAATGGTGAAATGTAATAAACAGTGTAGAGTATAACAGCAGGAATCTTGAGGACACTGACAGATTGGTGAAATGTAATAAACAGTGTAGAGTATAACAGCAGGAATCCCGATGAAAAGAACAGATTGGTGAAATGTAATAAACAGTGTAGAGTATAACAGGAGGAATCCTGAGGACACGGACAGATTGGGGAAATGTTATAAACAATACAGCAAATAACAGCAGAAATCCTGTGGACACGGGCAGATTGGTGAAATCTAAGAAACAGTACAGAAAATAACAGCAGGAATCCTGAGGACAAAGACAGATTGGTGAAAAGTAATAAACAGTGTAGAGTATAACAGCATGAATCCTGATGAAAAGGAAAGATTGGTGAAAAGTAAGAAACAGTGTAGAGTAGAACAGCAGGAATCCTGAGAACACGGACAGAATGGTGAAATGTAATAAACAGATAGAGTATAACAGCAGGAATCCTGATGATACGGACAGATTGGTGAAAATAAACAATGTAGAGTATAACAGCAGGAATCCTGTGGACACGGACATATTGGTGAAATGTAATAAACAGTGTAGAGTATAACAGCAGGAATCCTGTGAACACAAGCAGATTGGTGAAATGTAATAAACAGTGTAGAGTATAACAGCAGGAATCCTGTGGACACAAGCAGATTGGTGAAATGTAATAAACAGTGTGGAGTATAACAGCAGGAATCCTGTGGACACAAGCAGATTGGTGAAATGTAATAAACACTGTAGAGTATAACAGCAGGAATCCTGCGGACACTGACAGATTGGTGAAATGTAATAAACAGTGTAGAGTATAACAGCAGGAATTCTGAGGACAGTGACAGATTGGTGAAATGTAATAAACAGTGTAGAGTATAACAGCAGGAATCCTGTGGACACAAGCAGATTGGTGAAATGTAATAAACAGTGTAGAGTATAACAGCAGGAATCCTGAGGACACTGACAGATTGGTGAAATGTATTAAACAGTGTAGAGTATAACAGCAGGAATCCTGTGGACACAAGCAGATTGGTGAAATGTAATAAACAGTGTAGAGTATAACAGCAGGAATCCTGTGGACACAAGCAGATTGGTGAAATGTAATAAACAGTGTAGAGTATAACAGCAGGAATCCTGTGGACACAAGCAGATTGGTGAAATGTAATAAACAGTGTAGAGTATAACAGCAGGAATCCTGCGGACACGGACAGATTGGTGAAATGTAATAAACAGTGTAGAGTATAACAGCAGGAATCCTGTGGACACAAGCAGATTGGTGAAATGTAATAAACAGTGTAGAGTATAACAGCAGGAATCCTGAGGACACTGACAGATTGGTGAAATGTAATAAACAGTGTAGAGTATAACAGCAGGAATCCTGCGGACACGGGCAGATTGGTGAAATGTAATAAACAGTGTAGAGTATAACAGCAGGAATCCTGCGGACACAAGCAGATTGGTGAAATGTAATAAACAGTGTAGAGTATAACAGCAGGAATCCTGAGGACACTGACAGATTGGTGAAATGTAATAAACAGTGTAGAGTATAACAGCAGGAATCCTGCGGACACGGGCAGCTGGTGAAATGTAATAAACAGTGTAGAGTATAACAGCAGGAATCCTGCGGACACGGGCAGATTGGTGAAATGTAATAAACAGTGTAGAGTATAACAGCAGGAATCCTGCGGACACGGACAGAATGGTGAAATGTAATAAACAGTGTAGAGTATAACAGCAGGAATCATGAGGACACGGACAGATTGGTGAAATGTAATTAAAAGTGTGGAGTATAACAGCAGGAATCCTGTGGACACGGGCAGATTGGTGAAATGTAATAAACAGTGTAGAGTATAACAGCAGGAATCATGAGGACACGGACAGATTGGTGAAATGTAATAAAAAGTGTAGAGTATAACAGCAGGAATCTTGAGGACACTGACAGAATGGTTAAATGTAATAAACAGTGTAGAGTATAACAGCAGGAATCTTGAGGACACTGACAGATTGGTGAAATGTAATAAACAGTGTAGAGTATAACAGCAGGAATCCCGATGAAAAGGACAGATTGGTGAAATGTAATAAACAGTGTAGAGTATAACAGGAGGAATCCTGACGAAACGGACAGATTGGGGAAATGTTATAAACAATACAGCAAATAACAGCAGGAATCCTGTGGACAAGGGCAGATTGGTGAAATCTAATAAACAGTACAGAAAAAAGCAGCAGGAATCCTGAGGACATGGACAGATTGGTGAAAAGTAATAAACAGTGTAGAGTATAACAGCAGGAATCCTGATGAAAAGGACAGATTGGTGAAATGTAATAAACAGTGTAGAGTATAACAGCAGGAATCCTGAGAACACGGACAGATTGGTGAAATGTAATAAACAGTGTAGAGTATAACAGCAGGAATCCTGTGAACACAAGCAGATTGGTGAAATGTAATAAACAGTGTAGAGTATAACAGCAGGAATCCTGTGGACACAAGCAGATTGGTGAAATGTAATAAACAGTGTAGAGTATAACAGCAGGAATCCTGTGGACACAAGCAGATTGGTGAAATGTAATAAACAGTGTAGAGTATAACAGCAGGAATCCTGTGGACACAAGCAGATTGGTGAAATGTAATAAACAGTGTAGAGTATAACAGCAGGAATCATGAGGACACTGACAGATTGGTGAAATGTAATAAACAGTGTAGAGTATAACAGCAGGAATCCTGAGGACACGGACAGATTGGTGAAATGTAATAAACAGTGTAGAGTATAACAGCAGGAATCCTGTGGACACAGACAGATTGGTGAAATGTAATAAACAGTGTAGAGTATAACAGCAGGAATCCTGAGGACACTGACAGATTGGTGAAATGTAATAAACAGTGTAGAGTATAACAGCAGGAATCCTGCGGACACGGGCAGATGGTGAAATGTAATAAACAGTGTAGAGTATAACAGCAGGAATCCTGCGGACACAAGCAGTTTGGTGAAATGTAATAAACAGTGTAGAGTATAACAGCAGGAATCCTGAGGACACTGAGCAGATTGGTGAAATGTAATAAACAGTGTAGAGTATAACAGCAGGAATCCTGCGGACACGGGCAGATTGGTGAAATGTAATAAACAGTGTAGAGTATAACAGCAGGAATCCTGCGGACACTGGCAGATTGGTGAAATGTAATAAACAGTGTAGAGTATAACAGCAGGAATCCTGCGGACACGGACAGAATGGTGAAATGTAATAAACAGTGAAGAGTATAACAGCAGGAATCATGAGGACACGGACAGATTGGTGAAATGTAATTAAAGTGTGGAGTATAACAGCAGGAATCCTGTGGACACGGGCAGATTGGTGAAATGTAATAAACAGTGTAGAGTATAACAGCAGGAATCATGAGGACACGGACAGATTGGTGAAATGTAATAAAAAGTGTAGAGTATAACAGCAGGAATCTTGAGGACACTGACAGATTGGTTAAATGTAATAAACAGTGTAGAGTATAACAGCAGGAATCTTGAGGACACTGACAGATTGGTGAAATGTAATAAACAGTGTAGAGTATAACAGGAGGAATCCTGAGGACACGGACAGATTGGGGAAATGTTATAAACAATACAGCAAATAACAGCAGGAATCCTGTGGACAAGGGCAGATTGGTGAAATGTAATAAACAGTGTAGAGTATAACAGCAGGAATCCTGAGGACAAGGACAGATTGGTGAAATGTAATAAACAGTGTAGAGTATAACAGCAGGAATCCTGATGACATGGACAGATTGGTGAAATGTAATAAACAGTGTAGAGTATAACAGCAGGAATCCTGAGGACACGGACAGATTGGTGAAATGTAATAAACAGTGTAGAGTATAACAGCAGGAATCCTGATGATACGGACAGATTGGTGAAATGTAATAAACAGTGTAGAGTATAACAGCAGGAATCCTGTGGACACGGACAGATTGGTGAAATGTAATAAACAGTGTAGAGTATAACAGCAGGAATCCTGTGACACAGACAGATTGGTGAAATGTAATAAACAGTGTAGAGTATAACAGCAGGAATCCTGTGGACACGGGCAGATTGGTGAAATGTAATAAACAGTGTAGAGTATAACAGCAGGAATCCTGTGGACACAAGCAGATTGGTGAAATGTAATAAACAGTGTAGAGTATAACAGCAGGAATCCTGCGGACACTGACAGATTGGTGAAATGTAATAAACAGTGTAGAGTATAAGAGCAGGAATCTTGAGGACACTGACAGATTGGTGAAATGTAATAAACAGTGTAGAGTATAACAGCAGGAATCCTGTGGACACAAGCAGATTGGTGAAATGTAATAAACAGTGTAAAGTATAACAGCAGGAATCCTGAGGACACTGACAGATTGGTGAAATGTAATAAACAGTGTAGAGTATAACAGCAGGAATCCTGCGGACACGGGCAGCTGGTGAAATGTAATAAACAGTGTAGAGTATAACAGCAGGAATCCTGCGGACACGGGCAGATTGGTGAAATGTAATAAACAGTGTAGAGTATAACAGCAGGAATCCTGCGGACACGGACAGATTGGTGAAATGTAATAAACAGTGTAGAGTATAACAGCAGGAATCTTGAGGACACTGACAGTTTGGTGAAATGTAATAAACAGTGTAGAGTATAACAGCAGGAATCCCGATGAAAATGACAGATTGGTGAAATGTAATAAACAGTGTAGAGTATAACAGAGGAATCCTGAGGACACGGACAGATTGGGGAAATGTTATAAACAATACAGCAAATAACAGCAGGAATCCTGTGGACAAGGGCAGATTGGTGAAATCTAATAAACAGTACAGAAAATAACAGCAGGAATCCTGAGGACATGGACAGATTGGTGAAAAGTAATAAACAGTGTAGAGTATAACAGCAGGAATCCTGAGAACACGGACAGAATGGTGAAATGTAATAAACAGTGTAGAGTATAACAGCAGGAA
The DNA here is from genome assembly GCF_017639515.1 of Carcharodon carcharias. NCBI lineage: Eukaryota > Metazoa > Chordata > Chondrichthyes > Lamniformes > Lamnidae > Carcharodon > Carcharodon carcharias. Next base: position 342,829 of record NW_024470782.1, on the reverse strand, counting down.
TCCTGATGATACGGACAGATTGGTGAAATGTAATAAACAATGTAGAGTATAACAGCAGGAATCCTGTGGACACGGACAGATTGGTGAAATGTAATAAACAGTGTAGAGTATAACAGCAGGAATCCTGTGAACACAAGCAGATTGGTGAAATGTAATAAACAGTGTAGAGTATAACAGCAGGAATCCTGTGTACACGGGCAGATTGGTGAAATGTAATAAACAGTGTAGAGTATAACAGCAGGAATCATGAGGACACGGACAGATTGGTGAAATGTAATAAAAAGTGTAGAGTATAACAGCAGGAATCTTGAGGACACTGACAGATTGGTTAAATGTAATAAACAGTGTAGAGTATAACAGCAGGAATCCTGAGGACACTGACAGATTGGTGAAATGTAATAAACAGTGTAGAGTATAACAGCAGGAATCCCGATGAAAAGGACAGATTGGTGAAATGTAATAAACAGTGTAGAGTATAACAGGAGGAATCCTGAGGACACGGACAGATTGGTGAAATGTTATAAACAATACAGCAAATAACAGCAGGAATCCTGTGGACAAGGGCAGATTGGTGAAATCTAATAAACAGTGTAGAGTATAACAGCAGGAATCCTGAGGACATGGACAGATTGGTGAAAAGTAATAAACAGTGTAGAGTATAACAGCAGGAATCCTGATGAAAAGGACAGATTGGTGAAAAGTAATAAACAGTGTAGAGTATAACAGCAGGAATCCTGAGAACACGGACAGATTGGTGAAATGTAATAAACAGTGTAGAGTATAACAGCAGGAATCCTGATGATACGGACAGATTGGTGAAATGTAATAAACAATGTAGAGTATAACAGCAGGAATCCTGTGGACACGGACAGATTGGTGAAATGTAATAAACAGTGTAGAGTATAACAGCAGGAATCCTGTGGACACAAGCAGATTGGTGAAATGTAATAAACAGTGTAGAGTATAACAGCAGGAATCCTGTGGACACAAGCAGATTGGTGAAATGTAATAAACAGTGTAGAGTATAACAGCAGGAATCCTGTGGAAACAAGCAGATTGGTGAAATGTAATAAACAGTGTAGAGTATAACAGCAGGAATCCTGCGGACACTGACAGATTGGTGAAATGTAATAAACAGTGTAGAGTATAACAGCAGGAATTCTGAGGACAGTGACAGATTGGTGAAATGTAATAAACAGTGTAGAGTATAACAGCAGGAATCCTGTGGACACAAGCAGATTGGTGAAATGTAATAAACAGTGTAAAGTATAACAGCAGGAATCCTGAGGACACTGACAGATTGTTGAAATTTATTAAACAGTGTAGAGTATAACAGCAGGAATCCTGCGGACACGGGCAGCTGGTGAAATGTAATAAACAGTGGAGAGTATAACAGCAGGAATCCTGCGGACACGGGCAGATTGGTGAAATGTAATAAACAGCGTAGAGTATAACAGCAGGAATCCTGTGAACACAAGCAGATTGGTGAAATGTAATAAACAGTGTAGAGTATAACAGCAGGAATCCTGTGGACACGGGCAGATTGGTGAAATCTAACAAACAGTACAGAAAATAACAGCAGGAATCCTGTGGACAAGGCAAGATTGGTGAAATGTAATAAGCAGTGTAGAGTATTACAGCAGGAATCCTGATGACACAGACAGATTGGTGAAATCTAATAAACAGTACAGAAAATAACAGCAGGAATCCTCTGGACAAGGGAAGATTGGTGAAATGTAATAAACAGTGTAGAGTATAACAGCAGGAATCCTGATGAAAAGGACAGATTGGTGAAAAGTAATAAACAGTGTAGAGTATAACAGCAGGAATCCTGATGAAAAGGACAGATTGGTGAAAAGTAATAAACAGTGTAGAGTATAACAGCAGGAATCCTGAGAACACGGACAGAATGGTGAAATGTAATAAACAGTGTAGAGTATAACAGCAGGAATTCTGATGAAAAGGACAGATTGGTGAAAAGTAATAAACAGTGTAGAGTATAACAGCAGGAATCCTGTGGACACAAGCAGATTGGTGAAATGTAATAAACAGTGTAGAGTATAACAGCAGGAATCCTGCGGACACTGACAGATTGGTGAAATGTAATAAACAGTGTAGAGTATAACAGCAGGAATCCTGATGATACACACAGATTGGTGAAATGTAATAAACAGTGTAGAGTATAACAGCAGTAATCCTGTGGACACGGGCAGATTGGTGAAATGTAATAAACAGTGTAGAGTATAACAGCAGGAATCCTGTGAACACAAGCAGATTGGTGAAATGTAATAAACAGTGTAGAGTATAACAGCAGGAATCCTGTGGACACAAGCAGATTGGTGAAATGTAATAAACAGTGTAGAGTATAACAGCAGGAATCCTGTCGACACAAGCAGATTGGTGAAATGTAATAAACAGTGTAGAGTATAACAGCAGGATTCCTGTCGAAACAAGCAGATTGGTGAAATGTAATAAACAGTGTAGAGTATAACAGCAGGAATCCTGCGGACACTGACAGATTGGTGAAATGTAATAAACAGTGTAGAGTATAACAGCAGGAATCCTGTGGACACAAGCAGATTGGTGAAATGTAATAAACAGTGTAGAGTATAACAGCAGGAATCCTGTGGACACAAGCAGATTGGTGAAATGTAATAAACAGTGTAGAGTATAACAGCAGGAATCCTGAGGACACTGACAGATTGGTGAAATGTAATAAACAGTGTAGAGTATAACAGCAGGAATTCTGTGGACACGGGCAGATTGGTGAAATGTAATAAACAGTGTAGAGTATAACAGCAGGAATTTGTGGACACGGCAGATTGGTGAAATGTAATAAACAGTGTAGAGTATAACAGCAGGAATCCTGAGGACACGGAGAGATTGGTGAAATGTAATAAACAGTGTAGAGTATAACAGCAGGAATCCTGAGGACACGGACAGATTGGTGAAATGTAATAAACAGTGTAGAGTATAACAGCAGGAATCCTGTGGACACGGACAGATTGGTGAAATGTAATAAACAGTGTAGAGTATAACAGCAGGAATCCTGAGGACACTGACAGATTGGTGAAATGTAATAAACAGTGTAGAGTATAACAGCAGGAATCCTGAGGACACTGACAGATTGGTGAAATGTAATAAACAGTGTAGAGTATAACAGCAGGAATCCCGATTAAAAAGACAGATTGGTGAAATGTAATAAACAGTGTAGAGTATAACAGCAGGAATCCTGAGGACACGGACAGATTGGGGAAATGTTATAAACAATACAGCAAATAACAGCAGAAATCCTGTGGACACGGGCAGATTGGTGTAATCTAAGAAACAGTACAGAAAATAACAGCAGGAATCCTGAGGACAAAGACAGATTGGTGAAAAGTAATAAACAGTGTAGAGTATAACAGCAGGAATCCTGATGAAAAGGAAAGATTGGTGAAATGTAATAAACAGTGTAGAGTAGAACAGCAGGAATCCTGAGAACACGGACAGAATGGTGAAATGTAATAAACAGATAGAGTATAACAGCAGGAATCCTGATGATACGGACAGATTGGTGAAAATAAACAATGTAGAGTATAACAGCAGGAATCCTGTGGACCCGGACATATTGGTGAAATGTAATAAACAGTGTAGAATATAACAGCAGGAATCCTGTGAACACAAGCAGATTGGTGAAATGTAATAAACAGTGTAGAGTATAACAGCAGGAATCCTGTGGACACAAGCAGATTGGTGAAATGTAATAAACAGTGTAGAGTATAACAGCAGGAATCCTGTGGACACAAGCAGATTGGTGAAATGTAATAAACAGTGTAGAGTATAACAGCAGGAATCCTGCGGACACTGACAGATTGGTGAAATGTAATAAACAGTGTAGAGTATAACAGCAGGAATCTGAGGACACGTGACAGATTGGTGAAATGTAATAAACAGTGTAGAGTATAACAGCAGGAATCCTGTGGACACAAGCAGATTGGTGAAATGTAATAAACAGTGTAGAGTATAACAGCAGGAATCCTGAGGACACTGACAGATTGGTGAAATGTATTAAACAGTGTAGAGTATAACAGCAGGAATCCTGTGGACACGGGCAGATTGGTGAAATGTAATAAACAGTGTAGAGTATAACAGCAGGAATCCTGAGGACACGGGCAGATTGGTGAAATGTAATAAACAGTGTAGAGTATAACAGCAGGAATCCTGCGGACACAAGCAGATTGGTGAAATGTAATAAACAGTGTAAAGTATAACAGCAGGAATCCTGAGGACACTGACAGATTGGTGAAATGTAATAAACAGTGTAGAGTATAACAGCAGGAATTCTGAGGACAGTGACAGTTTGGTGAAATGTAATAAACAGTGTAGAGTATAACAGCAGGAATCCTGTGGACACAAGCAGATTGGTGAAATGTAATAAACAGTGTAGAGTATAACAGCAGGAATCCTGAGGACACTGACAGATTGGTGAAATGTAATAAACAGTGTAGAGTATAACAGCAGGAATCCTGCGGACACGGGCAGATTGGTGAAATGTAATAAACAGTGTAGAGTATAACAGCAGGAATCCTGCGGACACGGCAGATTGGTGAAATGTAATAAACAGTGTAGAGTATAACAGCAGGAATCCTGCGGACACGGACAGATTGGTGAAATGTAATAAACAGTGTAGAGTATAACAGCAGGAATCCTGAGGACACTGACAGATTGGTGAAATGTAATAAACAGTGTAGAGTATAACAGCAGGAATCCTGATGACAAGGACAGATTGGTGAAATGTAATAAACAGTGTAGAGTATAACAGCAGGAATCCTGGGCACACTGACAGATTGGTGAAATGTAATAAACAGTGTAGAGTATAACAGCAGGAATCCTGTGGACACGGACAGATTGGTGAAATGTAATAAACAGTGTAGAGTATAACAGCAGGAATCCTGAGAACACGGACAGATTGGTGAAATGTAATAAACAGTGTAGAGTATAACAGCAGGAATCCTGAGGACACGGACAGATTGGTGAAATGTAATAAACAGTGTAGAGTATAACAGCAGGAATCCTGATGACACGGACAGATTGGTGAAATGTAATAAACAGTGTAGAGTATAACAGCAGGAATCCTGAGGACACGGACAGATTGGTGAAATGTAATAAACAGTGTAGAGTATAACAGCAGGAATCCTGTGAACACAAGCAGATTGGTGAAATGTATTAAACAGTGTAGAGTATAACAGCAGGAATCCTGTGGACACAAGCAGATTGGTGAAATGTAATAAACAATGTGGAGTATAACAGCAGGAATCCTGCGGACACGGACAGAATGGTGAAATGTAATAAACAGTGTAGAGTATAACAGCAGGAATCATGAGGACACGGGCAGCTGGTGAAATGTAATAAACAGTGTAGAGTATAACAGCAGGAATCCTGCGGACACTGGCAGATTGGTGAAATGTAATAAACAGTGTAGAGTATAACAGCAGGAATCCTGCGGACACGGACAGAATGGTGAAATGTAATAAACAGTGTAGAGTATAACAGCAGGAATCATGAGGACACGGACAGATTGGTGAAATGTAATTAAAAGTGTGGAGTATAACAGCAGGAATCCTGTGGACACGGGCAGATTGGTGAAATGTAATAAACAGTGTAGAGTATAACAGCAGGAATCATGAGGACACGGACAGATTGGTGAAATGTAATAAACAGTGTAGAGTATAACAGCAGGAATCTTGAGGACACTGACAGATTGGTGAAATGTAATAAACAGTGTAGAGTATAACAGCAGGAATCTTGAGGACACTGACAGATTGGTGAAATGTAATAAACAGTGTAGAGTATAACAGCAGGAATCCCGATGAAAAGGACAGATTGGTGAAATGTAATAAACAGTGTAGAGTATAACAGCAGGAATCCTGAGGACACGGACAGATTGGTGAAATGTAATAAACAGTGTAGAGTATAACAGCAGGAATCCTGTGGACACGGGCAGATTGGTGAAATGTAATAAACAGTGTAGAGTATAACAGCAGGAATCCTGAGGACACGGACAGATTGGTGAAAAGTAATAAACAGTGTAGAGTATAACAGCAGGAATCCTGATGAAAAGGACAGATTGGTGAAATGTAATAAACAGTGTAGAGTATAACAGCAGTAATCCTGAGAACACGGACAGATTGGTGAAATGTAATAAACAGTGTAGAGTATAACAGCAGGAATCCTGATGACACGGACAGATTGGTGAAATGTAATAAACAGTGTAGAGTATAACAGCAGGAATCCTGTGGACACGGACAGATTGGTGAAATGTAATAAACAGTGTAGAGTATAACAGCAGGAATCCTGTGAACACAAGCAGATTGGTGAAATGTAATAAACAGTGTAGAGTATAACAGCAGGAATCCTGTGGACACAAGCAGATTGGTGAAATGTAATAAACAGTGTAGAGTATAACAGCAGGAATCCTGTGGACACAAGCAGATTGGTGAAATGTAATAAACAGTGTAGAGTATAACAGCAGGAATCCTGCGGACACTGACAGATTGGTGAAATGTAATAAACAGTGTAGAGTATAACAGCAGGAATTCTGAGGACAGTGACAGATTGGTGAAATGTAATAAACAGTGTAGAGTATAACAGCAGGAATCCTGTGGACACAAGCAGATTGGTGAAATGTAATAAACAGTGTAAAGTATAACAGCAGGAATCCTGAGGACACGGACAGATTGGTGAAATTTATTAAACAGTGTAGAGTATAACAGCAGGAATCCTGCGGACACGGGCAGCTGGTGAAATGTAATAAACAGTGGAGAGTATAACAGCAGGAATCCTGCGGACACGGGCAGATTGGTGAAATGTAATAAACAGTGTAGAGTATAACAGCAGGAATCCTGCGGACACGGACAGATTGGTGAAATGTAATAAACAGTGTAGAGTATAACAGCAGGAATCTTGAGGACACTGACAGTTTGGTGAAATGTAATAAACAGTGTAGAGTATAACAGCAGCAATCCCGATGAAAAGAACAGATTGGTGAAATGTAATAAACAGTGTAGAGTATAACAGGAGGAATCCTGAGGACACGGACAGATTGGGGAAATGTTATAAACAATACAGCAAATAACAGCAGGAATCCTGTGGACAAGGGCAGATTGGTGAAATCTAAGAAACAGTACAGAAAATAACAGCAGGAATCCAGAGGACATGGACAGATTGGTGAAAAGTAATAAACAGTGTAGAGTATAACAGCAGGAATCCTGAGAACACGGATGAATGGTGAAATGTAATAAACAGATAGAGTATAACAGCAGGAATCCTGTGGATACGGACAGATTGGTGAAAATAAACAATGTAGAGTATAACAGCAGGAATCCTGTGGACACGGACATATTGGTGAAATGTAATAAACAGTGTAGAGTATAACAGCAGGAATCCTGTGAAAACAAGCAGATTGGTGAAATGTAATAAACAGTGTAGAGTATAACAGCAGGAATCCTGTGGACACAAGCAGATTGGTGAAATGTAATAAACAGTGTGGAGTATAACAGCAGGAATCCCGTGGACACAAGCAGATTGGTGAAATGTAATAAACAGTGTAGAGTATAACAGCAGGAATCCTGCGGACACTGACAGATTGGTGAAATGTAATAAACAGTGTAGAGTATAACAGCAGGAATCCTGAGGACAGTGACAGATTGGTGAAATGTAATAAACAGTGTAGAGTATAACAGCAGGAATCCTGTGGACACAAGCAGATTGGTGAAATGTAATAAACAGTGTAGAGTATAACAGCAGGAATCCTGAGGACACTGACAGATTGGTGAAATGTAATAAACAGTGTAGAGTATAACAGCAGGAATCCTGCGGACACGGGCAGATTGGTGAAATGTAATAAACAGTGTAGAGTATAACAGCAGGAATCCAGAGAACACGGGCAGATTGGTGAAATGTAATAAACAGTGTAGAGTATAACAGCAGGAATCCTGAGGACACGGACAGATTGGTGAAATGTAATAAACAGTGTAGAGTATAACAGCAGGAATCATGAGGACACGGACAGATTGGTGAAATGTAATAAACAGTGTAGAGTATAACAGCAGGAATCTTGAGGACACTGACAGATTGGTGAAATGTAATAAACAGTGTAGAGTATAAAAGCAGGAATCTTGAGGACACTGACAGATTGGTGAAATGTAATAAACAGTGTAGAGTATAACAGCAGGAATCCCGATGAAAAGAACAGATTGGTGAAATGTAATAAACAGTGTAGAGTATAACAGGAGGAATCCTGAGGACACGGACAGATTGGGGAAATGTTATAAACAATACAGTAAATAACAGCAGGAATCCTGTGGACAAGGGCAGATTGGTGAAATCTAAGAAACAGTACAGAAAATAACAGCAGGAATCCTGAGGACATGGACAGATTGGTGAAAAGTAATAAACAGTGTAGAGTATAACAGCAGGAATCCTGATGAAAGAGACAGATTGGTGAAAAGTAATAAAAAGTGTAGAGTATAACAGCAGGCATCCTGAGAACACGGACAGAATGGTGAAATGTAATAAACAGTGTAGAGTATAACAGCAGGAATCCTGATGATACGGACAGATTGGTGAAAATAAACAATGTAGAGTATAACAGCAGGAATCCTGTGGACACGGACATATTGGTGAAATGTAATAAACAGTGTAGAGTATAACAGCAGGAATCCTGTGAAAACAAGCAGATTGGTGAAATGTAATAAACAGTGTAGAGTATAACAGCAGGAATCCTGTGGACACAAGCAGATTGGTGAAATGTAATAAACAGTGTGGAGTATAACAGCAGGAATCCCGTGGACACAAGCAGATTGGTGAAATGTAATAAACAGTGTAGAGTATAACAGCAGGAATCCTGCGGACACTGACAGATTGGTGAAATGTAATAAACAGTGTAGAGTATAACAGCAGGAATTCTGAGGACAGTGACAGATTGGTGAAATGTAATAAACAGTGTAGAGTATAACAGCAGGAATCCTGTGGACACAAGCAGATTGGTGAAATGTAATAAACAGTGTAGAGTATAACAGCAGGTCTCTTGAGGACACTGACAGATTGGTGAAATGTAATAAACAGTGTAGAGTATAACAGCAGGAATCCTGCGGACACTGACAGATTGGTGAAATGTAATAAACAGTGTAGAGTATAACAGCAGGAATCCTGAGGACACGGGCAGATTGGTGAAATGTAATAAACAGTGTAGAGTATAACAGCAGGAATCCTGAGGACATGGACAGATTGGTGAAATGTAATAAACAGTGTAGAGTATAACAGCAGGAATCATGAGGACACGGACAGATTGGTGAAATGTAATAAACAGTGTAGAGTATAACAGCAGGAATCTTGAGGACACTGACAGATTGGTGAAATGTAATAAACAGTGTAGAGTATAACAGCAGGAATCTTGAGGACACTGACAGATTGGTGAAATGTAATAAACAGTGTAGAGTATAACAGCAGGAATCCTGATGAAAAGAACAGATTGGTGAAATGTAATAAACAGTGTAGAGTATAACAGGAGGAATCCCGATGAATAGGACAGATTGGTAAAATTTAATAAACAGTGTAGAGTATAACAGCAGGAATCCTGTGGACAAGGGCAGATTGGTGAAATCTAATAAACAGTACAGAAAATAACAGCAGGAATCCTGAGGACATGGACAGATTGGTGAAAAGTAATAAACAGTGTAGAGTATAACAGCAGGAATCCTGATGAAAGAGACAGATTGGTGAAAAGTAATAAAAAGTGTAGAGTATAACAGCAGGCATCCTGAGAACACGGACAGAATGGTGAAATGTAATAAACAGAGTAGAGTATAACAGCAGGAATCCTGATGATACGGACAGATTGGTGAAAAGTAATAAACAATGTAGAGTATAACAGCAGGAATCCTGTGGACACGGACATATTGGTGAAATGTAATAAACAGTGTAGAGTATAACAGCAGGAATCCTGTGGACACAAGCAGATTGGTGAAATGTAATAAACAGTGTGGAGTATAACAGCAGGAATCCTGTGGACACAAGCAGATTGGTGAAATGTAATAAACAGTGTAGAGTATAACAGCAGGAATCCTGTGGACACTGACAGATTGGTGAAATGTAATAAACAGTGTAGAGTATAACAGCAGGAATTCTGAGGACAGTGACAGATTGGTGAAATGTAATAAAAAGTGTAGAGTATAACAGCAGGAATCCTGTGGACACAAGCAGATTGGTGAAATGTAATAAACAGTGTAGAGTATAACAGCAGGAATCCTGAGGACACTGACAGATTGGTGAAATTTAATAAACAGTGTAGAGTATAACAGCAGGAATCCTGCGGACACGGGCAGCTGGTGAAATGCAATAAACAGTGTAGAGTATAACAGCAGGAATCCTGCGGACACGGGCAGATTGGTGAAATGTAATAAACAGTGTAGAGTATAACAGCAGGAATCCTGCGGACACGGACAGATTGGTGAAATGTAATAAACAGTGTAGAGTATAACAGCAGGAATCATGAGGACACGGACAGATTGGTGAAATGTAATAAAAAGTGTAGAGTATAACAGCAGGAATCCTGTGGAAACTGACAGATTGGTGAAATGTAATAAACAGTGTAGAGTATAACAGCAGGAATCCTGATGAACAGGACAGATTGGTGAAATGTAATAAACAGTGTAGAGTATAACAGCAGGAATCCTGATGAAAAGGACAGATTGGTGAAATGTAATAAACAGTGTAGAGTATAACAGCAGGAATCCTGTGGACACGGCAGATTGGTGAAATGTAATAAACAGTGTAGAGTATAACAGCAGGAATCCTGATGACAAGGACAGATTGGTGAAATGTAATAAACAGTGTAGAGTATAACAGCAGGAATCTTGAGGACACTGACAGATTGGTGAAATGTAATAAACAGTGTAGAGTATAACAGCAGGAATCCTGTGGACACAAGCAGATTGGTGAAATGTAATAAACAGTGTAGAGTATAACAGCAGGAATCCTGAGGACACTGACAGATTGGTGAAATGTAATAAACAGTGTAGAGTATAACAGCAGGAATCCTGCGGACACGGGCAGCTGGTGAAATGTAATAAACAGTGTAGAGTATAACAGCAGGAATCCTGCGGACACGGGCAGATTGGTGAAATGTAATAAACAGTGTAGAGTATAACAGCAGGAATCCTGCGGACACGGACAGATTGGTGAAATGTAATAAACAGTGTAGAGTATAACAGCAGGAATCTTGAGGACACTGACAGATTGGTGAAATGTAATAAACAGTGTAGAGTATAACAGCAGCAATCCCGATGAAAAGAACAGATTGGTGAAATGTAATAAACAGTGTAGAGTATAACAGGAGGAATCCTGAGGACACGGACAGATTGGGGAAATGTTATAAACAGTACAGAAAATAACAGCAGGAATCCTGAGGACATGGACAGATTGGTGAAATGTAATAAACAGTGTAGAGTATAACAGCAGGAATCCTGAGAACACGGACAGAATGGTGAAATGTAATAAACAGTGTAGAGTATAACAGCAGGAATCCTGATGATACGGACAGATTGGTGAAATGTAATAAACAATGTAGAGTATAACAGCAGGAATCCTGTGGACACGGACAGATTGGTGAAATGTAATAAACAGTGTAGAGTATAACAGCAGGAATCCTGTGAACACAAGCAGATTGGTGAAATGTAATAAACAGTGTAGAGTATAACAGCAGGAATCCTGTGGACACAAGCAGATTGGTGAAATGTAATAAACAGTGTAGAGTATAACAGCAGGAATCCTGTGGACACAAGCAGATTGGTGAAATGTAATAAACAGTGTAGAGTATAACAGCAGGAATCCTGCGGACACTGACAGATTGGTGAAATGTAATAAACAGTGTAGAGTATAACAGCAGGAATTCTGAGGACAGTGACAGATTGGTGAAATGTAATAAACAGTGTAGAGTATAACAGCAGGAATACTGTGGACACAAGCAGATTGGTGAAATGTAATAAACAGTGTAGAGTATAACAGCAGGTCTCTTGAGGACACTGACAGATTGGTGAAATGTAATAAACAGTGTAGAGTATAACAGCAGGAATCCTGCGGACACGGGCAGCTGGTGAAATGTAATAAACAGTGTAGAGTAGAACAGCAGGGATCCTGCGGACACGGGCAGATTGGTGAAATGTAATAAACAGTGTAGAGTATAACAGCAGGAATCCTGCGGACATGGACAGAATGGTGAAATGTAATAAACAGTGTAGAGTATAACAGCAGGAATCATGAGGACACGGACAGATTGGTGAAATGTAATAAAAAGTGTAGAGTATAACAGCAGGAATCTTGAGGACACAAGCAGATTGGTGAAATGTAATAAACAGTGTAAAGTATAACAGCAGGAATCCTGAGGACACTTACAGATTGGTGAAATTTATTAAACAGTGTAGAGTATAACAGCAGGAATCCTGCGGACACGGGCAGCTGGTGAAATGTAATAAACAGTGGAGAGTATAACAGCAGGAATCCTGCGGACACGGGCAGATTGGTGAAATGTAATAAACAGTGTAGAGTATAAAAGCAGGAATCTTGAGGACACTGACAGATTGGTGAAATGTAATAAACAGTGTAGAGTATAACAGCAGGAATCCCGATGAAAAGAACAGATTGGTGAAATGTAATAAACAGTGTAGAGTATAACAGGAGGAATCCTGAGGACACGGACAGATTGGGGAAATGTTATAAACAATACAGTAAATAACAGCAGGAATCCTGTGGACAAGGGCAGATTGGTGAAATCTAAGAAACAGTACAGAAAATAACAGCAGGAATCCTGAGGACATGGACAGATTGGTGAAAAGTAATAAACAGTGTAGAGTATAACAGCAGGAATCCTGATGAAAGAGACAGATTGGTGAAAAGTAATAAAAAGTGTAGAGTATAACAGCAGGCATCCTGAGAACACGGACAGAATGGTGAAATGTAATAAACAGTGTAGAGTATAACAGCAGGAATCCTGATGATACGGACAGATTGGTGAAAAGTAATAAACAATGTAGAGTATAACAGCAGGAATCCTGTGGACACGGACATATTGGTGAAATGTAATAAACAGTGTAGAGTATAACAGCAGGAATCCTGTGGACACAAGCAGATTGGTGAAATGTAATAAACAGTGTGGAGTATAACAGCAGGAATCCTGTGGACACAAGCAGATTGGTGAAATGTAATAAACAGTGTAGAGTATAACAGCAGGAATCCTGTGGACACTGACAGATTGGTGAAATGTAATAAACAGTGTAGAGTATAACAGCAGGAATTCTGAGGACAGTGACAGATTGGTGAAATGTAATAAAAAGTGTAGAGTATAACAGCAGGAATCCTGTGGACACAAGCAGATTTGTGAAATGTAATAAACAGTGTAAAGTATAACAGCAGGAATCCTGAGGACACTGACAGATTGGTGAAATTTATTAAACAGTGTAGAGTATAACAGCAGGAATCCTGCGGACACGGGCAGCTGGTGAAATGCAATAAACAGTGGAGAGTATGACAGCAGGAATCCTGCGGACACGGGCAGATTGGTGAAATGTAATAAACAGTGTAGAGTATAACAGCAGGAATCCTGCGGACACGGACAGATTGGTGAAATGTAATAAACAGTGTAGAGTATAACAGCAGGAATCCTGAGGACACGGACAGATTGGTGAAATGTAATAAACAGTGTAGAGTATAACAGCAGGAATCCTGTGGACACAGACAGATTGGTGAAATGTAATAAACAGTGTAGAGTATAACAGCAGGAATCCTGATGATACGGACAGATTGGTGAAATGTAATAAACAGTGTAGAGTATAACAGCAGGAATCCTGATGAAAAGGACAGATTGGTGAAATGTAATAAACAGTGTAGAGTATAACAGCAGGAATCCTGTGGACACGGACAGATTGGTGAAATGTAATAAACAGTGTAGAGTATAACAGCAGGAATCCTGATGAAAAGGACAGATTGGTGAAATGTAATAAACAGTGTAGAGTATAACAGCAGGAATCTTGAGGACACTGACAGATTGGTGAAATGTAATAAACAGTGTAGAGTATAACAGCAGGAATCCTGTGGACACAAGCAGATTGGTGAAATGTAATAAACAGTGTAGAGTATAACAGCAGGAATCCTGAGGACACTGACAGATTGGTGAAATGTATTAAACAGTGTAGAGTATAACAGCAGGAATCCTGCGGACACGGACAGATTGGTGAAATGTAATAAACAGTGTAGAGAAAACAGCAGGAATCCTGTGGATACGGGCAGATTGGTGAAATGTAATAAACAGTGTAGAGTATAACAGCAGAATCCTGGGCACACGGACAGATTGGTGAAATGTAATAAACAGTGTAGAGTATAACAGCAGGAATCTTGAGGACACTGACAGATTGGTGAAATGTAATAAACAGTGTAGAGTATAACAGCAGGAATCCCGATGAAAAGGACAGATTGGTGAAATGTAATAAACAGTGTAGAGTATAACAGGAGGAATCCTGAGGACACGGACAGATTGGGGAAATGTTATAAACAATACAGCAAATAACAGCAGGAATCCTGTGGACATGGACAGATTGGTGAAAAGTAATAAACAGTGTAGAGTATAACAGCAGGAATCCTGAGTACACGGACAGATTGGTGAAATGTAATAAACAGTGTAGAGTATAACAGCAGGAATCCTGAGAACACGGACAGATTGGTGAAATGTAATAAGCAGTGTAGAGTATAACAGCAGGAATCCTGATGATACGGACAGATTGGTGAAATGTAATAAACAATGTAGAGTATAACAGCAGGAATCCTGTGGACACGGACAGATTGGTGAAATGTAATAAACAGTGTAGAGTATAACAGCAGGAATCCTGTGAACACAAGCAGATTGGTGAAATGTAATAAACAGTGTAGAGTATAACAGCAGGAATCCTGTGGACACAGACAGATTGGTGAAATGTAATAAACAGTGTAGAGTATAACAGCAGGAATCCTGTGGACACAAGCAGATTGGTGAAATGTAATAAACAGTGTAGAGTATAACAGCAGGAATCCTGCGGACACTGACAGATTGGTGAAATGTAATAAACAGTGTAGAGTATAACAGCAGGAATCCTGAGGACACGGACAGATTGGTGAAATGTAATAAACAGTGTAGAGTATAACAGCAGGAATCCTGTGGACACAAGCAGATTGGTGAAATGTAATAAACAGTGTAGAGTATAACAGCAGGAATCCTGAGGACACTGACAGATTGGTGAAATGTAATAAACAGTGTAGAGTATAACAGCAGGAATCCTGCGGACACGGCAGATTGGTGAAATGTAATAAACAGTGTAGAGTATAACAGCAGGAATCCTGAGGACACGGACAGATTGGTGAAATGTAATAAACAGTGTAGAGTATAACAGCAGGAATCCTGCGGACACTGACAGATTGGTGAAAGGTCATAAACAGTGTAGAGTATAACAGCAGGAATCTTGAGGACACTGACAGATTGGTGAAATGTAATAAACAGTGTAGAGTATAACAGCAGGAATCCTGATGAAAAGGACAGATTGGTGAAATGTAATAAACAGTGTAGAGTATAACAGCAGGAATCCTGAGGACACGGACAGATTGGTGAAATGTAATAAACAGTGTAGAGTATAACAGCAGGAATCCTGTGGACAAGGGCAGATTGGTGAAATGTAATAAACAGTGTAGAGTATAACAGCAGGAATCCTGAGGACACGGACAGATTGGTGAAATGTAATAAACAGTGTAGAGTATAACAGCAGGAATCCTGAGGACACGGACAGATTGGTGAAATGTAATAAACAGTGTAGAGTATAACAGCAGGAATCCTGAGGACACGGACAGATTGGTGAAATGTAATAAACAGTGTAGAGTATAACAGCAGGAATCCTGAGGACACGGACAGATTGGTGAAATGTAATAAACAGTGTAGAGTATAACAGCAGGAATCCTGTGGACACGGGCAGATTGGTGAAATGTAATAAACAGTGTAGAGTATAACAGCAGGAATCCTGTGGACACAAGCAGATTGGTGAAATGTAATAAACAGTGTAGAGTATAACAGCAGGAATCCTGTGGACACGGGCAGATTGGTGAAATGTAATAAACAGTGTAGAGTATAACAGCAGGAATCCTGCGGACACTGACAGATTGGTGAAATGTAATAAACAGTGTAGAGTATAACAGCAGGAATTCTGAGGACAGTGACAGATTGGTGAAATGTAATAAACAGTGTAGAGTATAACAGCAGGAATCCTGTGGACACAAGCAGATTGGTGAAATGTAATAAACAGTGTAGAGTATAACAGCAGGTCTCCTGAGGACACTGACAGATTGGTGAAATGTAATAAACAGTGTAGAGTATAACAGCAGGAATCCTGCGGACACGGGCAGCTGGTGAAATGTAATAAACAGTGTAGAGTAGAACAGCAGGGATCCTGCGGACACGGGCAGATTGGTGAAATGTAATAAACAGTGTAGAGTATAACAGCAGGAATCCTGCGGACATGGACAGAATGGTGAAATGTAATAAACAGTGTAGAGTATAACAGCAGGAATCATGAGGACACGGACAGATTGGTGAAATGTAATAAAAAGTGTAGAGTATAACAGCAGGAATCTTGAGGACACTGACAGAATGGTGAAATGTAATAAACAGTGTAGAGTATAAAAGCAGGAATCTTGAGGACACTGACAGATTGGTGAAATGTAATAAACAGTGTAGAGTATAACAGCAGGAATCCCGATGAAAAGAACAGATTGGTGAAATGTAATAAACAGTGTAGAGTATAACAGGAGGAATCCTGAGGACACGGACAGATTGGGGAAATGTTATAAACAATACAGTAAATAACAGCAGGAATCCTGTGGACAAGGGCAGATTGGTGAAATCTAAGAAACAGTACAGAAAATAACAGCAGGAATCCTGAGGACATGGACAGATTGGTGAAAAGTAATAAACAGTGTAGAGTATAACAGCAGGAATCCTGATGAAAGAGACAGATTGGTGAAAAGTAATAAAAAGTGTAGAGTATAACAGCAGGCATCCTGAGAACACGGACAGAATGGTGAAATGTAATAAACAGTGTAGAGTATAACAGCAGGAATCCTGATGATACGGACAGATTGGTGAAAAGTAATAAACAATGTAGAGTATAACAGCAGGAATCCTGTGGACACGGACATATTGGTGAAATGTAATAAACAGTGTAGAGTATAACAGCAGGAATCCTGTGGACACAAGCAGATTGGTGAAATGTAATAAACAGTGTGGAGTATAACAGCAGGAATCCTGTGGACACAAGCAGATTGGTGAAATGTAATAAACAGTGTAGAGTATAACAGCAGGAATCCTGTGGACACTGACAGATTGGTGAAATGTAATAAACAGTGTAGAGTATAACAGCAGGAATTCTGAGGACAGTGACAGATTGGTGAAATGTAATAAAAAGTGTAGAGTATAACAGCAGGAATCCTGTGGACACTGACAGATTGGTGAAATTTATTAAACAGTGTAGAGTATAACAGCAGGAATCCTGCGGACACGGGCAGCTGGTGAAATGCAATAAACAGTGGAGAGTATAACAGCAGGAATCCTGCGGACACGGGCAGATTGGTGAAATTTATTAAACAGTGTAGAGTATAACAGCAGGAATCCTGCGGACACGGGCAGCTGGTGAAATGCAATAAACAGTGGAGAGTATAACAGCAGGAATCCTGCGGACACGGGCAGATTGGTGAAATGTAATAAACAGTGTAGAGTATAACAGCAGGAATCCTGCGGACACGGACAGATTGGTGAAATGTAATAAACAGTGTAGAGTATAACAGCAGGAATCATGAGGACACGGACAGATTGGTGAAATGTAATAAAAAGTGTGGAGTATAACAGCAGGAATCCTGTGGACACAGACAGATTGGTGAAATCTAATAAATAATGTAGAGTATAACAGCAGGAACACTGATGAAAAGGACAGATTGGTGAAATGTAATAAACAGTGAAGAGTATAACATCAGGAAGCCTGATGAAAAGGAATGATTGGTGAAAAGTAATAAACAGTGTAGAGTATAACAGCAGGAATCCTGTGGACACGGGCAGATTGGTGAAATGTAATAAACATTGCAGAGGATAACAGCAGGAATCCCGATGAAAAGGACAGATTGGTGAAATGTAATTAACAGTGTAGAGTATAACAGCAGGAATCTTGAGGACACTGACAGATTGGTGAAATGTAATAAACAGTGTAGAGTATAACAGCAGGAATCCTGTGGACACGGGCAGATTGGTGAAATGTAATTAACAGTGTAGAGTATAACAGCAGGAATCCCGATGAAAAGGACAGATTGGTGAAATGTAATAAACAGTGTAGAGTATAACAGGAGGAATCCTGAGGACACGGACAGATTGGGTAAATGTTATAAACAATAAAGCAAATAACAGCAGGAATCCTGTGGACAAGGGCAGATTGGTGAAATCTAATAAACAGTAGAGAAAATAACAGCAGGAATCCTGAGGACATGGACAGATTGGTGAAAAGTAATAAACAGTGTAGAGTATAACAGCAGGAATCCTGATGAAAAGGACAGATTGGTGAAAAGTAATAAACAGTGTAGAGTATAACAGCAGGCATCCTGAGAACACGGACAAATTGGTGAAATGTAATAAACAGTGTAGAGTATAACAGCAGGAATCCTGTGGAAACGGACAGATTGGTGAAATGTAATAAACAGTGTAGAGTATAACTGCAGGAATCCTGTGGCCACAAGCAGATTGGTGAAATGTAATAAACAGTGTAGAGTATAACAGCAGGAATCC
The DNA here is from genome assembly GCF_017639515.1 of Carcharodon carcharias. Taxonomy (NCBI): domain Eukaryota; kingdom Metazoa; phylum Chordata; class Chondrichthyes; order Lamniformes; family Lamnidae; genus Carcharodon; species Carcharodon carcharias. Next base: position 323,949 of record NW_024470782.1, on the reverse strand, counting down.
TGTGGACACAAGCAGATTGGTGAAATGTAATAAACAGTGTAGAGTATAACAGCAGGAATCCTGCGGACACTGACAGATTGGTGAAATGTAATAAACAGTGTAGAGTATAACAGCTGGAATCCTGCGGACACGGGCAGCTGGTGAAATGTAATAAACAGTGTAGAGTATAACAGCAGGAATCCTGCGGACACGGGCAGATTGGTGAAATGTAATAAACATTGTCGAGTATAACTGCAGGAATCCTGCGGACACGGACAGATTGGTGAAATGTAATAAACAGTGTAGAGTATAACAGCAGGAATCATGGGGACACGGACAGATTGGTGAAATGTAATAAAAAGTGTGGAGTATAACAGCAGGAATCCTGTGGACACGGGCAGATTGGTGAAATGTAATAAACAGTGTAGAGTATAACAGCAGGAATCATGAGGACACGGACAGATTGGTGAAATGTAATAAAAAGTGTAGAGTATATCAGCAGGAATCCTGTGGACACGGGCAGATTGGTGAAATGTAATAAACAGTGTAGAGTATAACAGCAGGAATCATGAGGACACGGACAGATTGGTGTAATGTGATAAACAGTGTAGAGTATAACAGCAGGAATCCTGTGGACACGGACAGATTAGTTAAATGTAATAAATAGTGTAGAGTATAACAGCAGGAATACTGATGAAAAGGACAGATTGGTGAAATGTAATAAACAGTGTAGACTATAACAGGAGGAATCCAGAGAACACGGACAGATTGGTGAAATGTAATAAACCGTGTAGAGTATAACAGGAGGAATCCTGAGAACACGGACAGATTGGTGAAATGTAATAAACAGTGTAGAGTATAACAGCAGGAATCCTGATGATACGGACAGATTGGTGAAATGTAATAAACAGTGTAGAGTATAACAGCAGCAATCCTGATGATACAGACAGATTGGTGAAATGTAATAAACAGTGTAGAGTATAACAGCAGGAATCCTGATGATACGGACAGATTGGTGAAATGTAATAAACAGTGTAGAGTATAACAGCAGGAATCCTGTTGAAATGGTCAGATTGGTGAAAAGTAATAAACAGTGTAGAGTATAACAGCAGGAATCCTGATGAAAAGGACAGATTGGTGAAAAGTAATAAACAGTGTAGAGTATAACAGCAGGAATTCTGTGGACACGGACAGATTGGTGAAATCTAATAAGCAGTGTAGGGTATAACAGCAGGAATCCTGATGACACGGACAGATTGGTGAAATCTAATAAACAGTACAGAAAATAACAGCAGGAATCCTGTGGACAAGGGCAGATTGGTGAAATGTAATAAACAGTACAGAAAATAACATCAGGAATCTTGAGGACACGGACAGATTGGTGAAATGTAATAAACAGTACAGAAAATAACAGCAGGAATCCTGAGGACAAGGGCAGATTGGTGAAATGTAATAAACAGTATGGAGAATAACAGCAGGAATCCTGATGATACGGACAGATTGGTGAAATGTAATAAACAGTGTAGAGTATAACAGCAGGAATCCTGATGACACAGACAGATTGGTGAAATGTAATAAACATTGCAGAAAATAAAAGCAGGAATCCTGAGGACACGGACAGATTGGTGAAATGTAATAAACAGTGTAGAGTATAACAGCAGGAATCCCGATGAAAACGACAGATTGGTGAAATGTAATTAACAGTGTAGAGTATAACAGCAGGAATCCTGTGGACATGGACAGATTGGTGAAATGTAATAAACATTGCAGAAAATAAAAGCAGAAATCCTGAGGAGACGGACAGATTGGGGAAATGTTATAAACAATACAGCAAATGACAGCAGGAATCCTGTGGACAAGGGCAGATTGGTGAAATGTAATAAACAGTACAGAAAATAACAGCAGGAATCCTGAGGACATGGACAGATTGGTGAAATGTTATAAACAGTGTAGAGTATAACAGCAGGAATCCTGTGGACACGGACAGATTGGTGAAATGTAATAAACTTTGTAGAGTATAACAGCAGGAATTCTGAGGGCACTGACATATTGGTGAAATGTAATAAACAGTGTAGAGTATAACAGCAGGAATCCTGTGGACACAAGCAGATTGGTGAAATGTAATAAACAGTGTAAAGTATAACAGCAGGAATCCTGCGGACACGGGCAGCTGGTGAAATGTAATAAACGGTGTAGAGTATAACAGCAGGAATCCTGCGGACACGGGCAGATTGGTGAAATGTAATAAACAGTGTGGATTATAACTGCAGGAATCCTGCGGACACGGACAGATTGGTGAAATGTAATAAACAGTGTAGAGTATAACAGCAGGAATCATGAGGACACGGACAGATTGGTGAAATGTAATAAAAAGTGTGGATTATAACTGCAGGAATCCTGCGGACACGGACAGATTGGTGAAATGTAATAAACAGTGTAGAGTATAACAGCAGGAATCATGAGGACACGGACAGATTGGTGAAATGTAATAAACTGTGTAGAGTATAACAGCAGGAATCATGAGGACACGGACAGTTTGGTGAAATGTGATAAACAGTGTAGAGTATAACAGCAGGAATCCTGTTGACACGGACAGACTAGTGAAATGTAATAAATAGTGTAGAGTATAACAGCAGGAATCCTGATGAAAAGGACAGATTGGTGAAATGTGATAAAGAGTGTAGAGTATAACAGGAGGAATCCTGAGAACACGGACAGATTGGTGAAATGTAATAAACAGTGTAGAGTATAACAGCAGGAATCCTGATGAGACGGACAGATTGGTGAAATGTATTAAACAGTGTAGAGTATAACAGCAGGAATCCTGATGATACGGACAGATTGGTGAAATGTAATAAACAGTGTAGAGTATAACAGCAGCAATCCTGATGATACAGACAGATTGGTGCAATGTAATAAACAGTGTAGAGTATAACAGGAGGAATCCTGATGATACGGACAGATTGGTGAAATGTAATAAACAGTGTAGAGTATAACAGCAGGAATCCTGATGACACGGACAGATTGGTGAAATCTAATAAACAGTACAGAAAATAACAGCAGGAATCCTGTGGACAAGGTCAGATTGGTGAAATGTAATAAACAGTGTAGAGTATAACAGCCGGAATCCTGAGAACACGGACTGATTGGTGAAATGTAATAAACAATAGAGCAAATAACAGCAGGAATCCTGTGGACAAGGGCAGATTGGTGAAATGCAATAAACAGTACAGAAAATAACAGCAGGAATCTTCAGGACACGGACAGATTGGTGAAATGTAATAAACAGTACAGAAAATAACAGCAGGAATCCTGAGGACAAGGGCAGATTGGTGAAATGTAATAAACAGTGTAGAGTATAACAGCAGGAATCCTGATGACACAGACAGATTGGTGAAATGTAATAAACATTGCAGAAAATAAAAGCAGGAATCCTGAGGAGACGGACAGATTGGTGAAATGTAATAAACAGTGTAGAGTATAACAGCAGGAATCCCGATGAAAAGGACAGATTGGTGAAATGTAATTAACAGTGTAGAGTATAACAGCAGGAATCCTGAGGACACTGACAGATTGGTGAAATGTAATAAACAGTGTAGAGTATAACAGCTGGAATCCTGCGGACACGGGCAGCTGGTGAAATGTAATAAACAGTGTAGAGTATAACAGCAGGAATCCTGCGGACACGGGCAGATTGGTGAAATGTAATAAACAGTGTAGAGTATAACTGCAGGAATCCTGCGGACACGGACAGATTGGTGAAATGTAATAAACAGTGTAGAGTATAACAGCAGGAATCATGAGGACACGGACAGATTGGTGAAATGTAATAAAAAGTGTGGAGTATAACAGCAGGAATCCTGTGGACACGGGCAGATTGGTGAAATGTAATAAACAGTGTAGAGTATAACAGCAGGAATCATGAGGACACGGACAAATTGGTGAAATGTAATAAAAAGTGTAGAGTATATCAGCAGGAATCCTGTGGACACGGGCAGATTGGTGAAATGTAATAAACAGTGTAGAGTATAACAGCAGGAATCATGAGGACACGGACAGATTGGTGAAATGTGATAAACAGTGTCGAGTATAACAGCAGGAATCCTGTGGACACGGACAGATTAGTGAAATGTAATAAATAGTGTAGAGTATAACAGCAGGAATACTGATGAAAAGGACAGATTGGTGAAATGTAATAAACAGTGTAGAGTATAACAGGAGGAATCCTGAGAACACGGACAGATTGGTGAAATGTAATAAACAGTGTAGAGCATAACAGGAGGAATCCTGAGAACACGGACAGATTGGTGAAATGTAATAAACAGTGTAGAGTATCACAGGAGGAATTCTGAGAACACGGACAGATTGGTGAAATGTAATAAACAGTGTAGAGTATAACAGCAGGAATCCTGTGGACACAAGCAGATTGGTGAAATGTATTAAACAATGTAGAGTTTAACAGCAGGAATCCTGCGGACACAAGCAGATTGGTGAAATGTAATAAACAGTGTAGAGTATAACAGCAGGAATCCTGTGGACACAAGCAGATTGGTGAAATGTAATAAACAGTGTAGAGTATAACAGCAGGAATACTGAGGACATGGACAGATTGGTGAAATGTCATAAACAGTGTAGAGTATAACAGGAGGAATCCTGAGAACACGGACAGATTGGTGAAATGTAGTAAACAATACGGAGAATAACAGCTGAAATCCAGTGGGCACGTACAGATTGGTGAAATGTATTAAACAGTACAGAAAATAACAGCAGGAATACTGAGCACACGGACAGATTGTTGAAATGTAATAAACAGTGTAGAGTATAACAGCAGGAATCCTGATGACACGGACAGATTGGTGAAGTGTAATAAACAGTGTAGAGTATAACAGCAGGAATCCTGCGGACACGGACAGATTGGTGAAATGTAATAAACAGTGTAGAGTATAACAGCAGGAATCCTGCGGACACGGACAGATTGGTGAAATGTAATAAACAGTGTAGAGTATAACAGCAGGAATCCTGAGGACACGGACAGATTGGTGAAATGTAATAAACAGTATAGAGTTTAACAGAAGGAATCCCGATGAAATGGACAGATTGGTGAAAACTAATAAACAGTGTAGAGTATAACAGCAGGAGTCCCGAGGACACGGACAGTTTGGTGAAATGTAATAAACAGTACAGACGGTAACAGCAGGAATCCTAAGGACACGGGAAGATTAATGAAATGTAATAAAAAGTGATGAAGATAACAGGAGGAATCCTGAGCACACGGGCAGATTGGTGATGTGTACATAGTGAAGAAAACTTCAGGTTTGTGGAGGACAGAGAGAGACTGATGAAATGTCGAAGGCAGCGAGGATCATGACAGCAGGATTCTGGTGCACAGGGGCAGATTGGTGAAATGTATTAAACAGTGAGGTGATAACAGTAGAATTTTGGAGTACCCTGACAGTTTCGTGAAGTGTATTAGACAGTCAGGAGGATAGCAGCAGGATTATGCTGGGCAGTTTGATTCGTGAATTGTCGTAGACAGTGAGGAGAATAGAAGCATAAATCTGGAAGGCACAGACAGTTTGGTGAAATGCAAGAGGCAGTGAGGAGGATAACAGTAGGACTCGGGAGGACATGGAGGAAACAGACAGATTGATTAAATGTAATTAACGGTGAGGGGGTTAAGAGCATGATTTTGGTGGACCCATAAAATTTATTGAAACATATTACACGATGAGCATGGTAGCATCTGGAATGTGGAGGGGACATTTTGATTCGTGAAATGTCACAGATAGTGAGAAGAATAGCAGCAGGATTCTGGAGGATACAGACAATTAGGTGAAATGTAATTACCAGTGAATGAGGTAACAGCAGGATTCTGGAGGACCCATACAATTTGTTAAAATGTATTAGACGATGAGGAGGAGAGAATTTGGATTCTGGAGGGCACACAGATAGTTAGCTGAAATACAGTAGGCACTGAAGGTAGTAACAGGAATCTGGATGACACAATGACAGGTTGGTAGAATGTAGTAGACAGTGAGGAACGCAGCAGAGTTTTATAGGGCACAGGAAGATGGGCGAAATGTAGGAGACAGTGATGAGGACAGCAGCAAGCTTTTGGAGGACACATACAGATTGTTGTAATCTAATAGCCAGTGAGATGGTTCACTGAAGGATTCAGAAGGACACAGGCCGATTGATGAAATGTATTAAATGGGGTAGGGGTTAACAGGAGAATTCTGGAGGACACAGACAGGTTGGTGAATTGTAATGAACAGTGAGAATTGCATCTGGATTCTGGAGGTCATGGACAATTTCATGAAATATAATGGACAATGAGGGAGATAACAGCAGGAGTTGGGTGGATACAGACCGATTGGTGAAATGTTGTGTACAATGAGGATACAGAAGGATTTAGTTGGACACAGCCGTAGCCGGGGAATATTAGCAGTCAGGAGGATAACATCAGGATTCCGGTGCACACATGAAGATTGGTGAAATGCAGTAGACATTGAGGAGGGTAACTGCTGGATTTTGGAGGGCGCACGGATTGGTGTAAAGTCATAAAAAGTGAGGAGAGCAGGAGGAGTCTCTAGGGCACAGGCAGATTTTTGAAATGTGAGAGTGAGGGGGACAACAGCAGGATTTTGGAGGGCACAGACAGATTGGTGAAATATAGTAAACAGTGAGGAGGTTAACAGGAGAATTCGGGATGACATAGACAGCTCGGTGAAATATATCAAACAGGAAGAACAACAGCAGGATCCTGGAGGTCATGGACAGTTGGTGAAATGCAGTTGACAATGAGGATAACAGCAGGATCTGGGATGACTCAGTCAGAGCGGGGAAATATAGCGAATAGTGAGGGGATAATATTAGGACACTGAAAGACACTGAGGGGGGGGGGGGCATGTAATAAACAATGAGGAGGATAGCAGCAGGAATCTAGATGCCTCAGACAGATTGGGTAAATGTTCCCACAGTGAAAAAAAAACAGCAAAACTTTGGAGGACACAGGCAGATTGGTGAAATGTAGCAGAGTGAGAAGGATAATAGCAGGATACCAGAGCACACAGGCAGGATGGTGATATGTAGCAGACATTGAGGGGAATAACAGCAGGATACTGGAGCACACAGGCAGATTAGTGAAATGTAGTAGACATTGAGGGGGATAACAGCAGGATAACAGAGCACACAGGCAGATTGGTGAAATCTAGTAGACATTGAGGGGAATAACTGCAGGATAACAGAGCACACAGGCAGATTGGTGATATGTAGCAGACACTGAGGGGAATAGCAGCAGGATACCAGAGCACACAGGTAGGTTGGTGATATGTAGTAGACGTTCAGGGGAATAACAGCAGGATAACGGAGCACACAAGCGGATTGGTGATATGTATTAAACAGTGAGGATAGCAGTAAGAATCTTGAGGGCACAGAGAGATTGATGAAAGCAGCAGACAGTGAGGAGGATACAAGCTGGAATCTGGAGGACGCTGGCTGATTGGTGAAATGTAGAGGACAGTGAGGGGTAAAACAGCAGAAATAACGAGGACACAGACAGCTTGGTGATATGAATCTATGAGTGCGAATAGCAGCTGGATTCTGGAGGTCATGGAAAGATTGATGAAATGTAATCGACAATGAGTGTGATAGCAGAATTTAGGAGGGCACAGAGAATTTGGTGAAATGCAATAGACAATGAAGTGGATAACAGCAGGATTTGAAGGGCACAGTCACAGGGGGGAAAGCAGTGAACGGTGAGGAGGATAACTTCGGATTCTGGATGACAAACATGGAGGTGGCCAACGTATTAACCAGTGAGGAGAATACCAGCCAGATTCTGGAGGACACATACAGATCGGTGAAATGTTGTAAACAGTGAGGCTAGCAGAAGGAATTTGGGAGTCACAGGCTGATTGGTTAAATGTAGTAAATAGTGAGTATAACTGCAGGATTGTGGAGGACATGCCCCTTATTACATTCCATACAGAAAAAAAATCATTCAGCTTGTTTCAGAACTACACGTCATACTGTGTAATCACAAGATTTTAACCAAAATATAAACAAATATCCAGTAATATAATGGGAATTCAAACCACATCATAGAATTAGCACAGCTCAACTTTTATGTTTGTTTCTTTCCTTTTCATGTTTCCAGTCTTTAACTCAGCAAATGATGTTTCATTTAGGTGCACAGTCCAATCGCCCTTTCCCTGTGCTGTAGCCACAATCCCATCGGCTAGCACCATAGCCACATCCACATGCGGTGAATTTACAATTCGTCATAATTTGTTCGAAATGGCATTTTTGAAAGCTGACAACTCATCGCTACGCTAATTAAAATTCCGTTTTAGTCTTCTGAAGGACGTTTTAGAAACGCTTCTAATCTTCACACAAATAGCGTCATAATCCTGCTTGGTTTGTACATCTAATGATATTTCACTGTCTCCAAATCCCTTTCCAAAGGAGTCTTTTTCCGTGTTCCTTGAGCAGTGTTGATCAGTTCATCCCTCTGCAGTTTTATGCTTCATTTTAACCCTTCAACCTTTTTACATATTTCCCAAACTGTATCCTTTCATTCCACCGCAGCATTGAAATGGTCATTTGTAAACTGTCCACTTGGCCGGAATCCAGCTGCTGTATCTTATGTTTTAGAATTGGCAAACAACTGTATATCAATCTTCCTGCCATTGACCCTTACAAACCCTTTCACTTTTTATTTTCAGTCCTTTTTATTGACACTTCTTAAGTTCCACTTCAGCGGGAAATAATACCATTAACAGCATAAAAGCACATTATTAACTTGTTCCTTTATAAGAACCATTTGGAACAAGATTGCATCATCATCCACCATCAATGATTTATCTGCCCGACTATCTGTCCCACCGTCCCACAACATTTTGACCATGAGCACGTGGCAAGAGTTGGAACTGAGTGTGAGGATGAGAATTTTAAAATCACAGTAGTACCAGTGCCAATGAAAGTAAGTGAGCTTAAGGGTGATGTGTGCATGGAACCCAGTGTGTTTTAGGGTACGAGCAGTAGAATTTTCAATAATGAAAAGGTTACAGAGTGTGCGAGATCAGGGAATAACCAGATTAGTATTGGAATAGTCAGGTAAAGTGGTAACAAATGAATGGATGAAGGTTTCAGCAGCAGGTGAGCTGAGGCAATGTAGAATTGATAAATGGAACAGAGATGTGAGTAGGTGTGTATTTGCAATAGGATCAGAAGCTTGGTACAGGGGCCAATAAGGTGCAGATGTTCTGAAATGTCTGGTTCTGCCCAAGGCTGTGGACCGGGGGAAGAATCCAAAACCGATCGCACTTCTCTGCTCCCATCCGAAACTAATCTCACTGCTCCTCTCGCATCCAAAATTATTCCCATTGCTCCACAATCATGCAAAATTAATCCCACTACTCTGCTCCCATCAAAATCTAATCCCAATGATCCACACCCATCCATTACTATTCCCACCGCTCGAGTCCCATTCAAAACCAACGCCACTGCTCCGCTCAGTTACCAAACTAATCCCATTGCTCACCCCCGTCTAAATCTAATCCCCCCGCTCCAGTCCAATCCAAAGCTATTCCCACTGCTCTACTCCCATTCAAAACTATTCACCGCTGCTCTACTCTGATCCAAATATATTCTCACTGCTCCTCTCCAATCCAAAACTAATCTTACTGATCCGCTCCCACCCAAATCTAATCCTACTGCACCACTCCCATCCAAAACAAATCCCAGACCTTGGCTTCCATCCAAAAGTAATCACACTGATCTGCTCCCATTCAAAGCTATTCCAACTGTTCCATTCCCAAACAAATCTAATCCTACTCCTAAATTTCCCACTGAAAACTAATCCCATTGTTTCCCTCTAATCCAAAATTAATGTCCGTGCTCCTCTCCCACCAAAATTAATCATAATGCTTCGCTCTCATGACAAACCAATCCCACGGCTCCTCTCAGATCCAAAACTAATCCCATTTCTTCACACCCCTCCAAACTTAATCCCACTGGCCCGCTCCCATACAAAACTGATCCCCCTCCTCAACTCACATTCAAAATATTCCAACTGTTCCACTCCCATCCATTACTATTCCCACAGCTCGAGTCCCAGTCAAAAATAATCCATCTACTCTGCTGACATTCAAAACTAACCCCACTGCTCCACTGCCATCCATAGCTTATCCCACTGCTCAATTCCCATTCCAAACAAATGACAATGCTCCGCTCCCGTCGAAAATTAATCCCACTGCTCCGCTCTAACACCAAAACTAATCCCTGTGCTCTAATAACACCCAAAACATGCCCACAACTCTAGTCCCATTCAAAATTAACCCCACTGCTCCACCACCATCCATAGCTTATCCCACTGCTCTAATAACACCCAAAACTTGCCTACCACTCTAGTCACATTGAAAACTAATCCCACTGCTCCGCTCCCAACCAAAACTAATCCCAATGTTCCGCTCACATCCAAAAACGATCCCACTGCTCTGCTCCCATAAATGTTAATCTCACTGCTCCTCTCGCATCCAAAATTAATCCCAACTATCTGCTCCCATCCATTACTATTCCCACCGCTCAAGTCCCATTCAAAACCAATGCCACTGCCCCGCTCAATTCCAAAATGAATCCCATTGCCCTGCTCCCCTATAAATCTATCCCCCCCACTCCAATCCAATCCAAAGATAATCCCACTGCTCTACTAACGTTCAATACTAATCCCACTGGTGTAGTCCAAGCCAAAACATTTCTTACCGCTCTAGCCCCATTCAAACCTAATCCCACTGCTTCACTCCCATTCAAAACAAGTCACCGCTGCTCTACTCCCATTCAAAAATACTCCCACTGCTCCGCTCCTTCAAAAACTAATCTCACTGATCCACTCCCAAACTAAACTGATCCCACACCTTGGCTCCAATCCAAAAGTAATCACACTGCTCCACTCCCATTCAAAGCTATACCAACAGCTCCACTCCCAAAAAAAACTAATCCCACTATAAAACTCCCATCAAAAACTAATCCCACTGCTGCGCTGCCATCCAACACTACTTCCACTCTCCACTTGCAACCAAAACTAATGCCATTGCTCCTCTCCCACCAAAATTAATCATAGTGATTCACACCTATTGAAAGCTAATCCGACGGCTCCTTTCCCATCCAAAGCAAATCCCATTGCCCCTGTCCAATCCAAAACATAGAGCCCTGACCCACCTCTGTACAAAACTAATCCCACAGCTCTGCTCATATCCACTTGTATTTCCACTGTCCCGCTCCCGTCCAAAACTAATCCTACTGATCTGATCCAATCCAAAACTCATCCCACTGCTCGGCTCCCATCCAAGTCTAATCCCACCCACTCCGCTCCATTCAAAATAAACCCCACTCCTCAGCACCAATCCAAAACTATTTGCACTGATCCACTCCCATCCAATAGTAATCCCACTTTTCTGCTCACATCCAAAACTAATCCCACTTCCCCGCTCACATCCAAAACTAATTTCACTCATCTGCTGCCAACTAAACCAACCACTCGGCTCAATTCCATAAATAATCCCACTACTCCACTCCCATCCAAAACTAATCCCACTGTTCCGCTCACATCCAAAACCGATCCTACTGCTCTGCTCCCATGCAATCCTAAACCCACTGCTCCTCTTGCATCCAAAAGTAATCCCATTCCTCTGAAACCATCCAAAATTAATCCTGCTGGTCCGCTCAAGAACAAAACAATTCCCACTGCTCCACTCCCATCCAGAATTTATCCCACTGCTCCACTCCCATCCAGAATTTATCCCACTGCTCCACTCCCATCCAGAATTTATCCCACTGCTCCACTCCCATCCAGAATTTATCCCACTGCTCCACTCCCTTCCATTAATATTCCCACTGCTCGAATCCCATTCAAAACCAGAGCTAATCCTTCGGCTCTGCTCCCATCCGAAACTAATCCCACTGCTCCTCTACCATCCAAAACCATTCGCAATGCATGGTTCCAAATGAAAAATAATCCCACTGCACCTCTTCCATCCAAACATACTCCACTGCCTCACTCCTATCCAAATCGTTTCACATGGCTCCACTCCCATCCCAAATTATTTCCACTGCTCCACTCAAATCCAAAACTAATCCCATTGCTAAATTCCCTTGCATAACCAAACCCACTGCTCCACTCAAATCCAAAACTTATCCCACTGCTAAACTCCCATGCATAACTAATCCCACAGCCAAACTCTCATTCATAAATAATTCCACTGCTCCCCTCCCTTCCAGATGTAATCCCACACCCCACTCCATTACAAAAATAAGAACCACTGCCACACCCCTATCAAAATCTAATCCCACCCCTCCGCTCTCATCCAAAAATAATCTGAATGCTCCACTCTAATCATAAACTAATACCACGGCTCCGCTCTGAATCAAAACTAATCCCACTGCTCCACTCCCTTCCAAAGCTAATCAGAATGCTCCACTCTCATTCAAAATCATTCACAAAGCTCAGCTCCAATCCAAAATTCATCTAACTGCTCCATTCCCTTCCAAAACGAATCCTCCATCCCTGTTCCCATGCTTTAATAATCCTACTGCTCCACATCCATCCAAAACTAAACCCCGTGCTCTGCTCATAACAGAAACTAATCCCATTGCACCACTGAAATCCAAAAATAGTCCCATGCCCCACCCTCGTCCAAAACTACAACCACTGCTCCACATCCATCCAAAACTAACACCATGGCTCTGCTCCCATTAACAACTAAACACACTGCTCCCGTCCCATCCAACAAAAACCCACTGCTCCCCTCCAGTCCAAAACTAATCTCACTGCTCCGCTCTATTCCAAAACTAATCCTCCAGCACTGTTCCCGTGCTGGCTATAGTGATCCCACTGCTCCACATCCATCCAAAACTAACACCATGGCTCTGCTCCCATTAACAACTAAACACACTGCTCCCGTCCCATCCAACAAAAACCCACTGCTCCCCTCCAGTCCAAAACTAATCTCACTGCTCCGCTCTATTCCAAAACTAATCCTCCAGCACTGTTCCCGTGCTGGCTATAGTGATCCCACTGCTCCACATCCATCCAAAACTAACACCATGGCTCTGCTCCCATTAACAACTAAACCCACTGCTCCCGTCCCATCCAACAAAAACCCACTGCTCCCCTCCAGTCCAAAACTAATCTCACTGCTCCGCTCTATTCCAAAACTAATCCTCCAGCACTGTTCCCGTGCTGGCTATAGTGATCCCACTGCTCCACATCCATCCAAAACTAACACCATGGCTCTGCTCCCATTAACAACTAAACCCACTGCTCCCGTCCCATCCAACAAAAACCCACTGCTCCCCTCCAGTCCAAAACTAATCTCACTGCTCCGCTCTATTCCAAAACTAATCCTCCAGCACTGTTCCCGTGCTGGCTATAGTGATCCCACTGCTCCACATCCATCCAAAACTAACACCATGGCTCTGCTCCCATTAACAACTAAACCCACTGCTCCCGTCCCATCCAACAAAAACCCACTGCTCCCCTCCAGTCCAAAACTAATCTCACTGCTCCGCTCTATTCCAAAACTAATCCTCCAGCACTGTTCCCGTGCTGGCTATAGTGATCCCACTGCTCCACATCCATCCAAAACTAACACCATGGCTCTGCTCCCATTAACAACTAAACCCACTGCTCCCGTCCCATCCAACAAAAACCCACTGCTCCCCTCCAGTCCAAAACTAATCTCACTGCTCCGCTCTATTCCAAAACTAATCCTCCAGCACTGTTCCCGTGCTGGCTATAGTGATCCCACTGCTCCACATCCATCCAAAACTAACACCATGGCTCTGCTCCCATTAACAACTAAACACACTGCTCCCGTCCCATCCAACAAAAACCCACTGCTCCCCTCCAGTCCAAAACTAATCTCACTGCTCCGCTCTATTCCAAAACTAATCCTCCAGCACTGTTCCCGTGCTGGCTATAGTGATCCCACTGCTCCACATCCATCCAAAACTAACACCATGGCTCTGCTCCCATTAACAACTAAACACACTGCTCCCGTCCCATCCAACAAAAACCCACTGCTCCCCTCCAGTCCAAAACTAATCTCACTGCTCCGCTCTATTCCAAAACTAATCCTCCAGCACTGTTCCCGTGCTGGCTATAGTGATCCCACTGCTCCACATCCATCCAAAACTAACACCATGGCTCTGCTCCCATTAACAACTAAACCCACTGCTCCCGTCCCATCCAACAAAAACCCACTGCTCCCCTCCAGTCCAAAACTAATCTCACTGCTCCGCTCTATTCCAAAACTAATCCTCCAGCACTGTTCCCGTGCTGGCTATAGTGATCCCACTGCTCCACATCCATCCAAAACTAAACCCAGTGCTCTGCCCAGATCAGAACCTAATCCCAGTGAACCACTCCAATCCAAAACTAATCCCATTGCTCTGCTACCATCCAAAATCATCACTCTGCTCAGCTCCAATCCAATACTGATCCCACTGCTCCGCTCCCGTCCAAAACTAATTCTGCAGCCCTCTTCCCATGCTATACTAATCCTAATGTTCCTCATGCATCTAAAACTAAACCCAGTGCTTTGCTCCCATCAGAAATTAATCCCAATGCACCACTCCCATCCGAAATAGATCCCATTGCCCCACCCCCGTCCAAAACTAATCCCACTTCTCTGGTTCAATCCAAAACCTATCCCACTTCTCTAATACCAACCAAAACTATTCGCACTGCTCTATTCCCATCCAATATTTTTCCCACCAATCTTGTCCTATTCAAGTCTAATCCAACTGCCCAGCTCTCTTTTAAGTCTTTTCCCACTGCTCTTCTCCCATCTAAAAAAAAATCCCAGTAATATGCTCATTTCCTAAACTAATCCCACTGCTCCACTCCCATCCAAAACTAATCCCACTGCTCCATTCCCATCCAAAACTAATCCCACTGCTCCTCTCCCACTCAAAACTAATCTCACTGCCCCACTCCATTCTAAAACTAATACCGCTGCCTCACACCTATTGAATTCAATCCAAAACCAAACCCACTGCCCCGCATCCATGCAAAACTAACCCCACTGCTCCTCTCTCATACAAAACTAATCCCACTGCCTCACTCCATTCTAAAACTAATACCGCTGCCTCACCCCTATCCAAAATTAATCCTACTGCTCCACTCCAATCCATGTCTATCACCACTGCTCCAATCCCATCTAAATCTAATCCGACTGCTCCAGTCCAATCCAAATCTAACCCCAATGTTCCATTCCCATCCAAAGCTAATCCCACTGCTCCATTCCCATCCAAAATTAATCCCACTGCTCCACTCCCATCCAAAGCTAATCCGATTCTTCCGCTTCCATCCAAAACCATTCACACGGCTCTGGCCCCATCCAAAATTAATCCCACAACTCCACTCAAATCCACAGTCAATAACACTTCTTCCAAAACTAATCCTCCTGCCTTGTTCCCATCCAATAATAATCCCACTTCTCCTCATCCACACTAAATTAATGCCAGTGCTCCGCTCCTATCTAAAACAAATCCCATTGACCGGCTCCCACTGAAAAGAAATCCCATTGCCCTGCTCCCGACCAAAAAAAATCCCACTGCTCCACTCCGAACCAAAACTAATACCACTGCTCGGCTATCATCCAAAACCCATTCACTCTGCTCGGCACCAATCAAAAACTAATCTCACTGCACTGCTCCCTTCAAAAAATAATCCTCCAGCCCTCTTCCCATGCTTTATTAATCCCACTGCTCCACATCCATCCAAAACTAAGCCCAGTGTTTTGTTCCCATCAGAAACAAATCCCACTTCTCCAATCCCATCATTATCTAATCCCACTGCTGAGTCCCCATCCATAACTAATTACACCGCTCTGCCCCCATCCAAAATTAATCCCACTACTCCGCTCATATCTAAAATTAATACAACTGTTGCGCTGCCTTCGAAAACTAATAGTCCTGCCTAGTTCTCATCCAATAATAATCCCACTTCTCCGCATCCACACTAAATTAATGTCAGTGCTCTGCTCCTATCGAAAACAAATCCCATTGTCCTGCTATCACTCAAAAAAAGACATCCCATTGCCCTGCTCACGACCAAAAAAAATCCCACTGCTCCACTCCGAACCAAAACTAATACCATTGCTCGTGCTGAGTCCCCATCCATAAGTATTTCCACCGCTCCACTCCAATCCATAATTAATCCCAAACCTCGCTCCATTCCAAAACTATTAACCACTGCATCACCAATATCTAAAATTAATCGCGTTGCACCCCGTCTCATCCAAAACTAATCCGATTGTTCCACTCTAATCCAGAGCAAATATCACGGCTCCGCTCACATCCAACCAAAACCCACTGCTTCAGTCCCATCCCAATGTAATCCCAGTGTTCCGCTCCCATTCAAAGCTAATCCCACTGCTACGCTCCCATTCAAATCTAACGCCACTGGTCCACTCCATTCCACAGCTACTCTGATTGCTCCGCTCCCATCCAAAACTAATCCCAATGCTACCATTCCAGTCAAAAGCATTCACACTGCACGGCGCCAATTCAAATCGAATCCCACTGCACGTCCCCATTCAAAAATGTCCTACTGCCATGCTCTGTTACAAAATTCATCCCACTTCATCACCCCTTTCCAAAAATTATCACACGGCTCCACTCCCACCAAAAATTATTACCGCTGCTCCACTCAAATCAATAACTAATCCCACTACTCCGCTCCCACCAAAACTTAACCCACACCCCACTCCATTCCAAAAATAATGAGCAATGCCTCACTCCTATCCAAAATTAATCCCACTGCTCCATACTCTTCCAAAACCGATCCGACTGCTACACTCCAATCCAAAGCTAATACCATGGTGCCACTCCCATCCAAATTTAACTCCACTGCTCCACTTCCATCTAAAGCTAATCCTTCTGCTTTGCTACCATCCAAAACCGTTCACACTCATCGGCTCCAACCCAAAACTAATCACACTGCTCCACTTCCTTCCAAACCTAATCCTCAGATCCCTGCACCCATACTATAAAAATCCCACTGCTCCTCATCAGTCCAAAATTAAACCCAGGGCTCTGATCCCATCACAAACTAATCCCACTGCACCACTCCCATCCAAAATTAATCCAATTGCCCCACCCCTGTCAAAATTTAATCCCACTGCTCCGGTCCAATCCAAAACTCATCCCACTCATCGACTACCAACCAAAACTATTCCCACTCCTCTACTCCCATCCAAAATTTTTCCCAATGATCCTGTCTCATTCAAGTCTAATCCAACCGCTTAGCGTTCATTCAAGTCCAATCCCGCTGCTAATCTCCCATCGAAAAAAAACCACTGACGTGCTCAATTTCAAAACTAATCCCACTGCCACTCCCTATCCAAATCGAATCCCACTGCTCTACTGGCATCCAAAATTAATCCCAGTGCCCCGCTCCATTCCAAAGCTAATACCGCTGCCTCAGCCCTATCTAAAATTAATCCCACTTCTTCACGGCCATCTAAACCTAATCGCACTGCTCCAGTTCAATCCAAAACCAATCCCGCTGGCCAGCTCCCATCCAAATCTAATCCTACTGCTCAGCTCACATTCAAAACTAATCCCACAGCCCCGCTCAATTCCAAAACAAAACCCACTGCTCAACTCCAATCCAAATCTAACACTACTGCTCCATTCCCATCCAAAACTAATCCCACTGCCCCACTCCCACCCTAAACTAATCCCACTGCCCCACTCCCATCCTAAACTAATCCCACTGCCCCACTCCCATCCTAAACTAATCCCACTGCTCCATTCCCATCCAAAACTAATCCCACTGCCCCACTCCCACCGTAAACTAATCCCACTGCCCCACTCCCATCCAAAACTAATCCCACTGCCCCACTCCCATCCAAAACTAATCCCACTGCTCCGCACACATCCAAAACTAATCCCACTGCCCCACTCCCACCCAAAACTAATCCCACTGCCCCACTCCCATCCTAAACTAATCCCACTGCCCCACTCCCATCCAAAACTAATCCCACTGCCCCAATCCCATCCAAAACTAATCCCACTGCTCCGCACACATCCAAAACTAATCCCACTGCCCCACTCCCACCCAAAACTAATCCCACTGCCCCACTCCCATCCTAAACTAATCCCACTGCCCCACTCCCATCCTAAACTAATCCCACTGCTCCACTCCCATCCAAAAATATTCCCACTGCCCCACTCCCATCCTAAACTAATCCCACTGCGCCACTCCCACCCTAAACTAATCCCACTGCCCCACTCCCACCCTAAACAAATCCCACTGCCCCACTCTCATCCTAAACTAATCCCACTGCCCCACTCCCATCCAAACTAATCCCACTGCCCCACTCCCATCCTAAACTAATCCCACTGCCCCACTCCCACCCTAAACTAATCCCACTGCCCCACTCCCATCCTAAACTAATCCCACTGCTCCACTCCCATCCAAAATTAATACCAATGCCCCACTCCCACCCTAAACTAATCCCACTGCCCCACTCCCACCCTAAACTAATCCCACTGCCCCACTCCCACCCTAAACTAATCCCACTGCCCCACTCCCACCCTAAACTAATCCCACTGCCCCACTCCCATCCTAAACTAATCCCACTGCCCCACTCCCACCCTAAACTAATCCCACTGCCCCACTCCCACCCAAAACTAATCCCACTACCCCACTCCCACGCTAAACTAATCCCACTGCCCCACTCCCACCCTAAACTAATCCCACTGCCCCACTCCCACCCAAAACTAATCCCACTGCCCCACTCCCACCCAAAACTAATCCCACTGCCCTGCTCCCACCCTAAACTAATCCCACTGCCCCACCCCCACCCTAAATTAATCCCACTGCCCCGCCCCCAAACAAAACTAATCCCACTGCTCCACCCCCACCCTAAACTAATCCCACTGCCCCACTCCCACCCTAAACTAATCCCACTGCCCCACTCCCACCCTAAACTAATCCCACTGCCCTGCTCCCATCCTAAACTAATCCCACTGCCCCACTCCCACCCAAAACTAATCCCACTGCCCCACTCCCACCCTAAACTAATCCCACTGCCCCACTCCCATCCAAACTAATCCCACTGCCCCACTCCCACCCAAAACTAATCCCACTGCCCCACCCCCATCCTAAACTAATCCCATCGCCCCACTCCCACACTAAACTAATCCCACTGCCCCACTCCCACCCTTAGCTAATCCCACTGCCCCACTCCCACCAAAAACTAATCCCACTGCCCCACCCCCATCCTAAACTAATCCCATCGCCCCACTCCCACCCTAAACTAATCCCACTGCCCCACTCCCACCCTTAGCTAATCCCACTGCCCCACTCCCACCCAAAACTAATCCCACTGCCCCACCCCCATCCTAAACTAATCCCATCGCCCCACTCCCACCCTAAACTAATCCCACTGCCCCACTCCCACCCTTAGCTAATCCCACTGCCCCACTCCCACCCTAAACTAATCCCACTGCCCCACTCCCACCCTTAGCTAATCCCACTGCCCCACTCCCATCCTAAACTAATCCCACTGCCCCACTCCCACCCTAAACTAATCCCACTGCCCCACTCCCATCCTAAACTAATCCCACTGCTCCACCCCCACCCTAAACTAATCCCACTGCCCCACTCCCATCCTAAACTAATCCCACTGCTCCACTCCCATCCTAAACTAATCCCACTGCCCCACTCCCACCCAAAACTAATCCCACTGCCCCACTCCCACCCTAAACTAATCCCACTGCCCCACTCCCATCCAAACTAATCCCACTGCCCCACCCCCACCCAAAACTAATCCCACTCCCCCACTCCCACCCAAAACTAATCCCACTGCCCCACTCCCACCCAAAACTAATCCCACTGCCCCACTCCCACCCTAAACTAATCCCACTGCCCCACTCCCACCCTAAACTAATCCCACTGCCCCACTCCCACCCAAAACTAATCCCACTGCCCCACCCCCATCCAAAACTAATCCCACTGCCCCACTCCCATCCTAAACTAATCCCACTGCCCCACTCCCATCCTAAACTAATCCCACTGCTCCACTCCCACCCTAAACTAATCCCACTGCCCCACTCCCATCCTAAACTAATCCCACTGCCCCACCCCCACCCAAAACTAATCCCACTGCCCCACTCCCATCCTAAACTAATCCCACTGCCCCACTCCCACCCTAAACTAATCCCACTGCCCCACTCCCAACCAAAACTAATCCCACTGCCCCATTCCCACCCTAAACTAATCCCACTGCCCCACTCCCATCCTAAACTAATCCCACTGCCCCACTCCCATCCTAAACTAATCCCACTGCCCCACTCCCACCCTAAACTAATCCCACTGCCCCACTCCCATCCTAAACTAATCCCACTGCCCCACTCCCATCCTAAACTAATCCCACTGCCCCACTCCCATCCTAAACTAATCCCACTGCCCCACTCCCATCCAACACTAATCCCACTGCCCCACTCCCACCCTAAACTAATCCCACTGCCCCACTCCCAACCTAAACTAATCCCACAGCCCCACTCCCACCCAAAACTAATCCCACTGCCCCACTCCCATCCTAAACTAATCCCACTGCCCCACTCCCACCCAAAACTAATCCCACTGCCCCACTCCCACCCAAAACTAATCCCACTGCCCCACTCCCATCCTAAACTAATCCCACTGCCCCACTCCCACCCTAAACAAATTCCACTGCCCCACTCCCACCCAAAACTAATCCCACTGCCCCACTCCCACCCTAAACTAATCCCACTGCCCCACTCCCACCCAACACTAATCCCACTGCCCCACTCCCACCCTAAACTAATCCCACTGCCCCACTCCCATCCTAAACTAATCCCACTGCTCCGCTCCCACCCAAAACTAATCCCACTGCCCCGCTCCCAGCCTAAACTAATCCCACTGCCCCACTCCCATCCTAAACTAATCCCACTGCCCCACTCCCATCCTAAACTAATCCCACTGCCCCACTCCCATCCAAAACTAATCCCACTGCCCCACTCCCATCCTAAACTAATCCCACTGCCCCACTCCCATCCTAAACTAATCCCACTGCCCCACTCCCACCCTAAACTAATCCCACTGCCCCACCCCCACCCAAAACTAATCCCACTGCCCCACTCCCATCCTAAACTAATCCCACTGCCCCACTCCCATCCTAAACTAATCCCACTGCCCCACTCCCATCCTAAACTAATCCCACTGCCCCACTCCCATCCTAAACTAATCCCACTGCCCCACTCCCATCCTAAACTAATCCCACTGCCCCACTCCCACCCAAACTAATCCCACTGCCCCACTCCCACCCAAACTAATCCCACTGCCCCATTCCCACCCTAAACTAATCCCACTGCCCCACTCCCATCCTAAACTAATCCCACTGCCCCACTCCCACCCTAAACTAATCCCACTGCCCCACTCCCACCCTAAACTAATCCCACTGCCCCACTCCCATCCTACACTAATCCCACTACCCCACTCCCACCCAAAACTAATCCCACTGCCCCACTCCCACCCAAAACTAATCCCACTGCCCCACTCCCATCCTAAACTAATCCCACTGCCCCACTCCCACCCTAAACTAATCCCACTGCCCCACTCCCATCCTAAACTAATCCCACTGCCCCACTCCCATCCATAACTAATCCCACTGCCCCACTCCCATCCTAAACTAATCCCACTGCCCCACTCCCATCCAAAACTAATCCCACTGCCCCACTCCCATCCAAAACTAATCCCACTGCCCCACTCCCACACAAAACTAATCCCACTGCCCCACTCCCATCCAAAACTAATCCCACTGCCCCACTCCCATCCTAAACTAATCCCACTGCCCCACTCCCATCCTAAACTAATCCCACTGCCCCACTCCCATCCTAAATTAATCCCACTGCCCCACCCCCACCCAAAACTAATCCCACTGCCCCACCCCCACCCAAAACTAATCCCACTGCCCCACTCCCATCCTAAACTAATCCCACTGCCCCACTCCCACCCTAAACTAATCCCACTGCCCCACTCCCATCCTAAACTAATCCCACTGCCCCACTCCCATCCTAAACTAATCCCACTGCCCCACTCCCACCCTAAACTAATCCCACTGCCCCACTCCCATCCTAAACTAATCCCACTGCCCCACTCCCACCCAAAACTAATCCCACTGCCCCACTCCCACCCTAAACTAATCCCACTGCCCCACTCCCACCCAAAACTAATCCCACTGCCCCACTCCCATCCTAAACTAATCCCACTGCCCCACCCTCACCCAAAACTAATCCCACTGCCCCACTCCCACCCTAAACTAATCCCACTGCCCCACTCCCACCCTAAACTAATCCCACTGCCCCACTCCCATCCAAAACTAATCCCACTGCCCCCTCTCCCATCCTAAACTAATCCCACTGCCCCACCCCCACCCTAAACTTATCCCACTGCCCCACTCCCATCCTAAACAAATCCCACTGCCCCACTCCCATCCTAAACTAATCCCACTGCCCCACTCCCATCCTAAACTAATCCCACTGCCCCACTCCCATCCTAAACTAATCCCACTGCCCCACTCCCACCCTAAACTAATCCCACTGCCCCACTCCCATCCAAAACTAATCCCACTGCCCCCTCTCCCATCCTAAACTAATCCCACTGCCCCACTCCCATCCTAAATTAATCCCACTGCCCCACCCCCACCCTAAACTAATCCCACTGCCCCACTCCCATCCTAAACTAATCCCACTGCCCCACTCCCATCCAAAGCTAATCCCACTGCCCCACTCCCATCCTAAACTAATCCCACTGCCCCACTCCCAACCTAAACTAATCCCACTGCTCCACTCCCATCCAAAACTAATCCCACTGCCCCATCCCCACCCAAAACTAATCCCACTGCCCCACTCCCATCCTAAACTAATCCCACTGCCCCACTCCCACCCAAAACTAATCCCACTGCCCAACTCCCATCCTAAACTAATCCCACTGCCCCACTCCCATCCTAAACTAATCCCACTGCCCCACTCCCATCCTAAACTAATCCCACTGCCCCACTCCCACCCAACACTAATCCCACTGCTCCGCTCCCATCCTAAACTAATCCCACTGCCCCACTCCCATCCTAAACTAATCCCACTGCCCCACTCCCATCCTAAACTAATCCCACTGCCCCACTCCTACCCAAAACTAATCCCACTGCACCACTCCCACCCGAAACTAATCCCACTGCCCCACTCCCACACAAAACTAATCCCACTGCCCCACTCCCAACCTAAACTAATCCCACTGCCCCACTCCCATCCTAAACTAATCCCACTGCCCCACTCCCACCCTAAACTAATCCCACTGCCCCACTCCCACCCTAAACTAATCCCACTGCCCCACTCCCACCCAAAACTAATACCACTGCCCCACTCCCATCCAAAACTAATCCCACTGCCCCACTCCCATCCTAAACTAATCCCACTGCCCCACTCCCACCCTAAACTAATCCCACTGCCCCACTCCCAGCCTAAACTAATCCCACTGCCCCACTCACATCCTAAACTAATCCCACTGCCCCACTCCCACCCAAAACTAATCCCACTGCCCCACTCCCATCCTAAACTAATCCCAGTGCCCCACTCCCACCCAAAACAAATCCCACTGCCCCACTCCCATCCTAAACTAATCCCACTGCCCCACTCCCATCCTAAACTAATCCCACTGCCCCACTCCCACCCTAAACTAATCCCACTGCCCCACTCCCACCCAAAACTAATCCCACTGCCCCACTCCCACCCTAAACTAATCCCACTGCCCCACTCCCACCCAAAACTAATCCCACTGCCCCACTCCCACCCTAAACTAATCCCACTGCCCCACCCCCACCCAAAACTAATCCCACTGCCCCACTCCCATCCAAAACTAATCCCACTGCCCCACTCCCACCCAAAACTAATCCCACTGCCCCACTCCCATCCAAAACTAATCCCACTGCCCCACTCCCACCCAAAACTAATCCCACTGCCCCACTCCCATCCAACACTAATCCCACTGCCCCACTCCCATCCAACACTAATCCCACTGCCCCACTCCCATCCAACACTAATCCCACTGCCCCACTCCCATCCTAAACTAATCCCACTTCCCCACTCCCATCCTAAACTAATCCCACTGCTCCACTCCCACCCAAACCTAATCCCACTGCCCCACCCCCACCCAACACTAATCCCACTGCCCCACTCCCACCCTAAACTAATCCCACTGCCCCACTCCCATCCAACACTAATCCCACTGCTCTGCCCCCATCCAACACTAATCCCACTGCCCCACTCCCACCCTAAACTAATCCCACTGCCCCACTCCCATCCAACACTAATCCCACTGCCCCGCCCCCATCCAACACTAATCCCACTGCCCCGCCCCCATCCAACACTAATCCCACTGCCCCGCCCCCATCCAACACTAATCCCACTGCCCCGCCCCCATCCAACACTAATCCCACTGCTCTGCCCCCATCCAACACTAATCCCACTGCCCCGCCCCCATCCAACACTAATCCCACTGCTCCGCCCCCATCCAACACTAATCCCACTGCCCCGCCCCCATCCAACACTAATCCCACTGCCCCGCCCCCATCCAACACTAATCCCACTGCTCTGCCCCCATCCAACACTAATCCCACTGCCCCGCCCCCATCCAACACTAATCCCACTGCCCCGCCCCCATCCAACACTAATCCCACTGCTCCGCCCCCATCCAACACTAATCCCACTGCCCCACCCCCATCCAACACTAATCCCACTGCCCCACCCCCACCCTAAACTAATCCCACTGCCCCGCCCCCATCCAACACTAATCCCAATGCCCCGCCCCCATCCAACACTAATCCCACTGCCCCGCCCCCATCCAACACTAATCCCACTGCCCCACCCCCACCCTAAACTAATCCCACTGCCCCGCCCCCATCCAACACTAATCCCACTGCCCCGCCCCCATCCAACACTAATCCCACTGCCCCGCCCCCATCCAACACTAATCCCACTGCCCCACTCCCACCCTAAACTAATCCCACTGCCCCGCCCCCATCCAACACTAATCCCACTGCCCCGCCCCCATCCAACACTAATCCCACTGCCCCGCCCCCATCCAACACTAATCCCACTGCTCCGCCCCCATCCAACACTAATCCCACTGCCCCACCCCCATCAAACACTAATCCCACTGCCCCACCCCCACCCTAAACTAATCCCACTGCCCCGCCCCCATCCAACACTAATCCCACTGCCCCGCCCCCATCCAACACTAATCCCACTGCCCCGCCCCCATCCAACACTAATCCCACTGCCCCACCCCCACCCTAAACTAATCCCACTGCCCCGCCCCCATCCAACACTAATCCCAATGCCCCGCCCCCATCCAACACTAATCCCACTGCCCCGCCCCCATCCAACACTAATCCCACTGATCCGCCCCCATCCAACACTAATCCCACTGCCCCGCCCCCATCCAACACTAATCCCACTGCCCCGCCCCCATCCAACAATAATCCCACTGCCCCACTCCCACCCTAAACTAATCCCACTGCCCCACCCCCATCCAACACTAATCCCACTGCCCCGCCCCCATCCAACACTAATCCCACTGCCCCACCCCCACCCAAAACTAATCCCACTGCCCCACTCCCATCCAACACTAATCCCACTGCCCCGCCCCCATCCAACACTAATCCCACTGCTCCGCCCCCATCCAACACTAATCCCACTGCCCCGCCCCCATCCAACACTAATCCCACTGCCCCACTCCCACCCTAATCTAATCCCACTGCCCCACTCCCACCCTAAACTAATCCCACTGCCCCACTCCCACCCTAAACTAATCCCACTGCCCCACTCCCACCCTAAACTAATCCCACTGCCCCACTCCCATCCTAAACTAATCCCACTGCCCCACTCCCACCCTAAACAAATCCCACTGCCCCACTCCCATCCAAAACTAATCCCACTGCCCCACTCCCACCCAAAACTAATCCCACTGCCCCACTCCCATCCAAAACTAATCCCACTGCCCCACTCCCATCCTAAACTAATCCCACTGCCCCACTCACACCCTAAACTAATCCCACTGCCCCACTCCCACCCTAAACTAATCCCACTGCCCCCTCCCATCCTAAACTAATCCCACTGCCCCACCCCCACCCTAAACTAATCCCACTGCCCCACTCCCATCCAAAACTAATCCCACTGCCCCACTCCCATCCTAAACTAATCCCACTGCCCCACTCCCATCCTAAACTAATCCCACTGCCCCACCCCCACCCAAAACTAATCCCACTGCCCCACTCCCATCCAAAGCTAATCCCACTGCTCCACTCACATCCTAAACAAATCCCACTGCTCCACTCCCACCCTAAACTAATCCCACTGCCCCACTCCCATCCAAAACTAATCCCACTGCCCCACTCCCACCCAAAACTAATCCCACTGCCCCACTCCCATCCTAAACTGATCCCACTGCCCCACTCCCACCCTAAACTAATCCCACTGCCCCACTCCCATCCTAAACTAATCCCACTGCCCCACTCCCATCCAAACTAATCCCACTGCCCCACTCCCATCCTAAACTAATCCCACTGCCCCACTCCCACCCTAAACTAATCCCACTGCCCTGCTCCCATCCTAAACTAATCCCACTGCCCCACTCCCATCCTAAACTAATCCCACTGCCCCACTCCCATCCTAAACTAATCCCAATGCCCCGCTCCCAGCCTAAACAAATCCCACTGCCCCACTCCCATCCAAAACTAATCCCACTGCCCCACTCCCATCCTAAACTAATCCCACTGCCCCACTCCCATCCTAAACTAATCCCACTGCCCCACTCCCATCCTAAACTAATCCCACTGCCCCACTCCCACCCAAAACTAATCCCACTGCCCCACTCCCATCCTAAACTAATCCCACTGCCCCACTCCCACCCTAAACTAATCCCACTGCCCCACTCCCATCCTAAACTAATCCCACTGCCCCACTCCCACCCTAAACTAATCCCACTGCCCCACTCCCATCCTAAACTAATCCCACTGCCCCACTCCCACCCTAAACTAATCCCACTGCCCCACTCCCACCCAAACTAATCCCACTGCCCCACTCCCACCCAAAACTAATCCCACTGCCCTGCTCCCATCCTAAACTAATCCCACTGCCCCACTCCCACCCAAACTAATCCCACTGCCCCACTCCCATCCTAAACTAATCCCACTGCCCCACTCCCACCCAAAACTAATCCCACTGCTCCACCCCCACCCAAAACTAATCCCACTGCCCCACTCCCATCCTAAACTAATCCCACTGCCCCACCCCCACCCAAAACTAATCCCACTGCCCCATCCCCACCCAAACCTAATCCCACTGCCCCACTCCCATCCTAAACTAATCCCAATGCTCCACTCCCATCCTAAACTAATCCCACTGCCCCACTCCCATCCTAAACTAATCCCACTGCCCCACTCCCACCCTAAACTAATCCCACTGCCCACCTCCCACCCAAAACTAATCCCATTGCCCCGCTCCCACCCTAAACTAATCCCACTGCCCCATTCCCATCCTAAACTAATCCCACTGCCCCACTCCCATCCTAAACTAATCCCACTGCCCCACTCCCATCCTAAACTAATCCCACTGCCCCACTCCCACCCAAAACTAATCCCACTGCCCCTCTCCCATCCAAAACTAATCCCACTGCCCCACTCCCATCCTAAACTAATCCCACTGCCCCATTCCCATCCTAAACTAATCCCACTGCCCCACTCCCACCCAAAACTAATCCCACTGCCCCTCTCCCATCCAAAACTAATCCCACTGCCCCACTCCCATCCTAAACTAATCCCACTGCCCCACCCCCATCCTAAACTAATCCCACTGCCCCACTCCCATCCTAAACTAATCCCACTGCCCCACTCCCACCCAGAACTAATCCCACTGCCCCACTCCCACCCAAAACTAATCCCACTGCCCCACTCCCATCCTAAACTAATCCCACTGCCCCACTCCCATCCTAAACTAATCCCACTGCCCCACTCCCATCCTAAACTAATCCCACTGCCCCACTCCCACCCTAAACTAATCCCACT
Source organism: Carcharodon carcharias (assembly GCF_017639515.1). Taxonomy (NCBI): domain Eukaryota; kingdom Metazoa; phylum Chordata; class Chondrichthyes; order Lamniformes; family Lamnidae; genus Carcharodon; species Carcharodon carcharias. The sequence goes on along the minus strand of NW_024470782.1, from coordinate 295,813 downwards.
GCCCCACTCCCATCCTAAACTAATCCCACTGCCCCACCCCCACCCAAAACTAATCCCACTGCCCCACTCCCATCCAAAACTAATCCCACTGCCCCACTCCCATCCTAAACTAATCCCACTGCCCCACTCCCATCCTAAACTAATCCCACTGCCCCACTCCCATCCTAAACTAATCCCACTGCCCCACTCCCATCCAAAACTAATCCCACTGCCCCACTCCCATCCAAAACTAATCCCACTGCCCCACTCCCATCCAAAACTAATCCCACTGCCCCTCTCCCATCCAAAACTAATCCCACTGCCCCACTCCCACCCAAAACTAATCCCACTGCCCCACTCCCATCCAAAACTAATCCCACTGCCCCACTCCCACCCAAAACTAATCCCACTGCCCCACTCCCATCCAACACTAATCCCACTGCCCCACTCCCATCCAAACTAATCCCACTGCCCCACTCCCATCCTAAACTAATCCCACAGCTCCACTCCCACCCAAACCTAATCCCACTGCCCCACCCCCACCCAACACTAATCCCACTGCCCCACTCCCACCCAAAACTAATCCCACTGCCCCACTCCCACCCAAAACTAATCCCACTGCCCCACTCCCACCCAAAACTAATCCCACTGCCCCACTCCCATCCTAAACTAATCCCACTGCCCCCCCCCCATCCAAAACTAATCCCACTGCCCCACTCCCATCCTAAACTAATCCCAAAGCCCCGCCCCCATCCAACACTAATCCCACTGCCCCGCCCCCATCCAACACTAATCCCACTGCTCCGCCCCCATCCAACACTAATCCCACTGCCCCGCCCCCATCCAACACTAATCCCACTGCCCCACCCCCACCCTAAACTAATCCCACTGCCCCGCCCCCATCCAACACTAATCCCACTGCCCCGCCCCCATCCAACACTAATGCCACTGCCCCGCCCCCATCCTAAACTAATCCCACTGCCCCACTCCCATCCTAAACTAAACCCACTGCCCCACTCCCACGCAAAACTAATCCCACTGCCCCACTCCCACCCAAAACTAATCCCACTGCTCCACCCCCACCCTAAACTAATCCCACTGCCCCACTCCCAACCAAAACTAATCCCACTGCTCCACTCCCACCCTAAACTAATCCCACTGCCCCACTCCCAACCAAAACTAATCCCACTGCCCCACTCCCACCCTAAACTAATCCCACTGCCCCACTCCCACCCTAAACTAATCCCAATGCCCCACTCCCATCCAACACTAATCCCACTGCCCCACTCCCACCCTAAACTAATCCCACTGCCCCACCCCCACCCTAAACTAATCCCACTGCCCCACTCCCATCCAAAACTAATCCCACTGCCCCACTCCCATCCAAAACTAATCCCACTGCCCCACTCCCACCCAAAACTAATCCCACTGCCCCACTCCCATCCTAAACTAATCACACTGCCCCACTCCCATCCTAAACTAATCCCACTGCCCCACTCCCATCCTAAACTAATCCCACTGCCCCACTCCCATCCTAAACTAATCCCACTGCCCCACTCCCACTCAAAACTAATCCCACTGCCCCACTCCCACCCAAAACTAATCCCACTGCCCCACTCCCACCCTAAACTAATCCCACTGCCCCACTCCCATCCTAAACTAATCCCACTGCCCCATTCCCACCCAAAACTAATCCCACTGCCCCACCCCCACCCAAAACTAATCCCACTGCCCCACTCCCACCCAAAACTAATCCCACTGCCCCACTCCCATCCAACACTAATCCCACTGCCCCACTCCCACCCAAAACTAATCCCACTGCCCCACTCCCATCCTAAACTAATCCCACTGCCCCACTCCCATCCTAAACTAATCCCACTGCCCCACTCCCACCCTAAACTAATCCCACTGCCCCACTCCCATCCTAAACTAATCTCACTGCCCCACTCCCACCCTAAACTAATCCCACTGCCCCACTCCCACCCTAAACTAATCCCACTGCCCCAACCCCATCCAAAACTAATCCCACTGCCCCACTCCCATCCTAAACTAATCCCACTGCCCCAACCCCATCCAAAACTAATCCCACTGCCCCACTCCCATCCTAAACTAATCCCACTGCCCCACTCCCACCCTAAACTAATCCCACTGCCCCACTCCCACCCTAAACTAATCCCACTGCCCCACTCCCACCCTAAACTAATCCCACTGCCCCACTCCCATCCTAAACTAATCCCACTGCCCCACTCCCACCCTAAACTAATCCCACTGCCCCACTCCCACCCTAAACTAATCCCACTGCCCCAACCCCATCCAAAACTAATCCCACTGCCCCACTCCCACCCTAAACTAATCCCACTGCCCCACTCCCATCCTAAACTAATCCCACTGCCCCACTCCCACCCTAAACTAATCCCACTGCCCCACTCCCATCCTAAACTAATCCCACTGCCCCACTCCCACCCTAAACTAATCCCACTGCCCCACTCCCACCCTAAACTAATCCCACTGCCCCACTCCCACCCAAAACTAATCCCACTGCCCCACTCCCATCCTAAACTAATCCCACTGCCCCACTCCCACCCAAAACTAATCCCACTGCCCCACTCCCATCCTAAACTAATCCCACTGCTCCGCTCCCATCCTAAACTAATCCCACTGCCCCACTCCCACCCAAAACTAATCCCACTGCCCCACTCCCACCCAAAACTAATCCCACTGCCCCACCCCCACCCTAAACTAATCCCACTGCCCCACTCCCATCCTAAACTAATCCCACTGCCCCACTCCCACCCTAAACTAATCCCACTGCCCCACCCCCACCCAAAACTAATCCCACTGCCCCACTCCCACCCAAAACTAATCCCACTGCCCCACTCCCATCCTAAACTAATCCCACTGCCCCACTCCCACCCAAAACTAATCCCACTGCCCCACTCCCATCCTAAACTAATCCCACTGCCCCACTCCCATCCTAAACTAATCCCACTGCCCCACTCCCATCCTAAACTAATCCCACTGCCCCACTCCCACCCGAAACTAATCCCACTGCCCCACTCCCACCCAAAACTAATCCCACTGCCCCGCCCCCATCCTAAACTAATCCCACTGCCCCACTCCCATCCTAAACTAAACCCACTGCCCCACTCCCACCCAAAACTAATCCCACTGCCCCACTCCCACCCAAAACTAATCCCACTGCTCCACCCCACCCTAAACTAATCCCACTGCCCCACTCCCAACCAAAACTAATCCCACTGCTCCACTCCCACCCTAAACTAATCCCACTGCCCCACTCCCAACCAAAACTAATCCCACTGCCCCACTCCCACCCTAAACTAATCCCACTGCCCCACTCCCACCCTAAACTAATCCCAATGCCCCACTCCCATCCAACACTAATCCCACTGCCCCACTCCCACCCTAAACTAATCCCACTGCCCCACCCCCACCCTAAACTAATCCCACTGCCCCACTCCCATCCAAAACTAATCCCACTGCCCCACTCCCATCCAAAACTAATCCCACTGCCCCACTCCCACCCAAAACTAATCCCACTGCCCCACTCCCATCCTAAACTAATCCCACTGCCCCACTCCCATCCTAAACTAATCCCACTGCCCCACTCCCATCCTAAACTAATCCCACTGCCCCACTCCCATCCTAAACTAATCCCACTGCCCCACTCCCACTCAAAACTAATCCCACTGCCCCACTCCCACCCAAAACTAATCCCACTGCCCCACTCCCACCCTAAACTAATCCCACTGCCCCACTCCCATCCTAAACTAATCCCACTGCCCCATTCCCACCCAAAACTAATCCCACTGCCCCACCCCCACCCAAAACTAATCCCACTGCCCCACTCCCACCCAAAACTAATCCCACTGCCCCACTCCCATCCAACACTAATCCCACTGCCCCACTCCCACCCAAAACTAATCCCACTGCCCCACTCCCATCCTAAACTAATCCCACTGCCCCACTCCCATCCTAAACTAATCCCACTGCCCCACTCCCACCCTAAACTAATCCCACTGCCCCACTCCCATCCTAAACTAATCCCACTGCCCCACTCCCACCCTAAACTAATCCCACTGCCCCACTCCCACCCTAAACTAATCCCACTGCCCCAACCCCATCCAAAACTAATCCCACTGCCCCACTCCCATCCTAAACTAATCCCACTGCCCCAACCCCATCCAAAACTAATCCCACTGCCCCACTCCCATCCTAAACTAATCCCACTGCCCCACTCCCACCCTAAACTAATCCCACAGCCCCACTCCCACCCTAAACTAATCCCACTGCCCCACTCCCACCCTAAACTAATCCCACTGCCCCACTCCCATCCTAAACTAATCCCACTGCCCCACTCCCACCCTAAACTAATCCCACTGCCCCAACCCCATCCAAAACTAATCCCACTGCCCCACTCCCACCCTAAACTAATCCCACTGCCCCACTCCCATCCTAAACTAATCCCACTGCCCCACTCCCATCCAAAACTAATCCCACTGCCCCACTCCCATCCTAAACTAATCCCACTGCCCCACTCCCACCCTAAACTAATCCCACTGCCCCACTCCCACCCTAAACTAATCCCACTGCCCCAACCCCATCCAAAACTAATCCCACTGCCCCACTCCCATCCTAAACTAATCCCAGTTGATCTGCTCCCATTAAAATCTAATCCCATTGCTCCTCTCCTCTCCAAAACTAGTCCTACTGCTCAGCTCCCATTCAAAACTAATCCCACTGGTGGGCTCCCATCCTAATCTAACCCCCCCTCCTTTCCCATTCATTATGAATCCCAGTGCTCCACTCACTTCCACAAGTAATCCCACTCCTACCCTCACTTCCAATTCTAATCCCATTTACACACGCCCATCCAAAACCAATCACACTGCTCTGCTTCTATCCAAACTGATCCTACTGCACTGCTTCTATACAAAACTAATCCATCTACTCCGCTCCCATCCTTAATTAATCCCACTGTTCCTCTACCATCCAAAACTAATCCCACTGCCCTGCTCCTTTCCAAGACTAATCGCACTGCCTCGACCCTATCCAAAACTAATCCCAAAGCTCCACTCCCATAGAAAGCTAATCCATCTGCTCCACTCCAATACAAAGCTAATGCTATGGTTCTACTCCCATCCAAAAGTAATCCCAATGCCCCACTTCCACCCCAAAAAATTCCACTGATAGGTTCCAATCCAAAACTAATCCCACTGCTCAGTTCCTATTCAATCAAACCTAATCCCATTCCTCATCTCCCACCCAAAACTAATATCACTACTCCGCTCCATCCCGAAACTAATCCAACTGCTCTGCTCCCATCCATAAAAAAATCACACTCCCCCGCTCTTATCCTAAACTAATCCCACTGATACAATCCCATCCGAACTTAATCCCACTGTCCTACTACATTCCAAATCAAATCCCAATGCCTCGCTCCTATACAAAAACAATCCCACTGCTCCACTCCCATCCAAAAATAATAACCACTGCTTCACCCCGAACCAAAACTAATCCCACTGCTCCACTTTCATCCAAAGCTAATGCCACTGCTCCTCACCCTATCCAAAAACATTCACTTTCATCGGCACCAATACAAAACTAATCCCACTGCTCCATTCCCATCGAACCAAACCCACGGCTCCATCCCCATCCAAAGCTAATGCCACTGCTACACTCCCATCTAAGTCAAACCCCACTGCTCCTCTCCCTATCCAAAACTAACTACACTGCTCCACTCTCTTCCAAAGCTAATCCCACTGCTAAGATCCCATCCAAAGCTATTCCCACTTCCCCGCTGTCATCCTAAACTACCCCCACTTCTCCTCTCCCATTCAAAATTAATCCCACTGCCCAGCTCCATTCCAAATTTAATCCAGCTGCTTCACCCCTATCCAAAATTAATCCAACTTCTCCACTCCAATCCAAACTTAATCACACTGCTCCACTTCAACAAAAATACAATCCTACTGCTCCGATCCCATCTAAAACGAATCGCACTGCTCCACTCCCGTCCAATTCTAATCCCACTGCTCCACTCCCATCCAAAACTAATCCTATGGCTTCGGTCCAATCCAAAACTAATCCAACTTCTCTGTTACAGAACAAAACAATTCTCACTTCTCTACTCACCTTCAAAATTTTTCCCGCCGCTCTTCTCCCATACAATACGAATCCCACTACTCCTCTCCCTTCTAAAACTAATCCCACTGCCTCTCCCTATCTAAAACTAACCCCACTGCACCACTCTCATCGAAAACTAAACCCACTGCTCCACGTTAATTCAAAACTAACCACACTACTCCAGTCCCATTCAAAACTATTCCCACTGCTAAACTCCCATCCAATTCAATTTCCAGTTCCCCAATCTCATCCAAAACTAACCCCACTGCTCCTTTCCCTTTCAAAACTAATCCCACTGCCCAGCTCCATTCCTACTTTAATCCAGCTGCCGCACCCCTATCCAAATTTAATCCAACTTCTCCACTCCTATCCAAACCTAATCGCACTGCTCCACTTCACTTAAAAACCAATCCCACGGCTCCGCTCGCATCCAAAACTGCCCCACTTCCATCCAAAACATATTGCACTGACCCACTCCAATCCAAAACTAATCCCACTGCTCCACTCTGAACCAAAAATTAAACCCACTGCTTCGCTCCAATCCAAATCTAATGGGACTGCTCCACTCCCATCCATAACTAATCCCACTTCTCCGCTCATATCCAAAGCTAATCCCGCTGCTCTACTCCCTTCCAAAACTAATCTTCCTGCCTTGTTCCCATGAAATACTAATCCCAATTCTCCGCATCCATCATAAACTAATGGCAGTGCTCATCTCCCATCGAAAAATAATTCCACTGATCAGCTCCCATCCAAAAATTATTCTAATTCCCTGCTCTCATCGAAAGATAATCCCACTGTTCCGAGCCAATCCACAACCAATACCATTTGTCTATTACCATTCAAAACTAATCCCACTGCTCCCCTGGCAATGAAAACTAATACCACTGCTCCACACCCATCCAAAATTAATCCCACTGATCCACTCCCTTACAAAACTTATCCTTCTGCTCCGCTCCCATCCAAAACCTTTCCACACCGTTCGAGTCCCATTCAAAACTAATCCCACTTTTACGCTCACATCCTAAACTAATCCCACTGACCCGATCCATTCCAAAACTGCTGCCACTGCTCTGCTTCCTTCCCATCTCTCATCAAAATGTAATCCCACTGCCCCACTCCCCGTCCAAAACTATTTGCTCTGCTCCACCCCTATCCAAAACAAATACCATTTGCCAATCTCCCGCCCAAATCTAATCCTACTGCTCCAATTCAATCCAAAACTAATCCGACTGTCAGCTCCAATTCAAATCTAATCTTACACTCCCATCCATAACTAATCCCGCGGCTCCACTGCAATCCAAAACTAATCCCACTGTGCTGCACCAACACTAAACTGATGCCACTACCCCTCTCAAATTCAAAACTAATCCCCCTGCTCTACTCCCATTCAAAAGTAATCCCCCTGCTCTACTCCCATTCAAAAGTAATCCCCCTGCTCTACTCCCATTCAAAACTAATCCCCCTGCTCTACTCCCATTCAAAAATAATCCCACTGTTCCACTCCCATTCAAAAATAATCCCACTGTTCCACTCCCATTCAGAAATAATCCAATTTCTCTACTCCCACCCAAAACAAAACCCATTACCCTATTATTGCACTGCCCTGCTCCCATTGAAAACCATTCTCCTCTTGCAACTAAAACTAATCCCACTGCTCCACATCCATTCAAAGGTAATACCACTTTTCCGCTCCCATCCAAAACTAATCCCACTGCTCCACTCCTTTCCAAAACTAATCCCACCGCTCTGCTCCAATCGAAATCTACTCCTACCGCTCGAGTCCCATTCAAAACTAATCACACTGCTTTGCTCGCATCCAAATCTAATCCCACTGCTCCACTCCCATCATAAACTAATCCCACTGCTCTACTACCAATCAAAAATAATCACACTGCTCAATTCCTATCCAAAGCTTTTTCCACTGCTCTATTCCTATTCAAAACTAATCCTCCTGCTCTGCTAACATCCAAAATGAATCCCACTGCTCTTCTTACATCGAAACCTAATCCCACTGCTCGAATGGCATTCCAAACTAATCCCACTGCTCAATTTATAACTAGCCATTCCGCTTACTTCCTGCACTAATTTCACTTCCCCCTCTTACCCCGTGCCAAGCTGAAGGCCATTAATGTCCCCACTGGACATTTCATATTCATCACTTACCCCTCCGCCTCCACCCTCAGAGTCCCCACCCAGGCAGCAATTAAGTCAATGGCACACTGCCAACCAACTCTGCCGTCCCATTTTTGCATTCCTGCGCAAAATAAATTCTAGTGGCCCGATACTATCCACTACAAATCACATAGCTCCTACCACCATCCAACAACAATTAAATATTGGTGAAGATTTTAAGCAGAATGAAGAAAAAAATAAAAACAAAAAAACTGCGGATGCTGGAAATCCAAAACAAAAACAGAATTACCTGGAAAAACTCAGCAGGTCTGGCAGCATCACCGATGCCGCCAGACCTGCTGAGTTTTTCCAGGTAATTCTGTTTTTGTTATGAAGAACAAAATGCCTGTTCTCCTTAAAACTGGAGGTAAATGTTGTGCTAAAACCATCCTCTCCATTGGCCACTGTTCTCGAATACCTGACAGCTAGGACCCTCCATCTGGTCAGCAACACGTCCCAGGACAAGAAGACGAATTGCATCACCCCCAATACCTGCAGCTCACCATCCGCAAGGAGGAGGATCTCAACAAGCTGCTGGGAGGGGTCACCATATCCCAGGGTGGGGTCCTGCCCAATAACCAGTCTGTGCTGCTGCCCAAGGAAACCGACCACCCCAGGAAGGGTAATGCCTGAGGGGGCGAGGTCAGAAACTCACCAATCCCAGTAAAGATGCAGCATGGTTTTACAGCTGCCCTCCAGTCAGTCAGTTAGACCAATGACCCGCTCATGCCCAACACAATTCATGCTGCCCCGCTGCACTCTGACAATAGTCTCACTGCTCTCTGCACCTCTTAAATCATCTGTTTTTCTGTTTGAATATTATTGTGTTTATACCTACAAATATATTGTGTCTCTCACACTCGACCTGCAACACACCAGGCGTTATAGCTGTAAATCGCTCTCTTTCCATTCAGTAAGTCACTCAGTGCCAGGCTTTGCATCATCTGTTTGGATGAAAGTCCTTTCTGATGCGCCAGCTCACGCTCTTGCCCCCACACCCGAATCAGGGCCTTGCGGGATTCTACAGGGCCCTCTGCAGCTGGGGTGAGCCAGCAAGCCTCTCTCACGTTGGGTCTTTGCCAAGGCCTGTGCTGGCATTGGCCCTCCCACACCCAAACAACACTGTAAAATATCCCAACCCGCTCATATTAATTCCCATCATCGCAATTTGAGCAAAAATAAGCACCTGTAGCTGTTAGAAATTAATTCCATAGCATATCAGTAAATACAGTCACGACTCTCCCATGGCCTAGTGAATCACTGCAGCCTTGTGTCAGCTCCTCCTGCTGCCCCCACACCCTTCTTTAAGGCCACAAGCCTACACTGACCAAGTCAATAACCACCAGTCCTGTAAGAGAATGGATAGGTTAGGGTTGTATTTCTTAGAGCACAGAAGGATGGCGGGGGACCTGATAGAGGCATACAAATTGAGGGGCTTAGATAATGTAGGTATGCAGAAACGTTTCTGCTTCGTGAACTTGTCAATAGACAGGGGCATAGATTAAGGTAAGGGGCCGGAGGTTTTGAGGGAATTTGATGGTGGATGTTTTCACACAGAGGGTGGTTTTAATCTCACACTTGCCACCTAAGGGGGTTGTAGAGGCAGAAACCCTCACAGCATTTAAGAATTATTCAGATGAGCAACTGAAACGCCAATGCAGACAGGGTTTTGGGCCAAGTGCTGGAAAATGAGATTAGAATTGATATGTGCGTTAAGGCCAGCACAGACCCCTTGGGGCGAAGGGCCTGTTTCTGTGCTGTACAACACTATAATTTGAACAATTTCAAGGATTCAAAACTAGAGGAGAATCACAGTGTTTGCATGTCATGCATTGGGTTAAATCACTCTGCCTTGCTCCTGCAGCAGTGACAGCAACTGATTGTGCCAACATTCTGGGCAACAGAGGTGGAAGGGAGCACAGCTCGACAGTGACGTCTGTCAGTGGATTGTGGCCCGTTTCTGCCGGCAGAGCCTGAACTGTACGCAGCTTGACACCACTGCAGGATTATCTTCTCTTTCACCCAGCACCAACCATGCTTTGCAAAATTCTAAAATAAAATCCCACAGCGTATATCACAGACAATGCCCCCAGAAATGTCGTGTTCAAATTATTGTCATGGATATAACTTGAAATGGTCACAGTATATATCATTTAAAGTAGTCACACAACATATCACACAATTGCTAACGTCATGTTGTCGCACCCAAGTAACTTCTTTTTAATCATTCATGTGCGTTATGTGGGTGTCGTTGGCTGGGCGAGAATTTAATGCCCTACTCTCCCCATGATTGGTCAAAGAGAAGCACATCATTGTCATAATTAGCGATTCATTCCTTACTGATGTTGGCCCAAGGAACGTCACGGCTAACCCTGGGGTGATGCTTTCTAACTAGCACGGCAGGTGAAGCAGAGGGGGAGGCACAGTGGTACACAACCGGGAGGGAGGTGCCCTGAGAGGCCTCCATGTTGATAAATATGCCATAAAGTCTCAGCGATTCAGGCCAATGGTGACTAAGAAATTTGCTGTCACTCAGTCCTCACTCAGCTGATGAATCAGTACTCCTCCATGTTGACCAGATACTACACGACACAGTAAGACTGAACATGTACTCTGGCTGGGGGGGGGGGGTTCAATGTTCAATGTCTATCACCTATGGTGCATGAATAGCCCCGGCCTTGGTCCTGGTCAGTTACCTCAGTTGGTTAAAGCACGGAGCTAATAATCCCACCATCGCCGCTTGATCCCTGAACTGTGCATTGACTTTCCCTGCTGCGATTTGTGTACAGCCATTTTGAGATCACAGCTGGGTTTTGTTGTTCCATTTTGTCTCCTTGTCTAAAGATGGATGCATTGGCCATAGAGGGAGTGCATTGGAGACTCATCAGGATTAATCGCTGCAATGGCAGGATTGTCTAATGCAGAGAGACTGAGCAACGTGGGCCTGTTTTGCCTAGAGTTTTAAAAAGTGACAGGCAATGGCAGTGAAACTTGCAACATTCTTGCAGGGCGAGACGATATGGAAGTGAATAGGTTACCTCCTGTGGCTGGTGACTATCAAACCAGAGGACAAAATCCCATATATAAAAGCAAAATACTGTGGATGCTGGAAATCCAGAACAAATACAAAAATACCTGGTAAAACTCAGCAAGTCTGACAGCATCTGCGGAGAGGAACACAGTTAATGTTTCGAGTCTGAATGACTGTTCAACAGAACTAAGGAACAATAGAAAAGAGGTGAAATATAAGCTGGTTTAAGGGCAGGGTTGCGGGGTGGTGGCAGTGTGACAGGTAGAGCTGCATAGAGGGCCTGTCATAGGTCAAGATTGCCAAAAGATGTCATAGAGAAAAGGACAAAGATTGTGTTTACGGTGGTGATATTAGCTAACAAATGTGCTCATGGGGACATTAAGGATAGAAAGCAGGATGAGCAAGGGACAGATAACCCCAGTGGGGGGGGGTGGGGCAATTGAATTAGGCTAAAAGGTAGAGATAAAAAAATGGATGGAGATACATTTTAAAATAATGGAAAAATGAGGGAAAGAAAAATAAGTATAAATTATTGGAAAAAGGGGGATCTGAAAAGGGGTGGGGAAGGAGGAGAGAGTTCATGATCTAAAGTTGCTGAACTCAATATTCAGTTTGGAAGGCTGTAGAGTATCAAGTCGGAAGATGAGGTGCTGTTCCTCCAGTTTGCGTTGAGCATCAATGAAAAATTGCAGCAGGCCAAGGACAGACATGTGGGCAGAAGAGCAGGGTGGTGTGTTGAAGTGGCAAGCGACAGAGAGGTCTGGGTCATGTCTGCAGACAGACCGAAGATATTCCGCAAAATGGTCACCCAGTCTGAGTTTGGTCACAAACCCATAATACAGGGCAGACCATGTAAGACTGAGACAAAGAGGAGTTTCCTGAATGAGAGGGTGGCGAGTCATTGGAATTCTCTGCACCAGAGTGTTGTGGAAGCTGAATCATTAAATATGTTCAACGCAACATTCGATGGATATCTGGAAACAAATGACATCAAAGGATATAGTGATCAAGGGATTCAAAAATGGCGTTGGGGAGATCAACAGCCATTCGTCTGTTTGAATGGTGGAGCAGGCTCGACCGGCCGAATAGCATACCGCTGCCATAATATTCATACATTCCCATGTTCACCTGTTTCCTTTTTCTGACTGAGCTGCCAAGTCCTGAAGGACATATCTGCCAGCCGGGGCCTACAGTAAATGGAGAGGGAGCCAATGAAGGGGCTGGTGGGGGTTGGGGAGAATTTCTACTGGACGCTGAAAGCACCAATGTGAACGTCACAGGTGAATGTGTCCATGACAGTATCAGCCGGAGTGACAGCCACATGCTCCTTGTGATGACAATGTCCATCTTCACATTGAGGATTCTTTGTAATGGGTTTAGGTTCAGGCTCCATGGGATAGATCCAGGAGAGATCAACAATTTAAAACAAGGTAGTTCATGAAGCATGCCGGACATTATGTCAGGAGCAGCAGCGAGAATCACTTCAAATCAAGTGTTCACCTGGCGAAAGTATGACAGGCACGAAAAACGATCCCATCACAAACAGAACAAATTGATGCTTGTCAGCCCTTTCGCATTCAGCCCTGAGCAGTGACAGAAAAAGAAACATATCGCCTGAGGATGAGGATCCACAACCGATCCTATCCTCAATGATGGAGGAGACAAGCAAGTGATTTGGAGGCGAACATCCAAGAGGTGGTGTTCCCACGTGTCTGCTGCACTTGTCGTTCTAGATGTAAGGGATTGTGGCTTTGAAAGGTGCTGTTGATGGACCCTTGTGACTATTTGAAGTGCATCTTATAGGGGGTAAATATTGCTTCCACTGTACTTCGCTGTTGGGGGTAGTGATTACTGGTGGAGGTGGATCTGGTGCCAATCAAGCGGGAATTTTCTCCTGCATGGTGTCAAGCATCATTAGTGTTCTTGGAGCTGAATTCATCCAGGTAAGTTCAGACTATATCATCACAATCCTGACTTGTGCCTTTGTAGATGGTGGACAAGATTTGGGGAATCAGGAGGTGCATTACTCATCGTATGATTAACAGCTTCACATGCGCTTACTCCACCTAAATCTCCCAGGTCTTCCACAGGAACCAGATTCCCACCCAACCCTCGTGGTCGCCACGTAGAACCAGTTATTCAGCTGTGGCAGGTACATCACCCAAACACAGTGAAGAACAACCACTGATATGCTGCCCTCTCTCTTGCACTTCAGGTTGACACATTTTCACCTGGAGGAGCAGCATCCAGCGGGAACCTTGCAAAACTTCATCCGCTGAGACTGCGTTAGGAATTAGTTCTCTGTATCATGGCAGAGGCTGTGACAGAGCCTGTAGCAGCTGATCTCACCGGCAGTATTCCAAATGACACTATCCCCAGATTTATTTCTTTCTAAACTATCAGCTCAACCAGAACCTGCTGATTGGAACAATATGCCAGCTGCAGATGTTGCGAGCATAGAACACCACCAACAACTGCACACACAAAACCTTCTCTTCTGATTTGATACTTTATTATTCCCAATGAGAAAGAGAGTAAGAACGTGAGACTGTGAGAGAGAGAGAGAGAGAAAGAGAGATTGAGAGTGTGTGTGTGTTGGGGGGGGCGGGGGGGTGGTGAGAGAGAGAGACACTGCGAGAGATTTTGCGAAAGAGAGTCTGGAGAAAGAGGAAGAGAAAGAGTGGAACTGCACACCACTGATATTGAAGTCCTGTCAATTGGTTTGGCACGCGCGGCCGCAGGCTCAAATATTTGCAATGTGTCCAAATAAATACAATTACAGAGCGGGAATGTATTGGTGGATCAGCTGGAATCAGTGGGCTGCAGGCAGGCAGGAGCGGAAGGTTCAGGTGCCAGGTCAGCAGAGGATGAGATCACAAACGTGCTATGACACACTTGACTCAGATGAGAACCTTTATGTGTCCTGTGGAAGTGGTCAGTAACATAATGTAGTTAAATATGGTTTATTAAACCAATAACTGGATAGACTTACTGGGGACACCAACAATAGCAAGGATGGGATAGTAACCTGCTTCAATAATCTGAACTACGTATTGGATCCGCTCTGTTAATGACAATGAAATCCAATCTTGAGAACACTTGTAAAGTGCCCAGGATAAATTCCTCTCTATTGTCTGGACATTCGAATGTATTGTTTCCAGATTCTCATCTAAATTTGGAACATACGAATGTATTGCTGTCAGATTCTGACCCATTGTAATAATATTGTGATCTATCGTTTCAAGACTCTGATCCATAGTTGGAACATTCCAATCTATTGTTCTCAGTTTCTTCTCTATCCCCCGCCTCTCTCTGGAACCACTGATCTCTGTTAGTGTCGGTGGTGATGCTTCTGTGACACTATTGGATAACTTTCAAATGACTCCCTTATTAACAGAAGGGAAGGACCCTCTTGGGACACAGTTTGGATGCATGGAGATTGGCGTTGATTACAGTCACTGAACGAACAGGTTAGTTATTCCCTTTCAGTCCAAAACACTAAAGTAGAAAATGTGCCCAGTCTTGGTGGAGTTGTGTGGGGGTTATTAAAGGAAGGAGTGGGGGAAATAGCAGGGAGACTGATCATAGTCTTTCAATCTTCCATAGGTATGGGAGTGTGCCAGAAGCTTGGAGGCTTCAAAATGCCACGGCCTGTTTATTAAAGGCGAGTGGGATACAAGATCGGGCTACAGAGCAGTCAGTGTAATCTGCACCATGAGGAAATTTAAAGAGGAGAAACATACTTGTTTATTTAAAATTAGAAAAAATCAGAATAAATTGCCAGTAGCAGGGAAATGTTAACATAAAATAAAATTCATACATTTAACACAGGTCTTTGTCGAAGTAACGAGAGGGTTGATGGGGGAAGTGAGATTGATGTTATGTATATGAATGAAGTATTAGCTCGTCCATGGAAGGAGAAATATTAAAGCCAAACCACATACTAGAAGTGGAAGATTCAAAACCTGTGGATATTAGCAAGGGGGTCATTTCAGGTCCTGCAGGCCTGGCCATGTCATTCTTATTTCCATTACCTCGGTCGATGCCATTTGTTGCAGACGGCTTTATTCCTGTTTAACTTACCTGCAGCCATATGGAGCAAGATAAAGCAGAGAGAAGTAGTGAATGATTCTTATTCAGATTGAATAAGAGGGGGAAGGGGGAACACTGAGGACTAGTGATATTCCCAAATAGTCAATATTATGTCCGCTGCTCTCTATAGGGGATTTAAATAACATAGGTTTCTATTTTTTAAAATAACATCCTTTCAACATTTTCAGAAAAAATAACTATGAAATGTAAGAGCAAGGAGCAAATTAGTAAATTTCAGGAGGACATTCAGAGAATGTCAGCATGGCTTTGTGGAAGGGAAGATATGTTTCTATCTGATCTGTTAGTCTTTTTTGATGAAGAAACATTCAAGGTGGTACAGAGAGACCTGTAGATATGCAGTCATCAGATTTCCTAAGGGCATTTGAGTAGGTACTTGATCAAAAGTTAATAAAGAAGGTAAGTGCACATGGGGTACATGGTAACATATAGCATGGATAAAGGAATGGCTGTCTAAGAGGAAACAGAGCGTAGGAAAACGGACTTTTCTCAGATGGAAAGCTAAGGTGATTGCCCTGGACATGAAGACAGCATTTGACTGAATGTGACGTTAAAGAGACTAGCAATACTGGAGTCATTGGGATTCAGAGAGAAAACTCCACTGTTTGGAGTATGACCTAGCACAAAGAAATATAGTTGTTGATAGTGCAGTTCAATCATCTCAGGTTCAGCAGGGGGGGAAATGCATAATTAGAAGAGAGTGCTAGTGAATGTGGAAGGCATAGAAATTATAGGCCAGTTAAGGCACAAGGGAGTTTGGCATGTTTGGATGGTGTTGATTTATATGCACAGGGTTAGAATAATATGTCCGATGAATTGAGGGCACAAGTTAACAGGAGTAATTATGCTGTCATTGCTGTCACAGAGGCATGTTTGAGAGAGGGGCAGGATTGCAAGCTCAATGTTCCGGGATAGAGAGTCTTGTGGCGAGGCAGGTAATGACATAAAAGAGGAGGAGCTTTCGCAATATTGATCAAGGAATCAATTACAGCAGTAAGGACAAATGACATCTTAGGAGACTGCTCAAATGAAATAGAACTTAAAAACAATAAAGCTTCAAACTCATTGCTCGGAGTGTACTATCAGCCCCAAAAAATCCAGAGAGAAACAGAAGAACAGATATGTCAGCAAATTTCAGATACGTGTAAAAATAATAGGGTGGAAATAGTGGGGGATTTCAACATCCCCAGCATTAACTGGGTTAGTCATAATGTGATAGGTTTAGAGGAATCGGATGCTTAAACTGCAACCAGGAGAGTTTTTTTTTAAGAGAGTAGATAGAAAGTCCTGCAAGAGACTTATTTTTGGGGAATGAAGTTGGACAAGTGGTAAAGGTATCAGTGAGAGAGAATTTTGCACAAAGTGATCTTAAATCCATTAGAT
This sequence comes from Carcharodon carcharias, assembly GCF_017639515.1. Taxonomy (NCBI): domain Eukaryota; kingdom Metazoa; phylum Chordata; class Chondrichthyes; order Lamniformes; family Lamnidae; genus Carcharodon; species Carcharodon carcharias. The sequence continues at coordinate 278,991 of NW_024470782.1, read as the reverse complement.
TCAAGGTTCTTATGGAAAAGAACAAGGTTGTTCCGGAAATTAGAGTTCTAAATTGAGGGAAGGCCGATTTTAATAAGATCAGATATGATTTGGCCAGAGTGGACTGAGGACAGCTAATTTTGAGTAAATCAGCCTATGAGCAGTGGGTCTCATTCAAGAAGGAAATAGGGAGAGTACAGGTCCAACATATTCCAGTGAAGGCAAAGGGTAGGACTAACAAACCCAGGGAACCCTGGATGTCGAGGGGTATACAGTTTTGGATAAAGAGAAAAATGGAGGCTTATGGCAGATACCAAGGGTTATAAACAATGGAAGCCCTAGAAGACTGTGTAGGGGGGGATCTTAAACAGGAAATTAGGAGATCAGAAAAGGGGCATTGAAAAATAAAGTGGCAGGTACAATAAAGGAAAATCCAATGTTATTTTACAAGCACATAAATGTAAGTGGATAACTAGGGAAAGAGTATGGTCCATTAAGGACCATAGTGGTAATTTATGTGTGCAGCCGGAAGATGTGGCAGGATTCTAAATGAATACTTTGTGTCAGTGTTCAGAATTGAGAGGGAAGTTGTGAGGATGGATATCAGGTAGAAGGACTGTATATAATGAAAAAAAAATAGCAGAGAAAGGGGGAAGGTTCTCAGTGGTCCTGCAGACTTAAAGGTAGATAAATCTCCAGGCCCGGATAAAATTTATTCCTGGCTGTTTCGTGTGGCAAGGGAGGAGATAAAAGTGGCTCTGGCAATAATGTCCATGTCTTTTCTATACACAGGTGGGGTGTCAGAGGACTGCAGGACAGCAAATGTGGTAACGTTACTCAAGACGGGAGGGAAGTGTAAATGAGAGGGCTATTGGTAATTCTGTCTAACCACAATGTGTGGAAACAATTTGAAGCAATTATGAGAGGCAACATAAATCTACTTGGAGAGGCAGGGGTTAAACAAGGGCATTCAGCATGGTTTTGTTACGTGGACGTCATGTCTGCCAGATTTAATTGATTTTTTTCCAAGAGGAGACTATGTGTGTAGATGAGGGCAATACACTTGCCCTAATCCACTTGGAGTTCAGCAAGAATTTTGATTAGTTCCAGAATGGGAGACAGATAACAAAGATAAGTGCCCAAGGGATCCAAGGCAATTTTGTAAACATCATGCAGAATTGGCTAAGTTGCAGGAAGCAGAGTGTGATGGTAGATGTGCATTGTTGTGACTGAGTGCATTTGTCCAATTGAGTTACAGAGGGATTGGTCTTGAGTCCCTTTCCATTTCTTCCCCCTCCCTTTTGTTTTTTTCAAATAATTTATAGAGATTTTTCTTTTCCCACCTATTTCCATTACTTTTAAAAGTATGCCACCCATGGTTTATTTCACCCCACCCCCACTAGAGCTACCTTGCTTGTCCTGCTCTCCATTCTTAATTGGCACATTCTTTTAGAAAATATCACCACCTTCAACACCTCATTGTTCTTTTGTTTGTGACATTTTTTCGGTATCTCCTTCTATCACTGCTTGCTTGTCCCACCAACCCCACCACACCACCACCCCGCCCCCCAAAACCAGCTTATATTTCACCCCTTTCCTATTTCTACTTAGTTCTGTTGAAGGGTCATGAGGACTCAAAACATCAACGTTGCCCTTCTCCACCGATGCTGCCAGTCCTGCTGAGTTTTTCCAGATATTTCAGTTTTTGTTTGGGTCCCTTGCTGTTTGTGGTATATATAAACTATTTAGACTTGAAAATAGGAGAGTTGATCAGTAAGTTCACGGGTGGCATGAAAATTGATGGGGTAGTAAATCGTGAGGAGGATAGCCTTACATTATAGGAAGATATAGACGGGCTGGGAAGATGGGCTGATCAGCAGCAAATGGAATTTAAACAGGATAAGTGTGAGGCGACCCACTCAGGCAGGACACACAAGACACGAGAAAACACAATGAATGGTAGGACCCTGAGAAGTACTGGGAAATAGAGAGACATTGGTGTGCCTCTCCACTGGCCCCTTAAGTTGGGGAACAGGTAGATACGGTGGTTAAGAAGGTGTCTGGGATACTTGCCTTTATTTGAGGAGGCATAGAATATAAAAGCAGGGAGATTATGCTGGAACTATATAAAACGCTGGTTAGGCCAGAGCTCGCGTATTGCGTGCAGTTCTAGAATCCACATTGAAGGAAGGATGTGACTGCACTAGAGAGAATGCAGAGCAGAATTACCAGGATATTGCATGGGCTGGAGAGTTTTAGTTATGAGGAGATGTTAGGTAGAGTGGTACTAAGTTCTCTTAAACAGTGGAGATTGAGGGGTGACGGCATGATTGAGTTATATAAAATTATGTTGGGCATCGATAGGGTAGACAGGAAGGAACTTTTCCCCTTGGTGGGGGGATCAATAGCCAGGGGGCAATTATTTAAGGTTACGAGCAGGAGGTTTAGAGGGGACATGAGGAAGAATCATTTCACTCAGAGGGTGGTGGTAATCTGGAACTCACTGCCTGAAAGGGTCGGAGAGGCAGAAACCCTCATGATATTTAAGAAGTATTTGGATGTGCACTTGCAATGTCATAGCATACAAGGCTTCGGGGCCGAGAACAGGAAAATGGGATTAGAATTGTTAGGTACTTGTTTGACTGGCAGAGATTCGATGGGCTGAAGGGGCACTTTTGTGCGCTATAAGCATTTATGACTGCATGAATATATGACTATCGTAATATCGGCTAAATTCCAATTTTTACAAATCCTGACCAACACAATTTGGCTTCAGAATACCACCAAAATCTTTTCCCAACCATGAATGACTAGATGTCAAGATGTGTCATTTCTCCCAGCTTCAACCGTTGTAAAATTTATGAATCACACAAACATATACTCACAAAATGTTAACATAAAATAATTAGTGTGATCTATGTCCTTGGTACCGGTATGGATCATGATCATTGGATTTTCCCCCTCCTACTGTAAGGTCCACGATAGAGCAGATGCCCATGACATTCGCAACTGGCAGCAAATGCATCCTTAGGATGAGATTAGTTCAGTGCTGAGAGAACCCCGCCACATGTATCGAGCCCCTTATCATTCTGATATGTCAAAAACCCTTCAACGTTCAGGTCACAATGTTGGTTACCTTTCAGTGATGTCTCAATGATGCGCACCAGACCATAAATATTTAGCTCTATGTGTGCTAACACTACATCCCTTTTCTTACAAATGCTACGCACATTAAAACACAGGCTGACAAGCTATTTTATTTACCCTGTTCAGCTTCAGCTGCTGCTGCACACTTGCATTGTATGTCCCGTCCATTCTTGTTGCATACTGGAGCTTATTGCCCAAATTTCTGACCTGCTCCATTGTTTCGTTGTGATGCAAATTTAAAAAATCACCTCATTCATGATTGCCTTCCCCCTCTTTTAATTATAATGTTTTCGCGAACACCCAAATTATACGATTTGACAGAACACTGGTCACAGCAAAGTTCGGGCATGGACAATCCTAACTCCACATCTACCATTTTACCCATGCCTGGTGCCAGTGCCCCATGAATCGAAAGCTATTTTTCCCACTCCAGACTTTGAGGTATTCACTCATCTCTCCAATCTTATTTCCCCTCTTCCAATTTTCTTGTGACTAAAGTAATACACCAGAGGTAATTACCCTTGACGTTCTGCACATTAATTTAGTTATCACATGCTTATACTTACTCTGCAAAAGAAAATAATTAGTGTGATCTATGTCCTGGTACCGGTATGGATCATGATCACTGGATTTTGCCCCTCCCACTGCAAAGTCCATCATAGAGCAGCCGCCCACGACATTCGCAATTGGCAGAAAATGTATCCTTAAAATCAGTCTGAACACAGCACCTGGGCTGTAGCGAACAATATCAATCCCCCTAACAACACGAATCCCTATTATTTCCTGAATCCCCTTCGCTCCAGCAGCATGAATGACATCGTCCCCCAGGGTCTTACGGTCAGCCTGTCCAACCATCATGCAGCCTTTCTGCTCACCGACATAGGTTGCAAACATGTCATCCCAGTTGGACAATGTCAGAGGCTGAGGCTCCTTCATCACTGCATGCTGGTCCCCCTCACTTGCCCAACTCCCAGGCACACCGCCCTGTTCCCGATTATTGGGTAACTCTGAAGACATCATTCACCTAAGGGGAGAGCCTGCCACATCCCCCCTTCCATCCCCTCTCCTCCTGCTAGAAAAGTAAAATGAAATGAGAAAAATCGGGAAAATCTCACTGATTCGGTTCCCCCAAGAAGAAGACCCACCCCCCGCTGCAAATGTGAAATAAAGTGGAAAATTCGCAAAAGTGTCAGTCATTCAGTTCTTATTATCATGAATTAATTGCAAAATTGTTGTAAAGGGATATTTTAACATGTTTTTAAATTGCTCTCTGAACTGAGTCTGGGTGACGGCGTAAATCCCAGTGTTGGTGCAGCAGCTCAGGAGCTGCAGCATGAAGCCCAATTCCTGAACAAAAACATCTAACCACATAGACCAATAACCCAAATTCCACATTCGGAACCAAATAGTATAAACAATTAACACTGCCCATAACAGGATGAAATTGGCTGAGATAAGGAACAGCAAAATGATGGATTTCCTTCGACTCTCCAGCTCTGGGTCTCTGCGACTCACCCCATTGCTTTGAGTCTGGAGTCTCTTGCGGGCTCTGCTGGTCACTAAAATGTGTTTGATGGTGAAAAAATTGAGAAGCATGATTAAGGCAAATGGGACACATGGGGTTAGAATGTGATGAAGGATCTCGATAGCTGTCCAGACAACAGAGAACTGAATAGCCATTGTGACTTTACAAAACCAGGGGATGTTCCACAGTGAATACTTGCTGCTTAAAATAAAATACCAGAAAATGTTTTTTAAACAACTCAGCACAGTTACTGTTCCCAGGACGACAGCTGCCGTTTTCTCACTGCAATATTTACTTTTCAGCTCCTGGCAACAAATGGCCACAAATCGATCAAAGGTGAAAGTGACGGTGAACCACACAGAACAGTCAGTGGCAGCATAAAGCAGGATGGCATGGATATTACACACGGGGATCGACTTCAGGAAGAAATACTTCTCTTTATAAACAATGGGAATGTGTCGCAATATCACGTCGATGATAATGACCAAGAGATCTGCCACTGCCATGGCCAACAAGTAACGAGTTACACATTTGGAGAGACCACACTTTTCTTTACTCAGGATCACAATCGTGACTAAGTTCACTGTATGGAAAGGAAAATAAAAGACTGAAATTAGATCAGACAAGGGCAAAAATTACCAGGTTCACTGAGGTTTAATTCACAATAGAAATGTGTTACTCACCCTATGAGGCATTGAAATAATTGGACCTGAATGAACTAATGGGACAGTCTGTTTCACGCGGGAAAGAAGAAGAGGTTAACCAGCTAAGGTTGGATGTGTGGGGGAAGAGGAGGCAGATGCTACGGGGGAGTATGACTGGATGGATGGACCCAGGAGTAATGGGGGACTGGGGGAGACAGGGTGGAGCCAGTGGCACTGGGTGTCATATGGACAAAGGAGCGATGTGGGATTATTTCTCCCTTTCTGATATATCTCCTGACTGCAACATGGTTTCTGAGTAGGACTGTTTAAACTCTTCAATGCCGTAATTTTAAAGAACACTCATAAAACAAGCTTTCTTCTAAACGTACAAAACAAGTGAAATAATAAATGTTTCATTTTTCCTCAACTCAGAATGCGATTTGTAACAAACAATTACTGTTCAAACACAGAGAAACAGATGCACACACAAGAAAAATATGATTTTAAAAAATACATTTAAAATTTACTTAGGTTATGAGAAGTTGAAAGCAGAAGCAGGTCACTTCTTTACGTTCGTTAAGGTGGTTGTAAAAACATTGCAGGCCTCGTTCCTTAAGGAAAATGTGGTTGGAAGTGTTTGACTTTTGTTCTAAATTGTGTTCGAGGCTCTGCAGTGAATGGGAGTAACAACAACTGAAATGCTTTGGCACATGTCATTGCCTGACTTGACTAGTAAACATGTGTCAACTTTTTGCTGGACCTGTATCGCTTCCTTCGGGATTTGTTCAATTCTTCGATGAACTGACCTCTTGCCATTCAATAAAAGCGCATCATAGAATGCCTTCAAACATCTCTGCAATATAATGTCAGTTATAAACATTTTCCTTCACTAGTAACTGTCTCCCTACACTGTCACCATGGGGTCTGATTTCCACTGTCCAATCATTGGCATTCTGATTCTGAAGAGAGTCCAAATCACTCCTTGCGCTTTCATGCTTCCAGAAATTTCCACGGGCAGCTGGTGTGACCAGAACAGGGGAAGAGTCGTGAGTGACAGAGGTGAGGCGTGTTGATGCTTCTGCCCAATTCACAATCAGACACAGCCCATGACTCACATAGATTGTACTGCCGCAAGGATATGTAGTAAAGTTGTATCTTCCCCTAATGTGGAACTGATACATACACTTACACACACACACAAACACAAACTCTCACACACAGATAAACAAGCATTCAGTCATACACTCGCACACACCAACATTCTCACGCTCACTTGCACTAACACATGCACTCACAAACATATAAACGACCGCACATGCACAGATATACACAACTTCAAAAATCTACACATACAGGCATACTCAGATGTACACAAATTCAAAAATATCAAGACAATGTTATACAGGTACATATAGACACAGCCACACACTCACTGTAGATAAACATTCACATGCACACAGACAGCCACTCACACAAATGCAGTCATACACACACATGCATGCACGCAAATGCACATACATGCGCACATGAACATATGTATACTCTGAGCAGGGAGAAACAGAGGAGGGATGACGCCTGCTCCATTGTGGGACTGAAATTCACTCCAGCACCCATGTCCACCCTCAACCTGCCAGTCTCTCATCCTGCATTCCCTCAGCCTCAATGCTCCCTCGCCACCAACCACGCTCCTCCCCCCCACAAACCCCGCCTCAAGGCAGATACAAACAGCACAAAGAGACGTTTCGAGTGTTAACACTTCCCTGAAGACAGCCAAGAGAGTGGATACCTCATTTAACGTGGGGCTGGTACTCACACAGCCGGAGTGTACATGATGATTACCAGACATCTCTGCAGGTCAATAGAAACAGGGTAACATAGACTGGATGAAAGATAGGACATTGGAAGCAGTTTTGAGTGACCTCAAGTTTATAGATGGTGGGAGACAAGCCAGAAATGAGTTGGAATATTCATGTCTAGGCGTAAAAGTGCATGGATGAATGTAGACGGAGTGTATTAGTTGAGAGAGGGATGAAGTTCGTTGATTATATAGAGTAATGCTTTAGATTTTTAGTTAATAATTTTTTCCTTTGACTGGAGGAATCATTATAGTGGGGTTTCAGATGTGTGATATTGGGGCCCTTGCCCTCATATTTATTAATGATCTACTATTTTGCAAAAAGAGAACAATTTCAACATTGAAAGTAAATCCTGGAGGCATTGAGAACATTTCAGACAAAGCGTGTTTAGGGTCTGGAATGCATTGTCTGAAAGTATGGTGGAGGCAGGTTCAATCGTGGCATTCGAGAGGGCATTCGATGATTATTTGAAAGGAACCAATAAGCCGAACATCTGAAGAGAAGTCAGGAGGTTAGGAGCAGCTGAAATGCTCCTTTGGAGAGCCAGTGCAGAAACAATGAGCCGGAGGGCCTCACTCTACTGTGTAATAATTCTGTGATACTGCGAATTCTGCATGGAAAATAGGCGGGCTTTGTGGTGGTGTGCATATAAAACGGGAGTTTGCGAACAGCCTGGTTGATCCTGTGACTGTTATCCTGGGAGACGCCTGGAGCTGTGAGTTGAGGAATGGATTCCAGAGCGGGAAATGAAAACAATGGCTTCATTCTTCCCAATAGATAATTGGAATGGCTAATGCGTGAGGGATTACATTTTGTGAGCGAGAATATGGAGACACAGGACAAGCTAAATGGTCCAAATTGATAGAAGGTGCAAGAAGAGTGACCGAGGTTATTTGATTATTAAACCCCGAAGATGGTAGAACAGGATAACAAAGCTGCTAATGAAGTATATGTGAGACTGGACATTATAAATATGCACAGAGAGCAAAATACTGGAACATATGGTGAAGCTGTATAACAGTCTATTTTGATCCCACTAGCAATAATGTGTCGAATCGTGGCTTCATATTTCAGGAAGGACGTGATGACCTTGGAAAGGGTACAGAGGCATTGTACTGGCATTGAACAATGGCGGGTGAATTGTATTGTCATGGACATAGTTTGGTGAACGTGAGTTTGTTCCGCAGGGCGCAGGGAAGATTAAGAAAATGTTTGATAGAGGTGATTAACATTATGAAGGGTTTAGATAAATAAAGAGACAAACACCGTTTCCAGTGGCTTTGAGGTCGATAACCTGAGGTTACCGCTCTAAGGTAATTAGCAGAAGAAACAGACTTTACGTGAGAAGCAGCTTTTTTGTTCAGTTTTGTAATTGAAATTCACTGTCGGCTAGAACGTTGGATCCAAATTCCATAATACCTTTTATAAGGGAAATTGATAAATATGTGAAGGACTGATTTGAGGATTAGAGAGAGCTAGCACCAGATCGATGGTCCGAATGCGATCTGTTGCTTTTGTTCTATTCGAGGATTCTGCGCGTGCTCCTCGCCGCACTTTCTGAGTTGATATATCCTTTCACAAGGAGTTTGACAGAGTTACACATAACCAAGACGGTTACCATATTTGAATCACATGGTATGAAAGGACCGATATCAGCCTGGCCAGGAACTTGGCTTCTCAAACACTATTCTGGCCAATTTCCGCCTTCGGAAACATCTGGACGCCTCCTCACTCAAATTGCACCAGGTCTTCACTTGAGATACAGGTGGGCGTGGAACGGGTGGTTTTTCTGACTCCTGATTGAGCGAAGGCTCGGGTTTTGACCCTGAACAGTTATGGAGTACGCTCCAAAGGTCCTGCCGCCATTTGAAGGACAGATAATGGCCTCATTCACCATGTTCTGTCTGAATATGGCCGCAGGATGCCAAAGGAAGAGAATTCTGACCTTTGCAGTGTAAGCACTTAATATTCATGTTCACGACGAGTGAAACGTTGTCACCCCCATGAGAGCTGGACGATTAATAGCCCGCTTTATTGGCATCCCTTCCATAAACACTCACTCCCTCCACCACAGAACCAAAAGTGACAGTCGGTGTGTGCCATCTACAAAACGCATCGCACAAATTGACTTCACTGTTACTGTGTCAAAAGGCTGGACCTCCCTCCTTAACAGTACCTTGGGTTTACCTACACCACTGGGACTGCACCAGATCAATAGCGCAGCTCACCACCACCTTCCCTAGGGGAGTTAGCGATGGACAAGTAATGCTGGTCAATCCAGCAACTCCAAAATTGTCAGTCTACACTCTGCTGTACCCTGCTGTAACAATACGTCACTGCTCACCACCAAACGGCACTGACTTTTAAACACAGAGATAAGAACAAAAAAACTGCGGATGCTGGAAATCCAAAACAAAAACAGAATTACCTGGAAAAACTCAGCAGGTCTGGCAGCATCGGCGGAGAAGAAAAGAGTTGACGTTTCGAGTCCTCATGACCCTTCGACAGAACTTGCGTTCGAGTCCAAGAAAGAGTTGAAATATAAGCTGGTTTAAGGTGTTTGTGGGGGGCGGAGAGATAGAGAGACAGAGAGGTGGAGGGGGTGGGGGTGTGTGGTTGTAGGGACAAACAAGCAGTGATAGAAGCAGATCATCAAAAGATGTCAACGACAATAGTACAATAGAACACATAGGTGTTAAAATTAAAGTTGGTGATATTATCTAAACGAATGTGCTAATTAAAAATGGATGGTAGGGCACTCAAGGTATAGCTCTAGTGGGTTTTTTTTTAATTTTAATATATAATGGAAATAGGTGGGAAAAGGAAAATCTTTATAATTTATTGGAAAAAAAAAAGGGAAGGGGGAAACAGAAAGGGAGTGGGGATGGGGGAGGGAGCTTACGACCTAAAGTTGTTGAATTCAATATTCAGTCCGGAAGGCTGTAAAGTGCCTAGTCGGAAGATGAGGTGTTGTTCCTCCAGTTTGCGTTGGGCTTCACTGGAACAATGCAGCAAGCCATGGACAGACATGTGGGCAAGAGAGCAAGGTGGAGTGTTGAAATGGCAAGCGACAGGGAGGTTTGGGTCATTCTTGCGGACAGACCGCAGGTGTTCTGCAAAGCGGTCGCCCAGTTTACGTTTGGTCTCTCCAATGTAGAGGAGACCACATTGGGAGCAACGGATGCAGTAGACTAAGTTGGGGGAAATGCAAGTGAAATGCTGCTTCACTTGAAAGGAGTGTTTGGGTCCTTGGACGGTGAGGAGAGAGGAAGTGAAGGGGCAGGTGTTGCATTTTTTGCGTGGGCATGGGGTGGTGCCATAGGAGGGGGTTGAGGAGTAGGGGGTGATGGAGGAGTGGACCAGGGTGTCCCGGAGGGAGCGATCCCTACGGAATGCCGATAAGGGGGGTGAAGGGAAGATGTGTTTGGTGGTGGCATCATGCTGGAGTTGGCGGAAATGGCGGAGGATGATCCTTTGAATGCGGAGGCTGGTGGGGTGATAAGTGAGGACAAGGGGGACCCTATCATGTTTCTGGGAGGGAGGAGAAGGCGTGAGGGCGGATGCGCGGGGGATGGGCCGGACACGGTTGAGGGCCTTGTCAACGACCGTGGGTGGAAAACCTCGGTTAAGGAAGAAGGAGGACATGTCAGAGGAACTGTTTTTGAATGTAGCATCATCGGAACAGATGCGACAGAGGCGAAGGAATTGAGAGAATGGGATGGAGTCCTTACAGGAAGCAGGGTGTGAGGAGCTGTAGTCGAGATAGCTGTGGGAGTCGGTGGGTTTGTAATGGATATTGGTGGACAGTCTATCACCAGAGATTGAGACAGAGAGGTCAAGGAGGGGAAGGGAAGTGTCAGAGATGGACCACGTGAAAATGATGGAGGGGTGGAGATTGGAAGCAAAATTAATAAATTTTTCCAAGTCCTGACGAGAGCATGAAGCGGCACCGAAGTAATCATCGATGTACCGGAGAAAGAGTTGTGGAAGGGGGCCGGAGTAGGACTGCAACAAGGAATGTTCCACATACCCCATAAAGAGACAGGCATAGCTGGGGCCCAACTTTAATTTTAACACCTATGTGTTCTATTGTACTATTGTCGTTGACATCTTTTGATGATCTGCTTCTATCACTGCTTGTTTGTCCCTACAACCACACACCCCCACCCCCCCCCCTCCACCTCTTTGTCTCTCTATCTCTCCGCCCCCCACACACACACCTTAAACCAGCTTATATTTCAACTCTTTCTTGGACTCGAACGCAAGTTCTGTCGAAGGGTCATGAGGACTCGAAACGTCAACTCTTTTCTTCTCCGCCGATGCTGCCAGACCTGCTGAGTTTTTCCAGGTAATTCTGTTTTTGTTCTGACTTTTAAACAATTAGTCTGTTTCAGCTCACACATCTCTGCTAGTGACTACAGGAGTACAATTCAATCATTTCACTTCTTACAATTTAGACTGTCTGACAGTCTAAATGCACCTTCATTCAGACAAGGCAGCACACTGAACACTTTCCACACTTAACCGCAGAAGGGCCACAAACCAAGTCAGGAAAGCTCCTCGAAAATCTCAGGCAGCCCCTGCATTGATCACTTGGAGCCTGTCTTCTCAGCGTGTCACTTGGTCACTTGTCACGAATGCTGAAGCTGTCCTGCCTGTGCCATGTGACCTCTTTCCAGAAGACCAGAAGATGCGGGAGTACAAGTAGGCCAATCAGCCCATCGAGTCCGCTCCAGCATTCAATCACGGCTGATTTGATTTCCACAACTCAACTGTCCTGGCATGCCTTCTGAACACTTGATTCCCTAACTGGTTAAAAACCGATCTATCTTAGCCATAATTTTACTCAACGACCCAGCCTCTATAGTCGCTTCTGGTACAGAATTCCACATATTCCCTAAACTCTGAGAGAGGCGATTCTTCTTCAACTCTGTCTTAAATGGCGACCCCTCACTCTGAGATTATGCCCTCTGGCCATAGATTCTCCCACAAAAGGAAACAACCTATTGGCATTCCACTCTGTCAAGTCCCTTAAGAATCTCATATGTTTCAATAAGGTCGCCTCTCATTCTACTAAATTGCAATTAGTGCAGACACAACCTACTCAACCTCTCCTCGTAAAAAAAAATCGCTCCATACACGGAGTCAGTTTAGTGAAACTTATCTGGATTGCCTCCAATGCCAGTATATCTTTCCTTCGATAAGTGGACCAAAACTTTTCACGGTATTCCAGGTGTGGATTGAATAATTATTTTTTGTTCAGTTTGAGCAAGACACACCTGCTGTTACATTACATTCCTTTTTAAATAAAGTTCAACATTCCAATTGACTTCCCTATTACCTCCTGAAATTTTAAGTTAGCTAATCGCGATTCATGCATGAGGATTCCCAAACCCCTCACTGTGGCAGCTTTTTGCAATCTTTCTCCATTTAAACAATAATGAGTTCCTCCATGCTTCCTGCCAAGTTGCATGACCTCGATTTCCTCACAGTTTATTCCATAAGCCAAGTTTTTGCCGACTCAAATTACCTTTGTACAATCTTAGTGTCAGCCTCACCACTTGCCTTCCCGCCTATTTTTGTGTCGCAACAACTTGGTGGCAGTACATTCATTTCCTTATCCAAGTATCCAAGCTTTAATAAACATTGTCAATAATTGTGGCCCCAGCACAGGCACATGTGGCACTCAACTAGTTACAGGTTGCCATCTGAAAATGCCCCCTTTATCCTAATTCTCCGTCTTATATTAGTTATCCAATCCACTATACATGCAAAGACTCAACACGCAAAATTATAGGATCTTATCTTGTTAGCCTTATGTGCATTACGTTGTCGAAAGCCTTTTGGAAATCCAAATATATTACATCTCCTGGTTCCCCTTTATCTATCCTGCTTGCTACCTCCTCAAATATTTCTAATGAATTTATGAGGCATGATTTCCCATTCATTAAACCATGATGACTCTGCTAGATTGTATTATGCATTTCTAAATGCTCTGCTGTTGCATCTTTTATAATAGATTCTAAAATTTTCCCAATGACAGACATTAAGCTAACTGGACTATTGTTGTTTCTTTATTGTCTCCCTCACTTTTTGAATAAGAGTGTTGCATTGGCAGTTTTCTGTTTCTCTGGGGCAATTCCAGAATCAAAGGATTTTGGAAGATTATTACTAGTGCACCATAATCTTTGCAGTTGTTTTCTATAGCCTTCTTGGGGTGCAACCTATCAGGCCCAGGAGACTTATCAGACTTTAACCTCATTTCATTCCCTAGTACTTATTCTCTAGTGATACTTATTGCAATTTTCCCTCCATCCCCCACCCCTCTGTTTTGTGCCTTGATTATTTAGTGGAATTGGAATGCGATTACTGTCCTCCACCATGAAGGCCGATGCGAAGTATTTAATAATCTCCTCTGCCCTTTCCTGATTCTTCATTACTAATTCCCCAGTCTCATTCCCTTAGGGGCCGACGTGTTAACTGTGGCCTCTGACTTCCTGTTTATATATTTAAAGGAGCTCTTATTGCCCATTTTTATTTGGTTTGCTGGTTTTCCATCAGAGATTATTTTCTTCCTCTTTATTATTTATTGGGTCATCATTTTTTGATTCTTCAAACGTTCTCGACCCCAAGGCTTACTTGTAATCTTTGTCAAAAATGGTGTTTTCTTTCTTTCAAATTGATACTATACTTAGCTTCCTTTGTTAACCGTGATTGGCTTATCCCCTTCCTGAAATCCTTCCTCCCCACTGGGATATCTGTTTGTTTTGAGTCATGAATTATTTTGTTAAATACCTGGCATTGTACATCAACAGTCTTTTCTGCTAAACTCCTTTCTGCGTCCACTCCAGCCAGCTGTGCCCATCAACCTTCCTCATGACCCTTATTTCAGTTTAGCACAGTTGTTGCTGACTCAATGTTCTCAGTCTCTAAGCGGATGCAGCAGCACCCCCCATCATGGAGCACAACCTGGACATCCTCCTGACAGAGGGAGAGACCCACAGGGACACATTGTTCCCTGAAGGATCCAGGTTCATTGCAGATTCCCAGAGGCAGCAGCACCCCCCATCATGGAGCACAACCTGGACATCCTCCTGACAGAGGGAGAGACCCACAGGGACACATTGTTCCCTGAAGGATCCAGGTTCATTGCAGATTCCCAGAGGCAGCAGCACCCCCCATCATGGAGCACAACCTGGACATCCTCCTGACAGAGGGAGAGACCCACAGGGACACATTGTTCCCTGAAGGATCCAGGTTCATTGCAGATTCCCAGAGGCAGCAGCACCCCCCATCATGGAGCACAACCTGGACATCCTCCTGACAGAGGGAGAGACCCACAGGGACACATTGTTCCCTGAAGGATCCAGGTTCATTGCAGATTCCCAGAGGCAGCAGCACCCCCCATCATGGAGCACAACCTGGACATCCTCCTGACAGAGGGAGAGACCCACAGGGACACATTGTTCCCTGAAGGATCCAGGTTCATTGCAGATTCTCAGAGGCAGCAGCACCCCCCATCATGGAGCACAACCTGGACATCCTCCTGACAGAGGGAGAGACCCACAGGGACACATTTTTCCCTGAAGGATCCAGGTTCATTGCAGATTCCCAGAGGCAGCAGCACCCCCCATCATGGAGCACAACCTGGACATCCTCCTGACAGAGGGAGAGACCCACAGGGACACATTGTTCCCTGAAGGATCCAGGTTCATTGCAGATTCCCAGAGGCAGCAGCACCCCCCATCATGGAGCACAACCTGGACATCCTCCTGACAGAGGGAGAGACCCACAGGGACACATTGTTCCCTGAAGGATCCAGGTTCATTGCAGATTCCCAGAGGCAGCAGCACCCCCCATCATGGAGCACAACCTGGACATCCTCCTGACAGAGGGAGAGACCCACAGGGACACATTGTTCCCTGAAGGATCCAGGTTCATTGCAGATTCCCAGAGGCAGCAGCACCCCCCATCATGGAGCACAACCTGGACATCCTCCTGACAGAGGGAGAGACCCACAGGGACACATTGTTCCCTGAAGGATCCAGGTTCATTGCAGATTCCCAGAGGCAGCAGCACCCCCCATCATGGAGCACAACCTGGACATCCTCCTGACAGAGGGAGACACCCACAGGGACACATTGTTCCCTGAAGGATCCAGGTTCATTGCAGATTCTCAGAGGCAGCAGCACCCCCCATCATGGAGCACAACCTGGACATCCTCCTGACAGAGGGAGAGACCCACAGGGACACATTGTTCCCTGAAGGATCCAGGTTCATTGCAGATTCCCAGAGGCAGCAGCACCCCCCATCATGGAGCACAACCTGGACATCCTCCTGACAGAGGGAGAGACCCACAGGGACACATTGTTCCCTGAAGGATCCAGGTTCATTGCAGATTCCCAGAGGCAGCAGCACCCCCCATCATGGAGCACAACCTGGACATCCTCCTGGCAGAGGGAGACACCCACAGGGACACATTGTTCCCTGAAGGATCCAGGTTCATTGCAGATTCCCAGAGGCAGCAGCACCCCCCATCATGGAGCACAACCTGGACATCCTCCTGACAGAGGGAGAGACCCACAGGGACATTCTGTTCACTGATGGATGTACAGTACCCATGGCCACAACAAAAATATCTATCGTGATTTTAGTGGAGCTCAACAGCCAGGGACATTTTCAATAGTCTTTCAATTATCTTCTGCACTCTGAATAGTGTCTCAGTTAACTTCAGCTGAGGAGAATGAGTTGACCCTACTGTGCACACAGCCTGGCATCGCTGCATGCAGCATGTCAGACCTCGGTGGCCACAGGTTACAGAAGGTCAGCAGCACTCGAGGAGCCTGTGGCCACAGCTAAGGTAAAACTAACAATGTCAATTAAAAAGGTTGGAAATGAGGAGAATAAACTGTAGACTTCTTGGAGGAATCTCCAATCACCATGGCTTGATGAACCACCGCCCCACCTTTTGCCTCTTGTCATTGCATGAAAAGGGGATGAATAATTCCTGAAAGATGCACATGTGCAGCGGTGAGACACTCAGTCTCCATGCTATTCGACCTGAGGAGGAAAGGGAAATTACTAATGACTATACTAGCATCAGTTTTCTTAATGGACCAGCTCTCATTGGACATCAACACTACAGTTATCAGAGATATGAACAATATATATTTACAGTGCAAAGTCAGAATTGTCAAAATGCCTCCACTGAAGGTGTGGGGGACAGTGAGTACCCCTCCCAGCCTCACCTTGTTCTGCTGTAGATGCAGTTTTGGAAGTGGTGACCGGGGCTGTCAGTGGTGAAAGGGAACGAGATTTGTGATTGGCAGCTCAGGAGGGGATGAGAATGGCCATCTCCAAGGTAAGATAATGCTTAACCATGGGGGCAGTGAATGGTAGCAACCGAGTAGCAGTATAGAAGAATGTCAGTTAGAAAATGCTGTTCTGTCTGACCTCGTATTATGGCTGCCTTGTTATTCTTTCTCATGTCGCAGAGCTGTAGTCCCACTTATCCACCCCACAACCCCACAACACCCTCTCACCCTGGAACAGAGTCGGAAATCAGTCATGAGGAGGCACTAGATGTGCCCAATGATGTACCGTCAACAGAATCTCACTCAGTCGGCGCCAGCCCAGACATTCACACTCCAGCGGGTACAAGTGTGGAGAAGGAGTGTGGTGTGCTGGGTGTTGGACGCACTACCACCGTGAAGGAGGAGGTGCGAGAGGCAGAGGTTTCTGTTGAATGTTACCCCCGGTGAATGGAGGGCAGTCAGCAGAATACTGCAACAGACAGCGTGACAGAAATATTGGAATCTCACTTTGGCAATTCATACTTGGACCCACAGCTGCTGATAAGGGGACGTATGATTGCTTTCTCTTGGTAATGCAAGTTCATCGCTGGCAAATGGAGAAGTGTTGGTCGACCGTCCATGTCTCGGTTTGGAGACGGGATGTTCAGAAGACACTTGAGGGTGGCGAACCCCTTTTTGAGCCCATGCAGAAGAACTCCTTCGCTTTGACACTGGCTCCATTACATTAGTGGAACTAAGGACTCCGATCAGTACTATCTCGGTGGTTGCAGCTCAGTGAATCGAGGACATTGCAGTTGTGCCCCAACTACACTTCCCTTTCAGCCGTTAGACACCACCCCAAGAGCTGAGCAATCTTAACTGGACGATGAGGAATCCATGAATTATGAGAAAAACTCACTCCCCTCTAGTTACTTGTCCCACAGCCAGAAGTACCATCTGATACCTGGGACCAAGTGAGGGTGCCTGCCCCTGAAGAAATGCTGGTAGTGCAGCCACAGGAAGGCTCCTAATGTGTTCCTGCACGATGAAGCTGGCCAACATGATCCTCACAGCTGTAGAGCCGGAGAGGTGAGCAAACAGTCTTATGTATTGTCCAGAAAGGAACGTAACATCTATCTGGTGAACTGAAAACCTTCATGTGAATAATTCCAGCTATTTGCACAATATTGAGAAAATGTTGAAGTCACTATGCGGCCAGAGGACATCCGTTTCTCATTTTCTTCTGTGTGCAGCATTTAGTCAACCTTCCTCGTGTGTGATAGGCCATCAGATGGTTGTTAGAAACAATGCCTTGTCCTTTCTGTTACAAACTCCCACCTCTCCCTTCCAGGTCTCGATTCAGTTTCTTGCAAGGCCACCATCAGGTGAAGCGAAGCTGGATGAGCGGGTATCTGGCTATGATGATGACACCCCCACGCACTACAGTGCCCATCTCCGGGTAACTGAAGAATCTCATCTCCAGGGTCGCTCCCAAGGGTTTTCATCTTCACTAAACATCTCTTCATCCTCCTCCTCCACTTCCTCTCCCTCCAACTGCTACTCTTAGACCACCTCTTTCTCAAATGAGGCTAGGCCCCCTTCCTCCCACTCCACTGACTCCATTCACTAACCCCTTCAAGGCACCACGTTATAGAAAATGTAGCAAGGTGCAACCTTACAGCATACACTGGCAGGGCCAGAGTTTAGAGATACCCCTGAATTGTTGATGTATCTGAACCAGATCTTGAATTCACACTGGTTCGATGAGAGTCCTTGCTTGAAGGTGGCTTTCATTTGATCTTCTCTGGGTGTCTAGCTGAGGATGCCACAGAGCTTTACATCGATGTTTCCTTAGGTTAAGATTACAAAGTGTGCTGATTGACACCTCTGAATCCAATCATTAACTAATCCCATCAACAATGAAACAAATTTCTCTATCAAGGCTTTAGTCCTCACAGGCAAAGCCTGAGACTACAGTGGTGAAATTTAACAGAAGCAAATTTGGGAAACTTATATATTAAACAATTGCCAAGGCTTATTGAACAGACATCTGATTGAGTTCAATGTTATAGATTTATACGTTTTTTTTAGATCTTTTCAGCTTAAAGTCACATGTTCTAGATTGATGAAATAAATGATTAAGAGCGGAAAATCCCTAAGATATTGATGTTGGAAGAGTTTGTTAATTCATAGATTATTTATGTATCCTTCACTCAAGTTACATTTACCTGTCCGACCTGTTCTACTTTTTCTACCTGTCCCCAGTGTTATATAGAATGTGTCTGGCCAAGTTGCTGTGGAACACTCCAATGAGCTGGAGCGTGGCACACCACCAAACGCTCATAGAAAAAAAAAATAATCATTTCCAATAACATTGTAGGCATTAATATCTCTTCATGAAACAAGGTCTAAACTAAGTGAATACATAACGGTGAATAGTTCAGTTTTGGAAGCAGAATTTGATGTAATTTTTCATAAATAGGTGAATAAAAAAGGTTTGTTTTTTTGGTGCTGCTTTTTAAAGTAGCTGTTGTGCTAGTGGAAGCTGTGATTGGATGTCTCAAATCGATGTAACTGTGGAGAATGTGGGCTCCGTGGTGAGAAAAGGAAGTTGTCCTCTGTGAACTGAAGTTTTGGCAGACACTCTTTGTCAACCTGCCCCCTTCACTAGAAAATATCCTTCCTGACTCCTCGCCCTCCTCCTGAGTTGTCCTGCAGATAGCTGCTGAGAATGACAGTGTCCTCATGTTGGTTATGATATGAAGGGTGCAGCAGAACACCATGAACTTGAACACCTGCCACAGCGTGTAATGGAGGGTTTACTTGTGTCGGTGCAGACATCAGACGCATAGCTTCTTCAACGTCTGCTCCACTTATCTCGGTATTCACATATTATTTTCACCTGGTTGGTTGGCAGTAGGGAGTGATGAGCAGCAGTGTATTTTGAACCATGAATCGAGGGAGCATCCTTCAGCTCTTAAAGAGCCAACGCCCAGTTCTCGGTGGTCCGAAGATCATGGGGATGGTTGACTGCTACTGAATGATGGTATATTGGTTGCTGTCACAGTAGTGGACAATCATGGATCACAGATGGATCGTGTCAGCCTGTTCCTGCCCCACGGAACTAATTTCTCGCTATGTTGAATCCCTTCTCTCCCCCATTGGCCAGTCCTTCCCACCTACATCCGTGATTCTTCTGACACCCTACATCACATCAACAATTTCCAGTTCCCTGGGCCCGACCGCTTCCTCTTCACCATGGACGTCCAATCCCTCTAACTTCCATCTCCCACTGGGATGGTCTGGTGGGTCTCAGCTCCTCGACCAGAGACACGAACAATCCTCATCCACCGCTACTCTCCTCCATCTGTCTGAACTTGTTCTCACACTGAACCATTTCTCCTTTAACTCCTCTCACTTCCTCCAAACAAAAGGTGTGGCTATGGGTACCCGCATGGGCCCCATCTATGCCTGTCTCTTTATGGAGTATGTGGAACATTCCTTGATGATTACTTCGGTGCTGCTTTATGCTCTCGTAGGGACCTGGAAAAATTTATTAAATTTGATTCCAATCTCCACCCCTCCATCATTTTCACGTGGTCCATCTCTGACACTTCCCTTCCCCTCCTTGACCTCGCTGTCTCAATTTCTGGTGAAAGACTGTTCACCAATATCCATTACAAGCCTACCGACTCCTACAGCTACCTCGACTACAGCTCCTCACACCCCGCTTCCTGTAAGGACTCCATCCCATTCTCTCAGTTCCTTCGCCTCCATCACATCTGTTCTGATGATGCCGCTTTCAATAACTGTTCTGCTGACATGTTTTCCTTTTTCCTGAACTGAGGTTTTCCACCCACGGTCGTCGACAGAGCCCTCAACCGTGTCCGGCCCATCTCCCGCGCATCCACCCTCACGCCTTCTCCTCCCTCCCAGAAACATGATAGGGTCCCCCTTGTCCTCAATTATCACCCCACCAGCCTCCGCATTCAAAGGATCATCCTCCGCCATTTCTGCCAACTCCAGCATGATGCCACCACCAAAAATATCTTCCCTTCACCAACCCCGGCGAAATTCCATAGGGATCGTTCCCTCTGACAACCTGGTCCACTCCTCCATCACCCCCTACTCCTCAACCCCCTTCCACGGCACCTTCCCATGCAACCTCAGAAGATGCAACACCTGCCCCTTCACTTCCTCTCTCCTCACCATCCAAGGACCCAAACACTCCTTTCAAGTGAAGCAGCATTTCACTTGCATTTCCCCCAACTTAGTCTACTGCATTCGTTGCTCCCAATGTGGTCTCCTCTACATTGGAGAGACCAAACGCAGACTGGGTGACCGCTTTGCAGAACACCTGCAGTCTGTCCGCAAGAATGACCAAACCTCCCTGTCGCTTGCCATTTTAACACTCCACCCTGCTCTCTTGCCCACATGTCTGTCCTTGGCTTGCTGTATTGTTCCAGTGAAGCCCAACGCAAACTGGAGGAACAACACCTCATCTTCCGACTAGGCACTTTACAGCCTTCCGGACTGAATATTGAATTCTACAACTTTAGATCTTGAACTCCCTCCTCCATCCCCACCCTCTTTCTCTTTCTTCCCCCTTCATTTTGTTTTTTTGCAATAATTTGTATAGATTTTTCTTTTCCCACCTATTTCCATTATTTTTAAAAGTATTTCCATGCATTGTTTTATCTCTACCTTTTAGCCTTTTTAGATTCCTTTCCCCTACCCCACCCCCACTAAGGCTATCTGTACCTTGCTTGACCTGCTTTTAACCCTTAATTAGCACATTCCTTTAGATAATATCACCACCTTCAACAGCTCTTTGTCCTTTTGTCTGTGACATCATTTGGTTACCTCCACCTATCACTGGGCCTCTATCCAGCTCTTCTGGACCCAACACCACCGCCCCCCCCAAACCAGCTTATATTTCACCCCTCTCCTATTTTTACTTAGTGCTGTTGAAGGGTCATGAGGACTGAAAACGTCACCAGTGCTCTTCTCCACCGATGCTGCCAGACCTGCTGAGATTTTCCACGTATTTTTGTTACTGTTTTTCTCTCACACATCTCAGGTACTCTGCATGATGACACAACAGCTTCTAATCAATGAAGTGGCTGCTCTTTCAGTCCCCCTGACTATTCCATGTACATTGTTCTCGCACAGAGGCACATAAAACATCAGTGAGCAATATATCTTGTAATAGTATTTGGACACCTCTCCTGCATCTCCAGGCTGAGAGAGTATACGAACATGTCTTTCCTTAAAATAACGGTCACCTAGTAGATAGCAGAAGACTCCCCAGTTGCCTGGGTGAGTCCAGCTCCAAAAACACTCAAAGGCTTGGCATCATCGAGGGCAAAGCAGCCCCGTTTATAATGCAAAACATCAACATCCACAAACATTCACTCCCTCCACCACCGACGCACAGTAGCAGCAGTGTGTGTACCATCTACAAGATGCACTGCAGCAACTCACCAAGGATCCTTAGACAGCACCTTCCAAACCCACGACCACTACCATCTAGAAGGACAAGAGCAGCAAGCACATGGGAACACCATCACGTACGCGTTCCCTCCAACCTCAACTCTCCAACACACCACGCCACCCACAAGCCTGACTTGTGAATATATTGCCGTTCCTTCACTGCTGTTGGATCAAATTCATGGAACTCCCTCTCTAACAGCACTGGGTGTAACTACACCAACGGTGCTGCAGCGGTTCAAGAAGGCAACTCACCGCCACCTTCTCAAGGGCAATTAGGGGTGGGCAATAAATCCTAGCCTATTTAGCAAAGCCCACATCCCATTAATGATTTAACAAATACATTTAAATAACAAGAAGAGTAACACAATGGAACTTGGGATACAGGCATAATAGCTGAATATAGATAACTTCCGTGAGTCCTACAAGGATCAAAGATGAAAGTAAAAGTCACCAAAAATGCAAAAAAGTGGTCGTGATGTTAATTAGAGTTAATAACTGGATACAGAGACTCAACTGCAGGGTAAATAAAAGTAACAGTAACATAGTTAAACATAGTTTAATGAATTAATAATTGCATAGCGAGACTTACCAGGCATTCCAACAATAGCCAGAATGGGATAGTAAATGTGTTGAATAATGTAAAGCACATATCGAAACTGAACATCTAACGTTATCCACCAATTATCTTTGGAAAGCTGGGCAATCCAAAATGTTAAATCCCTGTCAATTGTTGTAAGATTCCAATTTATTGTCCTCAGATTCTGATCTATTTTTGTAACATTGCAATCTATTTTCATCAGTTGCAGATCCATTGTTGGAAATTTCCAATCTATTGTTCTCAGGTTATTATCTCTCCCCTCCGTCACTCTGGAGCCGCTGATCACTGTTATTACCGGAGTTGATGTTCCCGCTGACATGATGGGATATCACATTGAAATAAGCTTCTAATTAATAGAAGCGTGAAACCCTCTAGTGACACAATTACAACCCATGGAGACTGACATTAATTATAATCGATGAACAAACAGGTTCACTTAACCCCTTTCAATCCAACAATTTTTATAACATAATGAAGTAGTCATTTTACCTGGCCAGAAAAGGAATGCATGAGGTCACTGAGGGAAGGAATGATGGAAATAGATAATGGACTGACCATAATACCTCAAATCTTCTTGGTCATGGGAGTGGCACCAGGGGACTGGAGGGTTGTTTATGTCCGATCCCATTTAGAAAAGGAGAGAGGGATAAATGCTAGAACTATAAAACAGTTAGGGCATATAAGATGGTACTTCAGAAAACATGCATTTGTAAATAAAAACTGCACACATACGTTAATGAGCAATCATGTCTAATAAAACTGATGGGATCATTTATTGAAGCAATGGACAGTGTTGATGAGGTAATGTTGTTGCATTTTCAGCATTGATTTTTCAAAGCTTTGGGTTCTAGTGTCATTTCATTGACTTGTTACAAAAACCTATGCCCTGTATTAACGGATATGGATCATAAAAAAAACCCATATTCCAATATGGTCCACAGCCTCTTGCTGATCACCCAATCTCAGAAGAATGGTCTTGCAGCCTTGACTCTGGCACCCAGGAGGCAACACACCACCCTGGAGTCACATCTGGGCTCCAGAAACACCAGCCTGTTCCGATAATGAGTGAACACCCTATCGTTAATACCCTTCCTATTTTCTTCCTCCTTCTGGGACAGCTGAGCCCCTTTTGATGTCAGAAACTTCAATTTGACTGCACTCTTCTAAGGAATAAGCGCCCTCAACAGCTACCTAAGACTGTGTTCAGGAGAAGGTTTTACAGCACTATGAGTATCAACTTTAGCTGGAAGTTCAATCAGATCAAAAAATATGAAACATTGATTATCCTTCCAATCACAAACACATTTCACTTGGAGGATTAGAGCAGTTTTGGTTATTAGTCTTTTAGATTCTTCAATATGAATGGAAATTTAACCCTCGATGACTTTGATAGCTGGGACATTCTCTTCAACATCTGGGTTGCCATGTAGTCAATAATGAATGCATTATAATGGGAATGCACTCCAATTCCCGTCCCAAAACCATCCGTAACTTGTTTGTCCTGCAAGCCACAGTGGTCAGAGGTCTGTTGTTTTGAACCAAGTAGTGTGTGGAGTGGAAAACTGCACAAAGCACCTTTTGATGAGTTGCATTCATGTTGTCACAATGTTTTTTTTTATTCCCAAGAGTGTCTCTCTCTGCTTTTTCAGTGGTTTGCTGCACACTGATGTGAGCTTCAGCAATTTGTGTTCTACATTTTTTTCTGGGAGATCTTAATCCAGGACTCTGGCAGAATCCATTGTATATCATTTGGTGAAAATATCATTCATTTGAAAGTTTCAGTCCCTTAGATATGAAATATGATCTTCTACTAATGGTATCAGTTACAATATTTTGTTTCATTGTCATTGAGTTCCTATTAAGCCGTTTCGAAGATGTGTTTAACTTTTCCCTCAATTACTTGTATAGCAGACACTTGGACATTTAGATTATAAAAATGGCCCTGTTTTCTGATGGAAGCTGTCAGTAATTTTGAGTGAGGCTTTTTTGCATTCAGGCTGCTAGAGAGCACTGAGTAGAAGTGTGTATTTTAGGCTGTTCTATTGATAAGCTGTTAACCTGCCACTTCCAGGTGTCAATGGCCAATTGGTGGGGAAAGAAATAATCATCGATGCGAAACAGGTGATGACAGGCTTGCCATGCTGTGTTTCCGGAAACAGAAGATTGTTTTGAAAGATAGCTCATTCTCACCATCTGCAATTAAACACCTTTGCATTCAGGCTCAAGCTTCATCTTCGAAGCACAGGTTCAGGCCTTCGACTGTCAGGCAGAACACCACTGCTCCCAAAGGCCCCATTAAGGAGTGATGAAACTTCTGCTGCCTCCTCAGATCTTCACGGCTTCTTTCAACCCACTTGGATGCAAACCTATGTTTGTTGCAGCTCTCTGTTTCACTTTCAGCAGTCTTTAAAATTGCTTTATGGCTGCGACGTTTTCTCCTTCCCCCTTTGTTGTGTGCATCACCAACTCTGTAATCGCTCTGCTGCTCCTGAACTGAATTTCCACGCCATTCGGATCATGTTAGGGCCCCTTCAGGCATTTTTCTCTGCGCATGCTCATGGGGCTTCAGCAGGTGAAGAACCGCTGGAAAATAATCTGTGCCTGTGTTGTGCAAATGACTTCAGACAGGCTGCAGCGTGTTGGAACTGTAGTTCCAAGGCAATGGCAACTACGCAAGTACCGCTGGCTTGGCCTGAATATGGGCAGGGGGGTGGGGGTGCGGGTTGAGGGGGCTGGTGATCTGGGGCTTCTCGGCGGGTGGACTAAGGGCCCGGCGCTATCCAGGGGGAATGGAGGCCCTGGCCTTGACAGAGGAGTTTGGGGGGTACTGCGGATCAGGGGCAGTGCATGTAGGGAGGTGTTGGGGTACTCTGGGGACCCTGGGAAGGACAGGGGGCCCCTGACTGTATGGAGGATGGGGAGGTGGGAAGGGACTTCGGGAGGACTTATTTGCATGGTTGTTTGGGCACTTATAAGTCACAGCCCAAACTGCTGTTGAGGCTGAAGGATTGAACGGATTTAAAGGGCATCTGGATTCGCGCCTGGAGCGCTCTTCTATGGTTATTCACGCCATTGGCTTCAGGGTGGGAGGTAGAGATTACAACTGGAAGAATCTTCAGTGCAGCTGAAGTGGAACCGTGGAATTTAGAGCAAGGACAGCGGCTCCAAAGCAATGTATCACTCGACATATACTTGCCAGAGTATTCGCTGTCTATGTTGAAAGGGAATCTCCATCAATGTGTTCATTGCAACCAGTGGAGAAACTCAGTGATAAATGTCCCTCAAAAGTCCCTCAGCCGATGAGATATTCATATCGGAGTTGGGAAACCGAGTGGCTTGGTGAGCTGAGCTCTTTGTTGATACTAAATCAACATGACTGACCTATGTTTCAAGCTAACCTCGCAACATGGGCCAGATCTAACGTGTGATGCCCCAATAGTAAGTGCCCTTTCAGTGGCCTGGGTGAATAGAGCTGCTGGATCAAACACGGTGGTACCAGTTGTATAAGGTGGAGGGGTTGCACCTGAACAGGAATGGGACCAGCATCCTTGCGTGGAGTTTTGCTAATATTGTTGGGGAGGATTGAAACTGATTTGGTAGGGGGATGGGCTTGTGAGGGAAGTTTCAGCAAGGGGAGATGCACTGCAAAAATTAGAAGAGAGGGCAAGTGAGTGTGGAAGGCAAATAAATTTAAGGCTGGTTAAGGCAACAGGCAGCTTGGAAATAGGGTGATATTTATGTTAATACATGGACTCTGACAAATAAGGCAGATGAGTTGAGGACACAGATTAACATGTGGAAGCCTGATGTAATTGCTGTCACAGAGAGATGGGTGAGAGAGGAGCAGGACTGATAGCTCAATGTTCCAGAATATGGGGACGGCAGGCGAGACAGGGAAGGCAGTAAAAGAGGAGGGGGTGCTGCAATGTTCGTCAAGGAATCAATTACAGCAGTGAGGAGAAATGTCATTTAGAATGGTCCTGAAATGAAGCCTTATGGGTAGAATGGAAAATATAAAAATGGGGCAATCACATTGCTGGGAGCTAACTGCAGGCCCCCAAACAGTCACAGAGAAATTGAAGTACAGATATGTCTGCACATTTCAGAGAAGTGTAAAAATATTAGAGTCGCAATATTGGGGATTTCAACTTCACCAACATTAACTGGAGTTGTTATAGTGTGTAGGTTTAGAGGGAACAGAATTTTAAAAATGTATGCAGGAGATCTTTTAAGCCATTATGTAGAAGGTCCTACAAGAGAATGGGTGGTCCTGGACTTAATTTTAAGGAATGAAACCGGGCAAGATTTAGAGGTGTCAATGGGTGAGCATTTCGCAGATAGTGAAACTAACTCCGGCTGATTCAAGGTTTTTATGTAAAAGGACAAGGATAGGCCAGAAATCAGAGTTCCAGTTTGGGGGTAGGCCGATTTTAAAATAATCAGGTAAAATTTCACAAAAGTAGAGTGAGTGTAGCTACTTTAAGTAAATCTGTGTCAGAAGAGTGGGACTCATTCAAGAAGGATATAGGGAGGTTAAAGGGCGAACATATTCCAGTAAAGACAATGGGTGGGATCAACAAATCCAGGGGACTTGAGGGATATTCAGGATTGAATAGAGAGAGAAAGGGAGGCTTATGGAAGATAACGTGGGCTCAATAAAGTGGAAGCCACAGATGAGTATAGAATCTGTTGGGGGCTCTTATAAAGGGAGCTAGCAGAACAAAAATGGGGCATTACAAAGCATTGGCAGGTAAAAATAAGGAATATCCAAAGTTACTTTGCAAGTTTAGTAAGACTAAGTGGATAACTAGGGACAGAGTAGGGCCCACAAAGGACGGTAGTGGTAATTTGTGTGTGGAGTCAGAAAGCCGAGGTAGGGTTTTAAATGAATGCTTTATGTTGGTGCTCAGCAGCGGGAGGGATGACGTGCTTTGGAAGAAAGGCAGGAAGGACTGTGATATAATTCAATTATTAACATAGTAAAGGAGAAGGTTCAAAGTGGTCTGGCAGGCTTAAAAGTAGAAAAATCTCCAGGCCCCGATGAAGGCCTCTACATCGTCAACATCAAACCCTCCCAGGGCAGGTACATAACGGACTCCCAGGGCAGGAACCACGCAGGGTTATAAACAGAGGAATGTCTATCCACATCCTTAAAATGGAGGGAGATCCCTTCCCCATCTTGTGATGTGAAAGTGCTGGAACCTACAATGGAGAAAAGAGGAAAGGTTATTTGAAACTGAAAAGTATGTAACACAGAAGAGTTACTTGAAAGGAAGAGGCCGTTCAACACAATGAGCTACATTTCACTCTCTGCAAAAGCAGCTTCACTAGTCTTCTCTTTTCTCGTAAGCCTGGAAATATTTACCCTTCAGCTTCATATCCAAATTTGGCTCGAATAGAACTGGGGAAGACAGAGAGAGAGAGAGAGCGAGAGAGGACAAGGGGGAGAAATGGAAAGAGAGGGCGACAGAGGGAAGAGGCACAAGAGAGAGGGGTGGGCAGGGTAGAAGAGAAAAGGACAGAGAACTACAGGGAGATTGGATACCAGAGAGAGTGGGGAGAAATGGGGTGAAAGAGAGACAGAGTGAGAGAGAGAGAGACAGTGCAAGAGACCGTGCAAGGCATGGGAAGAGAGAGTGGGACAGAGACATGGGGTGCGCGAGAGATGGGGTGCAAGAGAGAGGGACAGAGATAGAGAGTGCGAGATATGGCAAGAGAGAGTGGGACAGAGAGGGAGAGGGAGGGTCAGAGAGCAAAACAGAGAGAAGGTGAGAGAGCGACTCATGGGGTGAGAGAGAGGGAAATAGAGACAGGGGAAGGGAGAGGGAGCGAGATTGGGCGAGAGAGGGACAGAAAGTGACAGAGAGATGGGGCAAATGAGAGCAAACAACGTGGAGAGAGAGAGGGGGAGAAAGAGATAGTTTGAGAGATGGTCAGAGAGACGGGGCAGAGAGAGGCAGACTTTGGGTGAACGAGAGAGATGTGTCGATGTGGACAGAAACAGTATGACTGGGCAAGAGAGAAAAGAATGTGGCGTGAGGGAGGTAGTATTTCTGCAAGAGAGTGAGACAGGGTGATAGAGAGAAAAAGTGACTAGGTGCGAGAAGAAGACACAGACGGGTAAGACAAAAAAATAGAACCAGGTGTGAGAGAGACAGGCATAGCAAGGGGTTGAGACACGAAAAAGTGATGGGGTGAGAGTGAGCCAGAGTGACAAGTCAAGTGAAAGCAAGAGGGATAGAGAGAAAGAGATAAAATGTGATGGGGAAATGGACCAAGATGTAAAATGGAGGGAGATCACTTCTCCATCTTTAAAATGGAGAGAGAGATGGGGTAAGAGGGAAACACAGTTGGGTTGAGATGGTGAGAGAGTTTTGGTCAGAGGATGAGAGAGTTGGGGTGAGAGGCAGAGAGCGTTGGAGTGAGATGTTGAGAGAGTTGGGGTGACAGGATGACAGGGTTGGGGTGAGAGGGGGAGAGACTTGGGTTGAGAGGGAGAGACGGTTAGGGTCAGAGTGAGACAGAGTTGTGGTGAGAGGGTAGACAGGTTTTTGGTGAGAGGATGAGACAGTTGGAGTGAGAGGGGTAGAAATTTGGGGTGAGAGGGTGAGGGAGATGGCGTGAGAGGAAGAGAGACTTGGGGTGTAAGGGAATTTGAGAGAGAGTGTGTTTGGGAGAGTTTGTGTTTGGGAGAATCTGTGTCTGTGGGAGAAGCAGAGACCATCATCTTTTTTAAAAATTCTGGAATATGCACTGAAAGGACTAATTTTTCCAGGTCTACAAAGCCCCATTCCACACACCCAGAGCTAGTGCTGTCTGCTGTTAGATGCAGTGTTAATCTCCCTCTAAACTTTTCCAATCAAACCTCCCACATCAGATACAACATGGGGACGGTTAAAGAGTAAAGCTCTGCTTACCCTGTTCAAATCAAATACTCCCAGGGGAGGGAAAGCACGGGGTGAGATAGAGAATAAATCTCCTTCTACACTTTTCCCATCAAACACTCTCAGGACAGGTACAGCACGGGGTTAGATACACAGTAAAGTTCCCTCTACACTTTCCCCATTAAACACTCCGAGGACATGTACAGCACGGGGATAGATAGAGTGTAAAGCTCCCTCTACACTGTCCCCATCAAACACTCCCAGGACAGGTACAGCACGGGGATAGATAGAGTGTAAAGCTCCCTCTACACTGTCCCCATCAAACACTCCCAGGACAGGTACAGCACGGGGTTAGATACAGAGTAAATCTCCCTCTACACTGTCCCCATCAAACACTCCCAGGACAGGTACAGCACGGGGTTAGATACAGAGTAAAGCTCCCTCTACACCGTCCCCATCAAACACTCCCAGGACACGTACAGCACGAGGTTAGATACAGAGTAAAGCTCCCTCTACACTGTCTCCACCAAACACTCCCAGGACAGGTACAGCACGGAGTTAGATACAGAGTAAATCTCCCTCTACACTGTCCCCATCAAACACTCCCAGGACAGGTACAGCACGGGGTTAGATACAGAGTAAATCTCCCTCTACACTGTCCCCATCAAACACTCCCAGGACAGGTACAGCACGGGTCAGATACAGAGTAAAGCTCCCTCTACACTGTCCCCATCAAACACTCCCAGGACAGGTACAGCACGGGGTTAGATACAGAGTAAAGCTCCCTCTACACTGTCCCCATCAAACACTCCCAGGACAGGTACAACACGGGGTTAGATACAGAGTAAAGCTCACTCTACACTGTCCCCATCAAACACTCCCAGGACAGGTACAGCACGGGGTTAGATACAGAGTAAATCTCCCTCTACACTGTCCCCATCAAACACTCCCAGGACAGGTACAGCACGGGGTTAGATACAGAGTAAAGCTCTCTCTACACTGTCCACATCAAACACTCCCAGGACAGGTACAGCACGGGGTTAGATACAGAGTAAATCTCCCTCTGCACTGTCCCCATCAAACACTCCCAGGACAGGTACAGCACGGGGTTAGATACAGAGTAAAGCTCACTCTACACTGTCCCCATCAAACACTCCCAGGACAGGTACAGCACGGGGTTAGATACAGAGTAAAACTCCCTCTACACTGTCCCCATCAAACACTCCCAGGACAGGTACAGCACGGGGTTTGATACAGTGTTAAGCTCCCTCTTCACTGTCCCCATCAAACACTCCCAGGACAGGTACAGCATGGGGTTTGATACAGTGTTAAGCTCCCTCTTCACTGTGCCCTTCCAACACTCACAGGGCAGGGACAGAACAGGGTTACATAGAGAGGAAAACTCCTTCTACACTTTCCCCATAAAACACTAATCAGTAGGCGGACAGCACATGGTTAGTTACAGTGTTAAGCTCCCTCCACACTGTCCCCATCAAAAACTTCCACAAGTGGGACAAAAAGGGATTTGATACAGAGTTAAGGTCCCTCTCCACTGATCTGCATCAAACATTCTGAAAATAGCCAAAGGAGAGGTGAGTAGAGAGTGATGGAGGCTATTATCCACACTTTGATATTTCTTCCGTGAAGGACACATGAAGAGTGTTTGGCTTCGCCATGATTGAAGGGGAGCCCTAATGATAACCAGCATTGTGGAAGAGTGTGATTTAGAGAGAGAGAGGGAGATGGAGAGAGGTAGACTAACACATAGATTGGGAGAGATCAGAATGCAGAGAGTAACAGGGAGACCATGAGGATTAGAGATAAAGTCAGGTTGGTGGTAAGGGTGAGGAGAGACTGGGACACTTTCAAAGCAGGGAAAAGTGTTTAAATTGGAGCAGTGTTTCTTCCCCATCATTAACAGACAATCCACACCGACAGGGAAAGAGGACGGGCTGGTGGACAGAATACAGTGTCAGAATAACGAGGACATTTTCAGCTTGGCAATCTGGTACGAGTGGCACACCACCGTCATCCACCACCACCCCCCACCCCCACCCAACCACCCCAGCCCCAAGAATCACAGCTAAAGCTGCAGCTAGTTACAATCGACATTAACGACTGAGATGAAGGGAAAAAGTGGAATGTTTCCAGGATTGCTGACAATATGACTTTAGGTGGGAAAGAAAGATTTCAGAGGCTGCATTTGGGCATGTGGAAGGGTTTACGGAGTAGGGAAGAAAGTGGCAGGTGGAACATCCTGTGGAAAAACGTGACTCTCTTTGGGATGAAGAATAGAACCAGGGAAGAGGAAAATGACGGGAAGAGAAAGGCCCATGTGGGACCAATGGATGAATCTATGGCTGGAGCCAGAGGACATCGCTAGAGTTTTGAATGAATACTTCAGGTCTGTCATCACCGAAGAGAATGAGGGAGCAGGTTTAGAACTCCGGGAGAGAGACAGCGAGGTTCTCTAAGCAAATTGATAAAGGGAGTGCCAAGTTTTGGAATAGTTGGCAGGCTTAACAATGGACAAATCTCCAGGTCCGGATGATTTCTGTTTCAGGCTGCTGACCGAGGCAAGGGGGAGATCACTGGGGTTCTGACTCAAATTCTTAATTCCTCTCTGGCCATGGGGGAGGTGCAAGAGGACTGGAGAGTAGCTAATGTGGTTCCGATATTTAAGAAGGGTTGTAGAGATAAACCATGGAACTACAGGTCAGTGAGTTTCACGTGAGTGGCAGGGAAGATATTGGAGAAGGTGCTGAAGGAGAGTATCTATCTGCACTTGGAGAGGCAAGGTTTGATCAGGGATAGTCAGCATGGCTTTGTCAGAGGGAGCTCATGACGAACAAATGTTATTGAATATTTTGAGGGGGTGACCAGGTGTGTAGATGAGGGTAGCACAGTTGATGTAGTTTATATGGATTTCAGCAAAGCCTTTGACAAGGTACCATATGGGAGACTTATAAAGAAGGCAAATGCACATGGGATACAGGGTAATTTGATGAGGTGGATTCAAAATTGGCTTAGTTGTAGGAGTGAGAGTGTGATGACAGAAGGATGGAAGCCAGTGTCCAGTGGTGCAACACAGGAATGAGTGCTCTGTCCCCTATTATTTGTCATTTATATAAACAACATAGATGACTATGTGGGGGGTAGGATTAGTACGTTTGCGGATGACACAAAGATTGGCCGGGTGGTTAACAGTGAGGTTGAGTGTCTTGGGCTACAGGAAGATATAGACGGGATGGTCAAATGGGCAGATCAATGGAATTTCACCCTGAAAAGTGAGAGGTGATAAATTTTGAAAGGAATAGTTTGACAAGGAAGTATTCAATGAACGGCATGGCACTAGGAAGTTCTGAGGGATAAAGGGACCTTGGTGTGTGTGTCCATAGATCAATGAAGGCAGAGGGGCATGTTAGTGGGGTGCTGAAAAAGGCATATGGGACACTTGCCTTTATCAATCAAGGCATAGATTACAAAAGTAGGGAGGTCATGTTGGAGTTGTATAGAACCTTGGTGAGGCCACAGCTGGAGTACTGTGTGCAGTTCTGGTCGCCACATTATAGGAAGGATGTGATTGCACTGGAGAGGGTGCAGAGGAGATTCACCAGGATGTTGCCTGGGATGAAACATTTGAGCTGTGAAGTTAGATTGGATAGACTTGGGTTGTTTTATTTGTAGCAGAGAACACTCAGTGGCGACCTGATCGAGGTGTACAAGATTATGAGGGGCATGGACAGGGTGGATAGGGAGCAGCTGTTCCCCTTAGTTGAAGGGTCAGTCACGAGGGGACACAAGTTCAAGGTGAGGGGCAGGAGGTTTAGGGGGGGATGTGAGGAAAAACCTTTTTACCCAGAGGGTGGTGAGGGTCTGGAATGCGCTGCCTGGGAGGGAGGTGGAGGTGGGTTGCCTCACATCCTTTAAAAAGTACCTGGATGAGCACTTGGCACATCATAACTTTCAAGGCCATGGCCAAGTGCTGGTAAATGGGATTATGTCGGGAGGTCAGGCGTTTCTCACGTGTGGGTGCAGACTCGATGGGCCATCGGGTCTCTTCTGCACTATGATTCTGTGATTCTGTGAGAACAACAGAATCTATTTGAAATGGTGAGAAGCTATTAAATGTTGTTGTGCAGAGGATTTGTCAGTTCTTGTACATAAATCACAGAAAGTTAACATGCTGGTGCAGCCAACATGTGGGAAGGCAAATTGAGAGTTCTTTTTATTGCCAGGGAATTGGGGTACAAGAGGAATTCTTGCTCCAATGAGGCAGGGAATTGGGAAGTAACATAGAATGACTGACGGATATTTGTGTACGTTATTTACAGATTCTCAGAGAGAGATAGAGAGAGAGACATGCACTGAGCGTGTGAGAAAAAGGGAAAGCCAAAGATTGAAAGGGAAACTGAGAGACAGATAGTGGCACATGGGAAGTCACACAGAGAGGGCTAGAGACAGACAGATTCATACGTGATCCAATTACATTTCAAATGCAGTGATTGAATCTGCCTTCACCACACTCTCAGCCATGGCAATCCACATCACAATGGAGACTGAGAGACAGAAAGTAGCACATGGGAAGAAGTAGGTTACATTTAATCCCTCAACCCTTTTCTGACACTCACTGAGATTCCAGCTGCTCTGTGCTCTAACTCAATACAATTTTACGTCTTTGGCTAACAATAATCCATCAACCTCACATTTAAAAATGAAGAAGTGACACAGAATTAGTTCGCAGGGAAATGGAGGTATAGTCCCTTAACCAGTGATCCAGAGAGCCAGGCTGATGTTCTAGGGACATTGGTTCCAATCTCACCACAGCAGCTGCTGGAATTTAAATGGAATTTACAATGTAGAAGGTGGACTGGCTTTGGGGAGTCAGAATGTGAGTTAGTCACCGCTGGATTCCAAGCACCTGACCTGCTTTTATTGCCACAGTATTACTATTGCTGGTCTAGTTCATATTCTGGTCAATGATAACCCCCTTGTATATTGATCGTCGGACATTCAGTGATGGTAAAGCCATTGAACATCAAGGGGTGATGGTTGAATTAACAGTTGCTGGAGACGGCCATTGCCTGTCACTTGTTTGGTGGAAATGTTAATTGCTATTTGTCAGAAGTGAATATTATTTGCAGATAGAGGTTAATGGATGTTATTCGAGCGTTTTTCAGATGTTTTTCGGTGTGAAAGTTTGGATGGGATTGAGAGGCTGAGAGAGGAAAAGTGAAGGCGTTTAGAACTTTGAGAGTGGATGAATC
This sequence comes from Carcharodon carcharias, assembly GCF_017639515.1. Classification (NCBI taxonomy): domain Eukaryota; kingdom Metazoa; phylum Chordata; class Chondrichthyes; order Lamniformes; family Lamnidae; genus Carcharodon; species Carcharodon carcharias. The sequence continues at coordinate 244,305 of NW_024470782.1, read as the reverse complement.
GTCAGGAATGAGGGATTTGAGCTCCTTGGTTAGGTTTGAGGAATGGGGTGTGTTCCCCCTGAGGGGAGATTTGCTAGAGATGCATAAGATTACGACAGCTTTATGTACAGTCGATAGAGGAAAGCTGTTCCCATTCCCTGATGGTTCAAGGATGACAGGGGAGACACAGAGTGAAGGTTTTGGGAAATGGATCAAGGGGGGGGGCGGTGGGGGATGTGATGAAGACTTTTTTTACTCAGCGAGTGATGATGACCTGGAATCCGTGGACCACGTGGTGCTTCGGGGACGAGTGTTTGATCAGTGGTTGATATTTTCCATCCAGGGAAGGAGATCAAGGTTTAAAATTGAACCAGAAACATTTCAAATCATTGGTGTCCAGGGAGTAATGGAGAAAGTCAGAAAATGTAAATGTGTGGGTTTCAGCTTGTGACATCTCACCAACCCATTGTAATGAAGGGTCACTGCTCACGAACGTTAACTGGGTTTCTCATTCCACTGAAGCTGCCTGGCCAGATGATTATTTTCAGCATTTGATGTTTTTGTTTTCTGTCATAGTTAGAGCACAGTTAGAGTACAGTGTACAGTTCTGGAGGACAGAGTAAAGCCTATTAGGGCCAGAAAAGATAACCTGTGCTTGAATAATAGAACTGTTCTAGCACAAGAAGAGGCCATTCAGCCCATCGAGCCAGTGTTGACACGCTGAAAGAGCAATTTCCCTGCTCCCAATACTCCATCCTTTCACCGTAATCCATGGAATGTTTTCCTTTCAGCTATCCATCCAATTTCCTGTCGAAAGCGAGGACAGAACCTGCCTCCAACTGACTCTCAGGGAAAATATTACAGATTCTCACTGCTCTGTGTGTTCAAGAGTTCGTCCTCATATCACCTTTGATTCTTTTTACCAATCTCCTTAAACCAGTGTCCCCTGGTTCTCGTACCCTCTGCCAAAGGGAACAGTTTCTCTTGGCCTATTCTGTCTCGACCCATGATGTTTTCGAACACCTCTATCAAATGTCTCAAACTTCCCTAACTCCAAGGAAAACGAGCCCAGCTTCCCCAATCGATCTACATAACTGAAGTCTCTCATCACTGCATCCATTCTCATTAAACTTTTCTGCATCTTCTCAAATCCACGTCCGTTCTAAAGGGAATGTTTCCCTCCTGTTTCGTACTGTCTGTCTCAGTGTCTCCATAGCTGTGCCTCTGTCACGTTGGAAATACTACCGTCACGTTCATCAGTAGTCAACTCTGTCATAAATGTCCCAGTGATTTGCGAACATAAAATGGCCACTGTGAACAAACCTAAAAGGGTTGCCTGATTTTTGTGTGACTTATGTAGATTTTTAGAGGAGGAGGGAAAGAGAGAGAAAGTGAGAGAAGACACAGATCGAGCGAATAACAAACATAGACTCTCAGACTAAATGGGTGACCGACAGGCAGAGAATGAATAAACGATATTAGTCGTGGCACATGGAAAGAGAAAGAGGCCAATTAACCCTTCAACCCTGTTCTGGAATTCAATGAGATCTTGGCTGATCTGTGCTCAAACCTCTTTGTCTCATATCTCTGCACCCTGTTAGATAACAGAAATCTATCAACCTCAGATTTAATTATTAAAAAGTGGCTTAGCATCAATTTCCATTCAGCTGAGAGAGTTCCAAACTAATACCACACGTGAAGATTTAAAGTGTTGCTTAGTTTCTCTCCTGACGTTATAACATTCTAAACATAGATTGAAAAGCATAGCCTCAAGGCCAAGTCTCCCCAAACCAGCAGAAATACTTAGTCTTTATCAAGACTCTCTATTACCATTATTATCCTAAAATATTTAATCAAATCACTCCCTCTCCTAAACTCCAGTCTAAAAATTCAATTTTCACTGTTCAACAGACACCCTCAAACCAAATACAGTATGGGGTTTGATAGAGAGGAAAATTCCCACTGCTCTGACCCATCAAACAGGCCCAGGGAATGGGCAGCACGTGGTTAGATACCAAGTATAGTCAGGGCATTTTGTGTGGTAAACAGAGAAATGGTCGTGTGCAGTCCAAACAGAGACCGGTGGAAGTGTAACATTCACAGAGATATGGCCGCGTGTTAGATCAATGCAGAGATTGTCTCGTGCAATAAAACCTGAGGCAGTGTCTGGTCCAATAGAAACAGAGGCCTGGGCTAGTGCAGTCGGAACTGAAACAGAGAGTTTCTCAGAAACCAATGAAGGCAATGACAAGGCCAATTGTGTGAGGCATTTCTCTTCATCTCTGATCCTATAAGGAAAGGATACTTATTTTCTTAAGAGAAAAGTGTGGACAGGCTGGGCCTGTAACCATTGGAGTTTAGAATATTGAGGGGAGATCTCAGTGAAACACGAAAGATCCTGAGGGGATTTGAAAGGGTGGATGTGGAAAGGACGTTTCCCCTTGTGGGAGACACGAGAACTCGGCGCCACGCTTTAAAAATATTTTCAATATTTCTTTAACAAAGAAGCAAAGCTTCAATTCACACTGACCCTGACGCAATCTGTCAAAAATGGGATTGATTAAAAAGATATGAAAATGTCTACAATATGCAGCACATCCGAAATTAAGATGACTTCAATATCAAACACAGAAGGGGTCTAAAATGCAATTCTATCCCAGATCCGCTCACTGCCCGGAGAATCCCAAATAGATACTAATGCAAAGAAATAGTTAAAAGTTCACCGAATGTTTGGGACATATCTTTGTTCATATATGCAGCAGAACTTTAATAATTTAATATAATCTGAACTCCCCAATTCTTACACTCCCCAACAAGCAGACAAAAAGTTGTTTTTAATGAACCCAATTCTTTGCCATAATTATCTTGCTGCATTTGACCAAATCACCACTTCACTTATATTTGGGGGTTTCAGAATCAAGCTTAGGCTACACTGTTCATCCAATACTCACACCACACAGATACACACACACATTTCAGCCATTCCTGCATTCAGAAATGCGCGTGAACATTCCCAAGCCAAACACCGTACGGCGATAAATACAGCGTAAAAGTCCTACTCTGTCCAAGGAGTTTTTTTTACGGTGGATATACATTTTTGTTGTTTGTCTGAACTGAACTCAAATTGCACAGTATCCCATTTGGGATTTAAACTCTTTTTTATTTCATTCATTAGCTCAGGGCTTCACATTAAACATGCAGATAATTATCACCTTCCTCAGACTGTTGCTTGTCTGTCCCAGTGTTCGTGCATTCTCTCTTTCTCTTTCTTTTTCACTTGTCTGAAGTATTTGAATTATAGACATTGGTAATCATTCCTTTCTCATGAGAATGCAATCTCCTGTGAAACTGCAGCAGACACAATCTAATAAAAAAAAAGTACTGCAACTTTATTCATCAATCCCCATTTCCCACCTTGGAAAGATCACACTCGTTTCCAGATTGAAGGAATGTCTGAATTCTATCTGCTTCATATATTTTCTCAATACAATTCCTAACACTAGAACGCAGGAACTACGTTCCACTGACAGAATCTAAGTTCCATAGTGAAACTTTAAGAAAAGGGAATGGTTATTTTAAACATTGAAACTCAACAATGTTACGTTATGATTCAATCACATCGGACAGAAACTTTGAGCTTCTGAGGTGGAAGTTATCAGAATTACATTGTAACTTGAATGTACCCTACGCACTAAGTTTAACAACATTTGCACCATTTCCAAAATATAACATATATTGCTATCTGTATTTTGTGAGTCCAGCTGTGAAATATCTTTACATTTTACTGTTGATATGCTGACAGGATGGCGAAGATAAGGTCAGTCTTAGCTTTAAAAGTCAGCCAGTTACTCAAGATCGATTGCAGCCTACGGAAGACAGTTCCTAACTAATACCCCTCATGACCCTTTAAAACTTTGACAAATTTGCCATTAGTTCCCTTTGACAATTCTGATCAAATACCCCTGATCCTTATCAATTACAGCAATACAGCTGTGTGATTCACAACTTGTAATTTAATCCTTGGTGTCCAGGAACCATTCTCTGAAACCTATGCTGCACTCAAATGGACACAGACCCAGAAGGCTCTGGGAACTTCCACAGTTGCCAGTTTCATCATGTATTAAGCGCACTGTTCAATTCTTTTCCAATACAAAGTGCATTGTCTTAAGTATGCCTACAGTGAAGTCCATCCAGCACAAATAGTCCATTCACAAATTATCAGATCTCTTTGTAATTTGATGCTTCCAGCTACACTGCTTCCAATGATGTATAATTTATTGTGTCACTGGCAAACTAGAATATGGAGCATCCAGCATCCGCAGTTTTTTGTTTTTATTTCTGTTTTTAATTGACTGCCACTGCTCTTCAAGAAATGCTTACCTTGAAGAAGTTCCATTCATCTCTGCGACAAGATTTCCATATCTCTCTTTTGCCTTGTTCACCTTCATTGTATTCCATTTCTCTCCTGGTGTTTGACAAGGTGCCTATCACTGCTTGCTTGTCCCTACAAACTCATCCCCAACACCTCCACTTCACTCCCACCCCACCCCCACCTTAAACCAGCTTATATTTCACTCCTCTCATTTTAAAGAAAAATGGGTTCTGTTGAAGGGTCATGAGGACTCGAAACGTCAACTCTTTTCTTCTCCGCCGATGCTGCCAGACCTGCTGAGTTTTTCCAGGTAATTCTGTTTTTGTTTTGGATTTCCAGCATCCACAGTTTTTTTGTTTTTATCTCTGTGTTTAATTGACTGCCCCTGCTCGTCAAGAAATGCCTACCTCCTTGAAGAAGTTCTGTTCGTCTCTGCGACGCGATTTCCGTATCTCTCTGTTGCCTTGTTCACCTTCATTGATTTCCATTTTTCTCCTGGTGTTTGACAAGGTGCCTATCACTGCTTGCTTGTCCCTACAACAACTCACCCCCCACCCCCCTCCACTTCTCTCCACCCCCAACCCCACCTTTAACCAGCTTATATTTCACCCCTCTCATTGTAAAGAAAAATCAGTTCTGTCGAAGGGTCATGAGGACTCGAAACGTCAACTGTTTTTTTCTCCGCCGATGCTGCCAAACCTGCTGAGTTTTTCCAGGTAATTCTGTTTTTGTTTTCCATCACATTGTCTGAAATGGTTAATAAATACAGCAAAACTGTGTATATGTGTTTGAGATAGAGAGAAAGAGAGATAGTGTGTGTGTGTGCATGTGAGTGAGATTAAGAGAGAGAGTGTGTGTGTGTGTGTGTGTGTGTGTGACATAGAGAGGGAGAGAGAGAGAGAGAGTGTGTGTGTGCGTTACATAGAGAGAGAGAGAGAGTGTATGATTGTTTCTGCCTGAGAGTGTGCGTACTTCTATCATATGGGAACACAGGAACAGGTGGAGGCCATTCCCTCCACCAAACCTGATTCACCATTCAAACTGATCATGGCTGATCACCAACCACATCAAAATTTTCCTCACATCCCCATATTCCGGATGTCCTTAGTCTCTAGAAATCCAAAGATTTCTTCCTTGAAAATGCTCAAGGACTCTGCTTTCACAGCCCTCTGGGGTAGAGAATTGCAATGAGTCAGCACCCTCTGAGTGAATAAATTCTCCTCATCTCAGTCAGAAATATCCGGCCCCTTATTTCTTGACTGTGGCCCCTGGTCCCTGACTCCCCAGCCAAGGGAATCATCCTGAGAGAGAGAGAGAGAGAGGGAGAGAGAGCGACACAGAGACAAGGAAAGAGAAAGACAGAGAGTGACAAAGGGGGAGATGGGTGGCAGAGAGGGACGAAGGTACAGGGCCAGAGAGAGAGAGAGAGAGAGGGTGAGAGAGAGAACACACACAGGGCGAGAGGGACGGGGATAGAGAGGGACAGAGAGGGGGGCCGAGAGCTACAGACAAACAGGGATAGAGAGTGATAGAGGCCTAAGGAGAGAGATAGACAGAGTGAGAAAGTGGGACAGAGAAAGGCAGGGAGGCAGAGTGAGTGGGAGATGGGGCGAGAGTGAGAGGGAGAGAGTTGAGTAGGAAAGAAAGAGAGACAGCAGATGGGTTGAGAAGGGACCTCCATCCTGACTCACCATCACTCTCTCGTGTAAAAATGGAGTGAGCATGGGTGAAGGGAGAGTGTTGGTGGGTGAGAGAGCATGGGGGTGGGGGGGGGGAGTAGTGTGTGTGTGTGTGAGGGACAGTGTGTGAGAGAGTATTTGTGAAGGGGAGAGAGACCGTGTGACAGAGACAGTGTATTTATGGGACAGAGAGAGAGTGTGCAAGAGAGAGCATGAGAGAGTATCTGAGGGAGAGCGAGTATGTGTCAGAGAGAGGAACTGTGTGGGAAACTGTGTGTGTGCGGAACAGAGAGTGTGTATCAGAGAGGAAGAGTGTATGTGGGAGCGAGAGAGGGTGTAAATGAGAGTGTATGAGAGAGAAAAATATTGTTTGTGTGAGAGAATATGTGTGAGAGATATAAAGTGTGGGAGCGAGAGAGAGTGTGACAGAGAGAATAAGTGAGAGAGAGAGCAAGAGCGTGAGAAAGAGAGAGAGTGTGAAAGAGAGAAAGTGTGTGTGTGAGAGAGAGAGTGTGTGAGAAAGAATGTGTGAGAAAGAAAGACACTATGTGAGAGAGAGTGTCTGATAGAGAATGTGAGAGAGAGAGAGATGTTTGAGAAAGAGATTGTGTGAGAGTGAGAGAGTGTGTGTGAGGGAGAGAGTGCGAGAAAGAGAGAGAGAGAGAGAGTGTGTGTGTTTGAGTGAGTATGAGAGAGAGAGAACATTTGAAAGAGAGCCTGTCAGAGAGAGAGAGATTGTGAGAAAGGTTGTGTGTGTGAGAGAAATAGCTAGTGTATGTGAGAGAGCGCGAGTGTGTGTAGGGGAGTGAGTGAGAGAGTGTGAGACAGCTAGTGTGGGAGAGAGGGAATGTGGGATAGAGACTGTGTGAGAGAGTGTGTGACAAAGAAAGAGATTGTGTATGAGTGTGTGAGAGAGCGTGGGAGAGTGATGTGTGAGAAAGAGTCTGTAAGAGAGAGCTGTGTGACAAAGAGTCAGTTTATGAGAGTGTGTGAAAGACCGAGTCTGTGTGAGAGTCTGAGAGTGTGTGAGTGAGAGAGAGCGAGAGAGAGAGTATGTGAGAGAGGGAGAATGCGAGAGAGAGAGACTGTGTGTGTGAGAGAGAATGTGTAAGTGATTGTGAGAGAGAGCGAGTGTGTGTGAGAGGGGGTGTGTGAGGGAGAGAGTATGTGTGGGAGAATGTGTGAGAGAGTGTGTAAGAGTGAGAGAGCGTGTGAGACAGACAGAGCAGATAGTGTGTATGTGAGAGAGAGCATTTGTTTGCGAGACAGAGAGAGCAGCTCCTTCTGCACTGTCCCCAGCAAGCAGTACGAGGGAAGGTAGACCATGGGGTTATCCGTACACTAATACCCCTTGTACACTCCATGTGCATCTCCATGTGCACCCGTGTATGTTTGTGTGAGTGTGCACATGCGTCTATATGTGTATTTGTGCGTGTGGGAGCTAATGTAAGTGTATATCAATGTCTGTGTCTGTGTGTGTATCTCTGTGTTTGTGTCCCTGTATTTCCCTGCATTTCAGTATGCCTGTGTGTGTGTGCGTGTATATACCTCGGTGTGAGTGTCCCTGTTTTTGAAGGTAGCATCATCGGAACAGATGCGACGGAGGCGAAGGAACTGAGAGAATGGGATGGAGTCCTTACAGGAAGCGGGGTGTGAGGAGCTGTAGTCGAGTTAGTTGTGGGAGTCGGTGGGTTTGTAATGGATATTGGTGGACAGTCTATCACCAGAGATTGAGACAGAGAGGTCAAGGAAGGGAAGGGAAGTGTCAGAGATGGACCACGTGAAAATGATGGAGTGGTGGAGATTGGAAGCAAAATTAATAAATTTTTCCAAGTCCCGACAAGAGCATGAAGCGGCACCGAAGTAATCATCGATGTACCGGAGAAAGAGTTGTGGAAGGGGGCCGGAGTAGGACTGGAACAAGGAATGTTCCACATACCCCATAAAGAGACAGGCATAGCTGGGGCCTACCTTCAAAAACAGTTCCTCTGACATGTCCTCCTTCTTCCTTAACCGAGGTTTTCCACCCACGGTCGTTGACAGGGCCCTCAACTGTGTCCGGCCCATCTCCCGCGCATCCACCCTCACGCCTTCTCCTCCCTCCCAGAAACATGATAGGGTCCCCCTTGTCCTCACTTATCACCCCACCAGCCTCCGCATTCAAAGGATCATCCTCTGCCATTTCCGCCAACTCCAGCATGATGCCACCACCAAACACATCTTCCCTTCACCCCCCTTATCGGCATTCCGTAGGGATCGCTCCCTCCAGGACACCCTGGTCCACTCCTCCATCACCCCCTACTCCTCAACCCCCTCCTATCGCACCACCCCATGCCCACGCAAAAGATGCAACACCTGCCCCTTCACTTCCTCTCTCCTCACCGTCCAAGGACCCAAACACTCCTTTCAAGTGAAGCACATTTCACTTGCATTTCCCCCAACTTAGTCTACTGCATTCGTTGCTCCCAATGTGGTCTCCTCTACATTGGAGAGACCAAACGTAAACTGGGCGACCGCTTTGCAGAACACCTGCGGTCTGTCCACAAGAATGACCCAAACCTCCCTGTCGCTTGCCATTTTAACACTCCACCCTGCTCTCTTGCCCACATGTCTGTCCTTGGCTTGCTGCATTGTTCCAGTGAAGCCCAACGCAAACTGGAGGAACAACACCTCATCTTCCGACTAGGCACTTTACAGCCTTCCGGACTGAACATTGAATTCAACAACTTTAGGTCGTGAGCTCCCTCCCCCATCCCCACTCCCTTTCTTTTCCCCCTTCCTTTTTTTTCCAATAAATTATAAAGATTTTCCTTTTCCCACCTATTTCCATTATTTAAAAAAAAACACCCCCACTAGAGCTATACCTTGAGTGCCCTACCATCCATTCTTAATTAGCACATTCGTTTAGATAATATCAAACTTTAACTTTAACACCTATGTGTTCTATTGTACTATTGTCATTGACATCTTTTGATGATCTGCTTCTATCACTGCTTGTTTGTCCCTACAACCACACACCCCCCTCCACCTCTCTGTCTCTCTATCTCTCTCTCCGCCCCCCAGACACACACCTTAAACCAGCTTATATTTCAACTCTTTCTTGGACTGGAACTCAAGTTCTGTCGAAGGGTCATGAGGACTCGAAACATCAACTCTTTTCTTCTCCGCTGATGCTGCCAGACCTGCTGAGTTTTTCCAGGTAATTCTGTTTTTGTTTTTGTTTTGGATTTCCAGCATCCGCAGTTTTTTTGTTTTTATCTCTGTGTTTAATTGACTGCCACTGCTCTTCGAGAAATGCCTACCTCCTTGAAGAAGGTCTGTTCTTTTCTGCGACAAGATTTCCGTTCCTCTCTTTTGCCTTGCTCACCTTCCTTGCTTTCCATTTCCCTCCTAGTGTTTGACAAGGTGTTTACTAAAACCCGCTTTCACAGCCGTATCTCCTTTCTCAGTGACTGTCTCCGTCTCCGACTTACCCCACGTGGATTTCAACTGAAATTCCACCCCTCATGTTTCGAACCCACCCAGGATTACTGGTATCTCCGGGACATAAAACGTTTCTCGGACTGCTGTTCCCGTCACATTCTGAAATCCACTCTCAGTGCCATGCGCCGCCATATGAACACAGTCGACCTCTCCCTCCAGCAGCACCGCCGTACCCTTTTTCAAAGCTGCGCGTGCCCCCAGTTTCATTTTATCCTTCGGCTCATCCGACGCCTCAACAAGAAACTTTTTCTCTTTCTCTCAAGTGCTAAGGAACGCAAGCTCCAACAACTCATCGACACCAACACCCATCTAGGACCCTCCACCCCTGCCTGTCCCTCCGTCCCCACCCTTTCTTCCAATCCCAACCCCAGCCGAGTATTCACTATACCCCCTGACCTTCCCCTCTCCGATGCTGAACGTTCAGTGCTCAGCAAAGGACTTAGTTTCATACCCTTACGCCCTCACCTCAATGAATTTCGGGCTCGGCATGATACTGAACTCTTCTTCCGCCGTCTTCGTCTCCGGGCTCACTTCTTTGGGCAGGAGTCCTCTCCCAGTTCAACGGATCCTTTTACCCATCTCCAATGTTCTCCCTCCACCTGGACCCCTCCCTCTGGATTCTTACCTTCTCTTGATCTTTTCATTGAGAACTGTCAGCGCGACATTAGTCGTCTCAATTTCTCTACTCCTCTCACCCATTCTAACCTGTCTCTCTCTGAACTTACTGCACTCCATTCTCTCAGGTCCAACCCTGACATTGTCATCAAACCCGCTGACAAGGGTGGTGCTGTTGTTGTCTGGCGCACTGACCTCTACCTCGCGGAGGCTGAGCGTCAACTCGCAGACACTTCCTCCTACCTCTCCCTGGACCATGACCCCACCACTGAACATCAAGCCACTGTTTCCAGGACTGTCACTGACCTCATCTCCTCTGGGGATCTCCCTCCCACAGCTTCCAACCTGATAGTTGCCCAACCTCGGACGGCCCGCTTCTATCTCCTACCCAAAATCCACAAACAGAACTGCCCCGGTAGACTGATTGTCTCAGCTTGCTCCTGCCCCACGGAACTCATTTCTCGTTATCTTGACTCCCTTCTCTCTCCCCTTGTCCAGTCCCTTCCCACCTACATCCGTGATTCCTCTGACACCTTACGTCACATCAACAATTTCCAGTTCCCTGGCCCCAACCGCTTCCTCGTCACCATGGACGTCCAATCCCTCTACACCTCCATCCCCCACCAGGATGGTCTGAGGGCCCTTAGCTTCTTCCTCGAACAGAGGCCCGACCAATCCCCATCCACCACTACTCTCCGCCGTCTAGCTGAACTTGTTCTCACGCTGAACAATTTCTCCTTCAACTCCTCTCACTTCCTCCAAATAAAAGGTGTGGCTATGGGTACCTGCATGGGCCCCAGCTATGCCTGTCTCTTTATGGGGTATGTGGAACATTCCTTGTTCCAGTCCTACTCCGGCCCCCTTCCACAACTCTTTCTCCGGTACATCGATGATTACTTCGGTGCCGCTTCATGCTCTCGTCGGGACTTGGAAAAATTTATTAATTTTGCTTCCAATCTCCACCCCTCCATCATTTTCACGTGGTCCATCTCTGACACTTCCCTTCCCTTCCTTGACCTCTCTGTCTCAATCTCTGGTGATAGACTGTCCACCAATATCCATTACAAACCCACTGACTCCCACAGCTACCTCGACTACAGCTCCTCACAGCCCGCTTCCTGTAAGGACTCCATCCCATTCTCTCAGTTCCTTCGCCTCCGTCACATCTGTTCCGATGATGCTACATTCAAAAACAGTTCCTCTGACATGTCCTCCTTCTTCCTTAACCGAGGTTTTCTACCCACGGTCGTTGACAGAGCCCTCAACCGTGTCTGGCCCATCTCCCGCGCATCCACCCTCACGCCTTTTCCTCCCTCCCAGAAACATGATAGGGTCCCCCTTGTCCTCACTTATCACCCCACCAGCCTCCGCATTCAAAGGATCATCCTCCGCCATTTCCGCCAACTCCAGCATGATGCCACCACCAAACACATCTTCCCTTCACCCCCCCTATCGGCATTCCGTAGGGATCGCTCCCTCCAGGACACCCTGGTCCACTCCTCCATCACCCCCTACTCCTCAACCCCCTCCTGTGGCACCACCCCATGTCCACGCAAAAGATGCAACACCTGCCCCTTCACTTCCTCTCTCCTCACTGTCCAAGGACCCAAACACTCCTTTCAAGTGAAGCAGCATTTCACTTGCATTTCCCCCAACTTAGTCTACTGCATTCGTTGCTCCCAATGTGGTCTCCTCTACATTGGAGAGACCAAACGTAAACTGGGCGGCCGCTTTGCAGAACACCTTCGGTCTGTCCGCAAGAATGACCCAAACCTCCCTGTCGCTTGCCATTTTAACACTCCACCCTGCCCTCTTGCCCACATGTCTGTCCTTGGCTTGTTGCATTGTTCCAGTGAAGCCCAACGCAAACTGGAGGAACAACACCTCATCTTCCGACTAGGCACTTTACAGCCTTCCGGACTGAATATTGAATTCAACAACTTTAGGTCGTGAGCTCCCTCCCCCATCCCCACCCCCTTTCTGTTTCCCCCTTCCTTTTTTTTCCAACAAATTATAAAGATTTTCCTTTTCCCACCTATTTCCATTATTTAAAAAAAAATACCCCCACTAGAGCTATACCTTGAGTGCCCTACCATCCATTCTTAATTAGCACATTCGTTTCGATAATATCACCAACTTTAACTTTAACACCTATGTATTCTATTGTACTATTGTTGTTGATATCTTTTGATGATCTGCTTCTATCACTGCTTGTTTGTCCCTACAACCACACACCCACCCCCCACCTCTCTGTCTCTCTATCTCTCCGCCCCCCACACACACACCTTAAACCAGCTTATATTTCAACTCTTTCTTGGACTCGAACTCAAGTTCTGTCGAAGGGTCATGAGGACTCGAAACGTCAACTCTTTTCTTCTCCGCCGATGCTGCCAGACCTGCTGAGTTTTTCCAGGTAATTCTGTTTTTGTTTTGGATTTCCAGCATCCGCAGTTTTTTTGTTTTTATCAGTGTGGTGGTGCAGTTCTCTTGTTCTACATCGATTTATGCAAGGCTTTTTACAAGGACTCAAGAGGAAAGCCAGTGAAAGAAAGTCCATCTACGAGATGTGCCATAAAAGTGCATATCTGAGTGCATTGGGTGATATTTTGTGTGGGGATCAATTCATTTAAAAGGTCAAATGCTCTCTTCCTCAAACCTGTTTCTCCCTTCCTGTGATTGAAAGGATAACATTGCACCCTCTGTTGGCAGATCAACGTTCCTACAGGCGGAGGGAGGAAATCATCATTGTTTCAATGAGACAGAGTTTGGTGTCACGCAGCAACAATCAAAGAATGACAAGAGCAGGAGGTCAGGCACAAGTTCTGTGTGAGATCAGAGCAGGTGATCATTGCCTGAAGGACCTCTTATCAAGGACTCCGATAAAATCTGAAGCCATTTCTAAAAGTTGCAGAAAATATTTATCAACATTTCTCGATATGGCAAAGCGTGGTTGTGAAGTTGTAGTCTTCTACATGCGTTTATGCAAGGCTCTGGTCAAGTCCCCACGCAGAAAGCCGGTGAAAGAAATCCCATGGAATACACAAGAATGTGAGAAGTTGGATACAAAATGGGCTCAGTGGCTGAAAAGAATAATGGTTGATGTTCATTTTCGTGGAAAGAGGCCTGTTTTCAGTTGGGTTCTGAAGATTCATTCCTCGCACCGTATTATTTTGCTCTGTATGTTAATGGCTTGGTCGGAACTGTGATAGACATGATGAAGGTGTTTGCAGACAAAACGAAAATTGGATGTATAGTAGCGAGGAGGATGCCTGTAGATTGGAGGAAGGTTCCAATGGGCTGGCAACATGGGCAGGTAAGTGCAAATAGGATTCAAGCCTCTGAAGTTTGAGGTGATGCATTTGGTTAGTCAAACCTGAGAAAGTTTACACGGTAGATGGACCAAAACGAGATGTATAGAGGAAGCGAAGGACATTGGGTAAATGATGGCAGCTTATTTAAGGGAGTAGGATTGTTCGAACAGGCATTTCAGAAGGCTTATGGAGCCACTTTATTTATCAGTCTATGTGCTGAGGGAGTGCAGCAATTAAGTGGTCTGCTCAATAGTCGGATATTCAGTATTACAGGAGTGCTGCAGTGTTACTGGTTCAATGCTGAGCGAGTGCTGCACTGTAAGAGGGTCGGTGCTGAAAGTGTGCTGCACTGCCGGGCATCAGTGCTTAGGAAGTGCTGGGCTGCTGGAGGGTCAGTACTGAGAGAGTGCTGCATTTTGAAGTTCAGCCCTGAGCGATTACTCATATGTTGGAAGGTCAGCATTATAGGAGTGCTGCAGTGTCGGACGGTCAGGACTGAGAGAGTGCCGCATTTCAGAGGGTTTGTACCATGGGCATGCTGCACTGTCATAGGGTCAGCTCAGAGCAAGAGCCGCTCTTTCATACGGTTAGTGCTGATGGAGTGCCGCACTGTCGGATTGTCAGTACTGAGCAACAGCTACCCTATTAAAGGGTCAGTATTGAGGGAGTGCTTTACTGTAAGATGGCCAGCACTGTGGGAGTGCGGCACTCTTGGATGGTCACTATGAGGGAGTGCTGGACTGCCACAGCGTCAGTATCGAGGCATTTTTGCATTTTGGAATTCAGTACTGAAGGATTACGGAAATGTGAGGGGGTCAGTATTACAGGAGTCGTGTTGTGTCGGGGTGTCATTACAGAGAGAGTGCTGCAGTGTTGGAGGTTGAATAATGAGTGATTGCCACACTGTCAGATGGACATACTGAGGGAGTGCCGCGCTGCATGAGTGTCAGTACAGAGGGACTGCTACACTGCTGTAGGACCATTACAGAGGGAGCACCTCACTGCCAAAGGTTCAGTAAAGAGTGAATGCTGCAGTGTTGGATGGTCACTGCTGGCAGGTTGATGGGGTACTGTAGGTTCAGTACTGAGGGAATTCTGCAGTGCCATAGTGTCAGCATTGAAGTATTGCTGCAATGTTTGAGAGTCAGTACTGAGCAACTCCTGCACTATCGAAGGGTGTGTATTGGGAGAGTTCTGCATAATCAGATGGTCAGTACAGAGGGAGTGCTGCACTGTCGGAGGGTCAGCAGCTCTGAATGAGTGCTTCAGTGAAGAAGGGTCATTAATGAAGGTTTTCCACACTGTCAGATGTACTTTACTGAGTGAGTGCTGCAGTGTCAGAGAGACAGAAATTAGAGATTGCTGCACTGCAAATGGTCAGTCCTGAGGGAGTATTGGTGAGTCGGGGAGTCAGTGCTAAGCCACTGTTGCACTTTTGAATGGTCAGTACTGATGGAGTGCCGCAGTGTCAGGTGATCTGTGCTCAGGGGCTACTGCACTGTTGGCTGTTGAGTGCTGAGAGAGCACCGCTTTGCTGGATCATCAGCGCTGAGAGAATCAGCACTGTCAAAGGTTCAGTACTGATGGAGTTATGCCCCTTCAGGGAGTCAGTGCCGATGCAGTGCTCCAGTGTTGAATGGTCTGTAGTGAGGGGGACTGCATCTTTGGACGGTCAGTAATGAGGAACGGCTGGACTGTTGAAGTGTCAGAACTGAGAGAGTGTTGTTGAGCCAGAGGGCCTGTACTGAGTGAGTGCAGCATTGTCAGAGGCCCTGTGCTCAGGAAGTGCTGCATTATGGTGGTGTCAGTACTGAGGGAGTGCCGCATTTTCAGAAGGTCAGCTTTGAGGGAGTGCTGCACTGTGGGAGGGACAGACTGAGGATTTGCACCATTAGCGAAGGGTTAGTACTGAGGGAGGGCTGCGTTGTTGAGTGTAAGTATTAGCGCCATGCCACCCTGACGGAGGCCAGTGGTGAGTTAATTCCAGCATGTCAGAGAGTATGAACTGAGGGAGTTCGAACTGTCTGGCCATTAGTAAGGAGGGAGTTCTGAACTGTCGGCGGGTCAGCACTAAGGGAGTACAACACTGGTGAAACGTTAATACTGCGGAGTGATGAACTTATGTACAGCCTGCACTGAGGGAGTGCTGTAGTTCTGGAGGGTCATTGATTTGGGAATTCCACACTGTCGGTGAGACAGTGCTGAGGGAGTTCCTCAATGCCAGACCATCTGTTCTGAGCGAATGTTGGGGTGTAAAGGAGTCAGTAATGATCAACTGTTGCACTGAGTGAGCACTGCACTATCAAAGGGTCAGTACAGCAGGAGTTCTGCAGGAGCCAGAAGGTAAATGTTTAGGGAGTGCAACACTCTCGAAGGGTCAGGTCTGAGCGACTGATGCCTATCGAAAGGTGGGTACTGGGTTAAAGCTGCAGTGTATGAATTTCAGTATTGTGGGAGTGACGCACCGTCAGATGTCATTACTCAATGTTTGCCAACCTGTCGGACAGTGAACACTGAATGAATGACGCACTGTCGGAGAGTTAGTAGTGAGGGAGTGCTGCACTGTCGGTGGGTCAGTGCTGAGGGAATGCTGGACAGTCGGAAGGCCAGGACTGAGAGATTGCTCAAACATCGGATTGGCGGCCTGGAGAATTGTGAGGTGTTTCATTTTGCCATGTAAAATAATGATGAAATAGTTTAAGATAAATGTAGAAACTGAAAAAGATGTGTAGGAACAGAGCGCCATGTACATATAAGTAGTTCCGTCATTTAAGATGCAGGACACGTTCAGGGAGTGGATAAAAACGCATATAATGTGTTGAGGTTCATTAGGAGAAGAATTTAACACAAGAGTATACAGGTCATGTTGAACATGGGTAAGACGCTCGATAGGTCTCGTCTTGGGAACTGCATCTGGTTCTGATTGCCATGTTTGAGAAAGGATCTGAAGAGGAGAGTACAGATGAGATTTACTAGATTTATTCTAGTGTTAAAGAATATAAACTATGAGGAGACAATGAAAATTTTAGGGATGTTATCCTTGGAGAAAAGACGTTTTTGAGGAGACATGGGAGAAATATTGAATATCCTGAAGGGTATGAATAGGGCAACTAGAGAGATAGGTTCCCACTCAAGTGATCATCTAGGACTGGAGGACACAAACACTTGTTAAAAAGGGTAAAAGTGATGTGATTTTTTTCTTGAACCCAGTGTGTGATTGAATCTGGATTAAACTTGCTGAGATGGTGGTGGAAGCACATCCGATTGAAATGTTCAAAAGGGAATTGGGCTGCTGTCTTAAAATTAATAATGCACAATGTTACAGGGATAAGGCAGGTTAAGATGGCTGGGAAGAATGTTATTTCAGAAAGCGAGTGCAAAACTCGAAGGGCCGAATGCCCTCCTTGTTGCTGTTCTTATGTAGTTCTTTGATTCTGTAAAAAGGATGTAATAGCACATTCTTCAACTGCTCTCTGAACTTCGTCTGGGTGAGGGTATAAATAGCAGTGTTTGTGCAGCAACTCAGGAGCTGCAGCATGAAGTCCAATTCCATTACATATAATTCTATATTTACAGAATCATGCTCCAACCACCACATTCGGGAGTTTATAAACCATTATCACTGACCACAACAGGATGAAATTAGCCGAGATAACAAACATTAAAATGATGGATTTCCTTCGACTCTGAATCTCAGGATCTCTGGGTCTCTCCCCATGGCTGTGAACCCAGAGTCTCCTCCGGGCTCTGCTGGTTACTAAAATGTGACTGACGGTGAGGATGTTGAGCAGCAGAATCAGGAGAAATGGAACACATGGGTTTACAATGTAATGGAGGAATTCCATTGTTAGCCAGAACTGAGAGATTAGAATCTCCCAATTAAAATCACAAAACCAGGTGGAATTCATCAGCTGATACCCAACTAATAACATAAAATACCAGAAAATATTCTATAAACATCTCAGTACAGTCACTGTTCCCAGAACCACAGTTGCCGTTTTCTCGATGCAATATTTCCTCTTCAGCCTCGAGCAACAAATGGCCACAAATCGACCAAAGGTAAAAGTGACGGTGAACCAGACAGAGCAGTCAGTGGCTGCGTGAAGCAGGACAGCGTGGATATTACACACGGGGATCAACTTCACGAGACGAAACTGTTCAGG